>NC_086162.1:21710132-22017762 GCF_035149785.1 Candoia aspera
TCAAAGGTCTTATTTTAGTTATGGAAAAGTATATTTACCTGTCAGGAAGATTATTTTTCCCCTCAAATAATTTAACTTTGGAATGGGAGTGTCCCTGTAGACATGCTGAGAATATGGTGTGGGAGGAGTTTTCTGTGAGAAGGAGGTAGATCACAGATTAAATTCTGGGTTCTCTTCCTTTTGAGTAATGGAGTGATTGGCCCTGGGGAGAAATTGCCATTTGGGAGGAGAACATATCTGAACTGTAGGGTTCAGTCCTCCATGTGGCCAGTTCAAAAGATCCAGGGTGACATGGACGAGAGGCCACCATATCCGGGGATTTGGAAAAGGTCTTTGACAAGTGGAGTAGATATTATTGAGCAGGTCAGTGGTCTTGCAAATCCTTCCTTGAGCTGAATCTGTTCATGGTGGACTTTGGGAAGGCGTTGGTTGAAGGAAGAGTTTGAGGGGAAGGATAGTTCTGCTCTTAGGCCTTTTCTTCCTCCACCCTGTGACGTTGATTTCTCTGATTGGCTTTCTTCCTGCCTGCAGGTGGGGCAGTGCCCCAGAGTGCCCCGCCTGTGCCCTCCGGTGGCTCACATTTCCGCTTCCCCCCTGCCACCCCATCCGATGCCCTGTCACCTGCCGAGGACCTGCGTTCGCCGGGGGTGTTCTCCGCCGTGGCGCGCCGCCTAGCCCGGGGCTCGGTCAGCGACTGCAGCGATGGCACCTCGGCCAACTCAGAAGTGGAAGAGTCTTTGGCCGAAGAGCAGAGACGTGGCGGGGGAGAGGCGGGTGGATTCCGTGGCCCCCCATTGCCCAGCCATCCGCGTTTGACCCATGATGCCCTCTTCAGGATTTATCCTCGCCCGCGGGTTCCTGAGCCTCTCAGCCCGTTCCCTGTGTCACCCATGGCTGGGCCCGCTGCTCTCCTGCCCCCCCAGTTGTCCCCTGCCCTCCCCCTCACCCCCACCCACATGAATTACACTCCCTCGCCCACCCTCAGCCCCATGTATCCAAGCGGCTCCCACTTCTCCTTCAACCCCGAGGACATGAAGCGCTACCTCCAAGCTCACACCCAGAGTGTGTATAACTACCATCTCAGCCCCAGAGCTTTCCTCCACTACCCCAACATTGTCATCCCGCAGCCCCAGCGCCTCGAGAAGCCCCCGCTTCCCCCTCCACCCCCACAGGCTGAGGAGCCCCCAAGCCCTTTCAAATTCAAGCTACAGCCACCCCCGCTGGGCCGCCGCAATCGTGACAAGCAGCCTCCGCCAGCGCCCGCCGTGCCCCCAGGAGAACCCAGCGGTGCCCTCCCGGCTTCCTCCTCCTCCTCTGCAGCTGCTCCGGAGCCCCTTGTCCCCCAGATCAAAGTGGAGCCCATCTCTGAGGGGGAGTCCGAGGAAGACCTCACCGTGGAGGTCACTGACATCAGCGAGGACGACGAGGAGGTCTTCAAGGCCCCTTCGGCCCCCCTCGAGAAGACCGAAGACGGGGAGACCCAGGCTTCGGTGCCCCCCGTGTCTCGGGCTGGGGAGAGGGGCAAGTGCATCCCCCTCAAATTGCGCTTCAAACGCCGCTGGAGCGAGGACCAGCGGCTGGAAGCCGGCGTGCCGGGCGAAGAAACTGACGACAAGAAAGTGAAGGGTGAGGACGATGCCGGTGGGGATGGAGGGGGAGGCCGGCGGATCAGCACGGAGCTGCAGCAGGCCACGGCAGAGCTGACCCTCGAGAATCGGGACTCCTAGACTGGGACGTGTGGCCCCCCCTGGACAGATGGACAAACGAGGGGAGGTGGGCTGACTTTGCTGCCTTAACTCAGAGATTATCTTTTTCCTTTCCTCTCCTTCCCCTTTCCTTCCTTTTTGGGCCTGGAACTCTGTACGTGATCTTCTTCTTTGGAAGCCAGAAAAGTGTAAGGGCGGGGAAGTTTTTACTTGTCTATATGCATATATAAATATAAATATATATATTATATATAAAACCTCTTTGCAAGGGTGGGGGATTTCTAAAAATTAATATGCCAGGTTAATTTTTAAGGGTTCTCTTTTCTCTTCCCCCTCCCCAATATGATAAAAGCCTCAGGACCTTTTTAATTAAGATTGCCCCCAAATACGGTGTAGTTAAAAAAGCATTTTTGTGGCCTTTGTAGGGGGATAGTAAGGGTCATCTGATGAAAGCTACCACCCCACTATTTCCCCCTCCCCCACTCACATACAAGCCTGCAATTAGCAATCTTAAGCACAATACACTTTTTAATCCCCCAGTGGATCAAAAAGAGAGTTAGCCATATATTCCCACTTCCCTCTCATCTCCCCTTCCCAATGCACCGTAAGTGGTTCGTGTGGGATCATGGAGACATCCTTGTTTTGAAAACTCGTCCGTTGTATTGCTGTGTCTTCTAACCTACAAAAAGAGCAAGGCCCCCACATTTTCATGTGCCAGGACAAAGCATTTGTCCTGCCCTAAAGGGAGTCCCATGCCACCGCAACCTCGCCTGTCTTGCCACCCCATCGATGGTTGATGGATGTCTTTGCGAAATTTCATCATCATGGCCAGTGGCAAAAGGGGAATTTTCCATCCACCTTTGGCCACCCCACCAAAGACTTCCCTTCATAACATTGCTATAGGTAACCAAATTAAAAAAAAAAAATACAAGGGTGGGCTTGGGCATAGTCTCTCAGCCTGTCCCACCGTAGGGTTGGGGAATTAAGTGGTGGGTGGGATCTGAAGGGTTTTTTTAAAGTGCCTGTTGAAATACTGTTTCCAAGGGAACCTAAGCAGGGAGTGGGCATTCCTTTTTCTCTGTCTGCACAACTGTTGTCCATGAAACCTGGCTCTTCCTTTCTCCATCCCTGCTTCCCCCCCCACCCCGTCCCCTGCAACCTCAGAAATTAAGGCACTGTTTCCCCACCTCGTTGAATAATTCCGCCTTTCCCTTTTGCAAGGGAATGTCTGGACCCACGCCATCCTCCCCACTTCTGTGGAAGAGGGGCAACAAAGGGGACACTGCAGAGGGATGGTGCCTTGGGAAAAAACAGGGAATCTTGCAATGCACCTAATTTACCTCCCGATTGTGCTCCAAAATCCTTACAGGCATATTTGCCTTGACTTTCAGCTGCTCTCCACTCTGGCAGGACAGAGACTTTCCAGTTCTCCAAAGAGAGAGATTTGCTGCATGTAGACTAAGAAAACCCAAAAGAGCTGGCTATGGGATGCTGCCATTAACCTGAAGGTGGGATCTGGAATTTTAGCTCCTCCCTGTGGGGTCAATATAAAGCAGCAACGTGCTTGAGGGTTGTTGTTTTGAGATATATATATATATATATATATATATATATATATATATATATATATATATATATAGCGCCTTATTCAGATTCTTGTACATATCAAAGAAAATGGGGTGTCGTTCATTTTAAGAATGTAAGAAAAAATAAAAACCAATAAAGGGTTTTGAGATTTCATAACTTTGTGGTCCATTACGAATTTTGGAACATTGTGGCCAATAAATATTACGTACGGTATTTGGTTTTGGGGAAGCAGAGATACCTTGGCGCATTGGGGGAGAAAGAGGAAGCCCTTATCTAGGTAATGAAAATTCTTTGCTAATGGAACCAAAACCGTGTAATATACGCACTATGGCTGAATTTCTCTGGTAGGTGAGGTCAAGTGATAAACCTCACCTGCTTTAAGAAGCTGGAAGTTTGCATTTGTTCCTTCATCTTGTACTTCTTCTCTTGTGCCTGCAAGACCTAATTCTGCCTGGGAGAGTGCACGTCCTGTGTGCACATACACAATTTTATCTTGTCTGCTCTCATTTATTTCCCTTCAACTGAAATTGGGAAAACAAACTTGATTGTAAATCTATAGGTGCCATTTCCCCCCACCCCTACCCCCGCTTACTCTGATTTCTTAGCTTGGCACTGAACTCTAGAGTGGCTTGCTTGTCTTATGTATGGAAACGTATGTAAAGGTTCCTGCTTACCTAAGAAAACCATAGTGTAGTGTACGCTGTAAGGCTGTGGAATATGGCATTAGCTGCAGAATTTGATTTTTTGGAGAATCTCAGTTTTTTTTTAAACTAATCTAAACATTTAGATTGGGCCAACTACTGCTTCCTGCAAGCTTGAAAACCACAGACAGTTGGAGAGGGAGGGGAGAAATAAAGAACTACTCTTACCCCTTTCTTTTGCCACAACTAATAAACCATTAGAGTAAATACTAAATAAGCAAACTCAATTATCCAGATTGTAAAATTTGGATTGCTTGAGGCAGACATTTTTTTAAAAACTTTTTTAAACAAAAAAGAAAGGGATGGGTTTGTTTTAAGGAAGTTAATGCTTTGGGTTTTGTTTTGTTTTTTAAATAAGTTTAATGTTTGTTTTAAGAAGCCTGCATTAGGACCTGGAGTAACAACACCCTTCCCATTGCACACTATCTATATACTACCAAAACTTCATGTCTGTTTGATACTTTGTAACCTTTAACTGGGCAAAATGGTGCATCGTAGGGCAACAATTTTTGAACCAAGGTACCTCAAATGGGGTTACTTAGAGAATGCACCCAAAATCCAGGACCCATGACGCCCATGGAATTGAAATTCAGCAAATTTTGTAAGACTTTTTATGACATAAAATTATCATAAAACATTGTATGACATAATACAAAATATCATAAAACATTTCCATGGTCAGCTCCTGATGTTTGACTGGGCTATACAGTTCAGTAGGAATGACATGGGCTATTTTCAAGGCAGATCCATCTCTGAATATCTCCCTGAATCTTTAAGAACTTCTCCAGTGAAGGCAGGACATTAGAAGCTCTGCCATTGTTGAAGGCATTGAGGAATCTGGTAAGGAAGTATCTCTGAAACAATGACCCAAGATGTCACGGGTTGCCTAGTCACCTGCTAAAATTGCCATTGCTACCACATCACTATGCTTGCTTCCAGAAATACTTGTTTGTGTTGAAAGAAAATGCCTTGGATCCTGCCCTGGGGAAAAGTCCTGTCTGCTGTCTGCCTGGTTGTATTTCTCTTCACCCATTCCTCTTTAAGGCTGTAAATGCTGAAGCAAAGAACCTCAAGTGGGGAGGGTGGAAGGCAGGGGTGCTGACTTACCATCCCCAAAGCAGCACTAGGCAGACACTGAAGGAAGATCACCCTCAAATCCTCTTGCATTTTCAGTGTCCATAAGAACAGTGTTTCAGCTGGATTTTTTTTTTTTAGACCTCCCCATAAGCAGGAAATCTCTCGCCATTGGAATCTGTTTATGCATTTAACAGATATGACCGGTTCGGCTTTGCCTGGACTCCATGATACTCTTAAGGTGAGATGTGAATTGCATTTTCACTTTGAAGTTTTTGGAGAAAATACGTGATGCTCAGAAAGAGAGTCAAGTTTCATACCTGGAGGTGAGAAATTCCAAACCGTGAGGATCCGTCTTATTTGATGTCTAGTTTCAAAAAGTTAAAAGCTTTAAATGCTTTCCGAAGAGGGAAAGTCTTTGGGCTGCTTCTTAGAGAACTGAGATAAGTACCGTTCTATGAAGGCACTGCTGTTTATTGTTAGTTCTTGGGAAAAGAACTTGTGTAAATGGTGTAACTGGTCTTGTTTTGTTGTTTATTCGTTCAGTCGCTTCCGACTCTTCGTGACTTCATGGACCAGCCCACGCCAGAGCTTCCTGTTGGTCATCAACTCCCCCAGCTCCCCCAGGGACGAGTCCATCACCTCTAGAATATCATCCGTCCACCTTGCCCTTGGTCGGCCTCTCTTCCTTTTGCCCTCCACTCTCCCTAGCATCAGCATCTTCTCCAGGGTGTCCTGTCTTCTCATTATGTGGCCAAAGTATTTCAGTTTTGCCTTTAATATCATTCCCTCAAGTGAGCAGTCTGGCTTTATTTCCTGGAGGATGGACTGGTTGGATCTTCTTGCAGTCCAAGGCACTCTCAGAATTTTCCTCCAACACCACAGTTCAAAAGCATCGATCTTCCTTCTCTCAGCCTTCCTTATGGTCCAGCTCTCGCAGTCATATGTTACTACGGGGAACACCATTGCTTTAACTATGCGGGCCTTTGTTGTCAGTGTGATGTCTCTGCTCTTGACTATTTTATCGAGATTGGTCATTGCTCTTCTCCCAAGGATTAAGCGTCTTCTGATTTCCTGACTGCAGTCAGCATCTGCAGTAATCTTCGCACCTAGAAATACGAAGTCTGTCACTGCTTCTATGTTTTCTCCCTCTATTTGCCAGTTATCAATCAAGCTGGTTGCCATAATCTTGGTTTTTTTGAGGTTTAGCTGCAAGCCAGCTTTTGCACTTCCTTCTTTCACCCTCATCATAAGGCTCCTCAGTTCCTCTTCGCTTTCAGCCATCGAAGTGGTCTTAGGTATGCATTATTTCTATATTAGTAAGGAAACTCCACCTCAGGCAGAATTTTGGAAAATAGGAGATACTTGCCAGTAAAATAAACTTCACCCGTAACTCTTGCTCCTCCAACTTTGGTTTACAGTGTATGTTACGCATCTTTTAATGCTAAACGTATTCCTGATGTCATGAGTAAGGATGGCGAGCAGGGGGCTCCCACCCAGACTGTCAAGCGCATGCGTAGCACTGAGGAACTGTTCAGCCATTCAAAGAGACACAGATCGGGACCGCCTTAACCTTTGGGGTTTATATGGCTGGGTTTTCCCACGCCTTCTCAGTTTGTTAGGATTCTTGTTAAGTACTACTAATAAATATTAGAGACCAAGTCCTCGTCTCAGTGTGTTTCCTGGTAATCAGGACACCTGCAGTCTTCACGTTCCCAATTCCTCAATCACCCAAAGTCTGCTCTTTTGAAGCACTTGCATTCTTTCTCCTTTACTTTGCCTTATGCTGGAATTTCTAGCAGTGTTTCTCTACCTCGGCCACTTTGAGATGTGCGGACTTCAACTCCCAGAATTCCCCAGCCAGCCTGGCTGGCTGGGGAATTCTGGGAGTTGAAGTCCGCACATCTCAAAGTGGCCGAGGTAGAGAAACACTGCTCTAGCATAATGTGAATTGTCTCCATCTCAGATAGGCAAACAAATTTAAGGGTACAATGGAAATCACACCCTGGAAGGCAACGGATTGGGAAGGGTTTCCTACGTAATCCTTGTTCTAGGTGCAATTCCCTTTTAAAACCCATCTTAGGCAGAAATCTGTCATGCTCTGCACCTGAAATGTCTGTAATTTCATGTCATTGAGCATTTGTTCTTGCTCTGTTGGATTTCAGAATGTAACCCTTTTGGGGCAGGGGACCGTTCCTGTAGTTTCTTGGAAGAAGGCAGTCATACCAAAACTCCAGTTTTGCTAATCACCCAAACAAGGGTGACTTAGAGCAACTCTGTGGCCAGAAGGCTGAGAATCTGGGGAGAGTATTTAGACACGACGGCTCGCTGCTCTATGGTTGCACAAGTCTGTAGAAAGTCCCTGGGGACTTTTTCTGTTAGCTTACTAAGGACGTTTGGGTCAGATGGGGGTGCCACAACGACTTCTCCTCCCTGTCTGTGCCAACTCTGCTGAAATCTACGATTCCAGAAACTGCCTAACTTCCTACGTGCAGATCGGAAACGTGGGGAATGTGGGGGTTTGGTTTAGAATAGGAATAACTGTTTAGCTGTCCATAGCCCAAAATTTGGACCTAGAAAATAGGACTATTTGCCAGATCCCGACCTATTTTCAGACAGGTTGTACCCTATTGTGGATGACCGTATATCCCATGTCTGTCGGAAGAAAGCGAAATAAGTACATTTCAAAACTTCTGCAATACCTCCCAGGGCAGGGAGGGTTTGGATTGGTTTGGATTTTTTTTTTATTTTCTGCTCAAGTGCATACTTGCAGCAATTGAAAAGCCAGAAATACTGTTCTGGGTTAGTGGGGTTGGCTGGAGTTACACTAAGTAAGACCCAAGTGTATCCCTGCCCTCTAACTGAGTTAGCTGAATGATTAGCATTTAAATGCAACGTGTGGCATTGGCTGTATTTGTCTATGCAGGCATGCTTTGTGATATGATGCATGTCTCCACCACCTTGCACACATCTGAGCCTGGCTTGCTTAATTTTAGAGGGAGGAGGGATGTTCAGGGAGGTTAGTAAGACAGGCGGAGGCCTGTGAAATTTCCACTAGAAAAATATTTTTAAAAACACACAAGGGGATATACCAGAGATGGGCACCGAAACAAGTACAGGCATTCTTAGTCTTTGCATCAGTCTTCACATCTGCAGTTTGCAGAATGCAAAGTTCAGTTTCTCTCCTCCAAACTTGTAATGTGGCACAGACCCTCATCACTCTGTGAGGCTGAGCTAGTGCAACAGATTAGTTGGGGTCACCCAGCATCCTAATCCCAGATTAACCAAACAACTGTGAGTTGTGTGAACCTGGCAATCAAAACTTAGCCCCTGAAGAACCTTGCTTTTCATTTCTACCTTCCACCGCTTTCCCTGGATCAGACTCGAAGACATCCTTGATCTGAACCCCAGATAAATGCCCACCAGGACCCCGACTCTGGCCTTTGCTTAAGCCCTCAGAGGCGAAAGACGTTCTTTGGGCCAAGGCCTGCCGTTTCCCGTCCCGTGAAGCCTCCTGGTGGGTGGACGAAAAGTTGACTCACCTGCCCAGCCTGTGGTGCTAAAGGGTCAAGGAATGATGGTGGGATGACTGTTGCCTTGGCTAATTCAGGAAGCCCAAAGGCTTGTGTCTCCTAGCAACACAGATGCCTTGCTGGGAAGTGGAAGGGAGGAGTAGTGCTCACGGGCTGATAGACATTTGTCGGTGCACCCACATGTTTTGCATGCCCCTGCTTGGTCCTGCCTGGGTCATCCTTGGCCCCTGGCATGCTGGGGCCGTGGGCCTCTAGAGACTGGCGTGTGGGTGTGGTGTAGGGCTGTTGTCTCTTAATTAAATTAATTTTGAAGGCTTCCAGGCTCTGCTTCTCACCCTTGACTTGCTAAATAATGCATTCGCTTCCCCGAGGTCCCTCTCTTGATCTCCCCAGGCCCCATCCCGCTACTTACCCCCCTCACCACCCCCAAACCCCTCCCAATTAGTGCTGCTGTGTGAGCCTTTACACTCCTGCACTGGAAGGACGTGGGTGTGGGAGATACTTCCCTTTTGGTCTTTTTCTCCCCTATCAGTATCTACAGTAAATGCATTTACAAATATAATCTCTTACCATTAGTTAAACCTTAGTAACATTGTTTATCAAATCAAACCATTTAATCATCAAAACCCAAAATCAAAACTTCATTTTTTTCTGACACAAGCAAATAGTCTAAAAGTGTTTGCTAAATAGAGACAAATCCAGACACGGCATGTTCTCTTACCAGCACTGTTAACTTGGCCATTTGAGCCAGTTCCATCAGTTTAATCATCCATTCTTCCACTGTAGGAATTGCAAGTCGTTTTTTCCAGCGCCATCGTAACTCTGAACAGTCATTAAATGAATGGTCATAAGTTGACTACCTGTATTGACTTTGAGGATGTTTTTTTCAACTTTCCAGTCTAGCCAACAGGATTCCTGGTCTCCAGTCTAAGTTCAAACTAGGCCTGACTCTTTTTAGCTTCCAAGCTCAGATGTGATTGGCCAGCACTACCAAAGGAACATTAATTGTGTGCAGCTCCAGGGCTCAGTATGTCTAAAAGTATGTCTCTTTCCCTCACTTATTACACTCTAAGAGAGACTGTATTTCCACCTAGACCTTCTTTGTCTCTTGATTTTTGATCTTCCAGGAGAGTGTTCACTGCCAGGGTAGCTATCAGCCCAGGGTAGAAATCTATCTTTTCCTGGTTGGATTGCCCAGTGCTTGACCAAACTTCCTTGTTCACATTTACGGGAAAAACAGATTGGAGAACACCTGGACAACTGACTCCTAAATCCAGATGTGTTGGGAGAGGTTGTGCTTTTTTCCATTCTGTGCAGAGAGGCGTATTTTGCACTGGTGCAGAAATATGCAGGGTTCCATCATTCCAAAGATCAAAGAAATTTTAAAAAATGGTTTTAGAGAGCCAAGTTCTGATTCAGATATAGTCCCATTCCAAAGCAAAACCTGTTCGGGCAAGCAGAGGAGCCTTTTAGACTACAGTAATTGTGGATCAGACACAAACCCACCTGGTTTGCTAATTATACTCGATCCTAGTACTGTATGTGGAGTTCATCTCAGGAGGTTGATTAGCAAAGGAAATTTAAAGTCAGGAAATAGTGTTTTGCATAACATCAATACTATCATAAAGGCTAAACCTATCTTCCCCCACCTGACACCCCAATGTGTTGGGCCTGCGACTCTCAGCTGGGAACTTACCCCGATCAACAAATCTGTTGTGTGCCAAATTAGGAAAGGCTGACGTAGACATATAGGTACACAAAGGAGTACCAAATGCTACCTTCGCGTCCAAAAGCCATTTCGCTCTATGATTACTAGAAGAAAGAGCCCAGGAGGGGCTCAGCACTGCAGCCTAACTCATAAGCCTCATGAATGGCAGAAAGGAACCAGAGCCAAGTGAGGACCGTTCACCTGACTGGCTGGGGCTGATGGCATGCTCTCTACCAGTTTTCAACAGCAAAAGCCCTATGCCTTGGATGGAACGCTGGGCTCGGGGGGCCTTGGATAGAATCAGGCAGTTCTTACGTGGATTTGGGTCAAGTCTAGCAGGGGCTCAACGTTCACCGGGTAGGTCATTTTTAACACAGTACTAGCTCTGGAGATGCTGATTCGTTTTCAGCCACTGTGGTCAGTGGGGGGTTCTGTGGGTTACAAAGAGAGTCCTTGGGGCTTCAGGTTGCCCACCACGGCCTTGCCTTAAGAAGCAGGCTGCGTGCACATGTGCTTATGTAGGAAGCAGTGTTTGTTCAAGTGCTCCAAGTGCCCCCTAGTGGATCCCACACAGGAGCACTGTCCTGGCAGCTCCTAGCTTGAGACAAACCCTCCCTGGACAGGTTTATGGGTCACCTGAGTGAGAAAAACTGATTTGCCAAGGTGGAAGTATGGAAAGGACCGATTCTCCCTGTCATTTCACGGTGGTTGCATTCCCTCCACATGCTAAGCCATGGTTTGCTGAATGAAGGTTAATGGCAAGTTCGTGCAATGTGCTGAACTACATCACAGTTTAGAAGACTGTGCAATGCCAGCGATGATCTTCCACTTGAAAAAAGAAAAACCACCTGGGATTTCCTGAACACACAATACATGCTTTGCTCTAAAGGAGCGTTTTTTTTTCAGATTTGGGAACTTTCAGATGTCTGGACTTCAACTCCCAGAATTCTCCATATGTGTGGACTTAATTGCTGGCTGGGGAATTCTGGGCATTGAAGTCCACACATCTGAAAGTTCCCAAGTTTGAAAAGCACTGCTCTAAAGTGTTGGCTCCTCTCCCCCTAACAATGGAGGACATATAAGGAATTCCCCTGACTCACACATGCAAGGCTATGTGTAGCTTTCCAGATGTCGGAAGCTGGGAACTCATTCCCCACCCATTATATATCACGAGTCAAGTACCAGCTCAGAGGTCAGTGCAACCAATTCCCAGAAAAGCACCACAGCATGGTAGCCTAGAGTTTGATTATTGGGTTAGTATCAGGAAACAGGACACAACCCATCCAGCTTTTACTTTGCACCAAATGTGGGGTGGGTTTCATATAACCTGGTTACTAAATTCCCTCATTTTCTGAGTTTGCACAATACCTTCGTTTCTTAACTAACCCTAGCCTCGGTCTTCTTTCACCTCTCCCTCATTTGTGGCAGGGCGACACAGGCTACCTCTCCTTTCTATGTACAAAAAAACCCTTTTTGTACATAGTTACTTACCTGGAAGGGAGGAACTGGGTTTCAAGGAAGGAGTTGTTTCAGAAATTGAACTCTCTGTGAATTTTCTTGGCAACAACTTGGCAATCCAAACAAATCTACTGAAATATGAATCCTACAAACTGGGAGCCAGTGCAGCGTAGCAGTTAAGGTGCTGGGCTAGAAACCAGGAGACGGTGAGTCCTGGTCCTCCTTCAGGTGTGGAAGCCAGCTGGGAGGCTTTGGGCTAGTCCCTCTCTCTCAGCCCAACCCATCTCATGGGATTGTTGTAGTGGGGAAAGCAGGAGGTCAGAGCATAAACAGATTTATACAAAATAGAAGGTGGGGTAGAAATCAAATAAATAAAATGCTCAGAAGGGCTTATCATATGGAGCTGCCTTCCCCAAACTCATGTTCTCCAGGAATGCTGGAATTATATCCCCAAATTCCTATGTGGGATGTCTAATCTCAATATTATCCTAATATGCCACCCAGAGTCACTGTTCTGAGATGGGTAGCCCTATAAATCATTGGTTGGGGAAGACTATAGCTTCAAGCTTTATTTAAAAAAAAAAAGCCCAAAGGGAACAAGGAACATAGATATTATTCTATTATGTCTGGTCACTCCTGCTTATCCAGAATCAAATTCAGGCCTTCCAGATCTGCAATAAAAACGTATTTCCATCTCCAACTTATGTTGGTTCAAGATGTGTGCAAACTTCAGCTATTGGCATTTTTTCCCATTTTCTGTCTTGGCAAGTTCAGGTTTTAATAGCACCATGACACAGGCGTCAAAACACTTTTTATCCTGGTCAACTTCCAATATTTGGAAGATGCAAGCAGTAGTGCTGCTTTAAGAGTGTTCCCATGTGGTTATTCATGCTGTATTATTACAATCCACAAAGAGGCTAATAATGAAATTAAAACTAAAATTGAACCATAATATAAAGTAAAAAAGATATAGCATGGATAAAAGCCACTAAGAAAGGAAAAGGCCATCCACTTGCTCAAATAAAACCATGCTCCAAAAGAACTTTTTAAAAAAAATATGTGCAAACTGTATGTGACCTCAGTGACTAACAACTAAAGGCCATGGAGATCACACTACAAGTAGTCCTTGCTTAATGACCATTCGTTTAGTGATGGTTCGGACTTATGACAGTGCTGAAAAAAACGACTTGTGACCGGTCCTCACACTTATGACCATTGCAGCATCCTCGTGGTCACATGATCACAATTTGGGCACTTGGCAACCAGCTCGCATATTTGACCATCACAGCGTCCTGTGGTCATGTGATCCACATTTTTGACTTTCCTGGCCAGCTTCTGGCAGCAAAATCAATGGGAAACTGCGTGATTCACTCAACGACCACGTGGTTATTTTAACGCCTGCATTGATTTGCTTAACGGTTGATGCAAAAAAGGTCGTAAAATCGGGTCAGATTCACTTAACGACCACCACTTAGCAACCAGAATTCCGGTCACAATTGTGGTAGTTAAGTGAGGACTACCTGTAAGTAATTTGTTTTCCATGTGGGTTATGTAAGCCAGCCACTTCAGCCCTACTGGCTGTAGACTACCTAACTTTGCCTTATGTCAGGGGACTAATAATGAGCTTTGAAAAGGCTGTCAACTCCTGATGAACCTCACCAGGAGCTCTCTAAGTTCTGCCCATGGGCCAAAATACTTGGGGAATACTGATTATTAAATAGGACAGAAGAGCAACCACAGAGCTAGGCAGGCCCTAATCAGTGTTTCTCAAACTTGGCAACTTTTAAGATGTGTGGACTTCAACTCCCAGAATTCCCCAGCAGCCATGCTCCCAACTCTTAAAGTTGCCAAGTTTGAGAAACACTGAGTTATAATGAAAACCAGGAAGACCTGGATTAAATTAAATTCCCACTCCTCTATGAAATGTAGTGGTTGACCTACAGCCCAGCATTGCCATCTACTTCACTGGGTTCTCGCGAGGTCAAGGAAATATATAACTATATTGCACAGCCTTCAGTTTGGGGGAAAGAGAAATGTTTTAAAATACAGATGTATAATATGCCTTATTGCCACTGATCCTCCAGGCAAACGATCGTGGGGAAAAAAGACCGCTTGGGTAGGAAGCTTTGGTGCCTGAGCAACTAGGGTTAGCAGAGTTGAACCTGCAGAGCAGAAGACTCTGCTCTCTAGTCTCCGACTCCAAGATGCCTTTGATCCAGCAGCTCGAACTACAACTTCCAGAAGTCCTTTCGGGGGCAGAGCGGTGCACGATGGGAAGCGTATCTGAGCCGCATTGGATGCCTGGAAGGCCGCCGTTCCCCGAAGAGCTCTCCCGACTGCTTTCTAAGCCTGGGGCATCGTCCGCCTCGTGGGGCATCGCGCTTCCCGCCTGCTGTGGCGAGGACGAAGGGTTTCACGACTCCGCGATGCCTCGGCGGCCTCAAGTTCCCTTACAGTACAACGGCTTTTCTGTTCGCAATGCACTATGGGACCAGTAGTCCGCCCATCGTAGTCCGCGCCCCGGTCGAGGCACGAGGTCCGCGCAAAGCACTTCGGGAAAAGCAGTGCTGAAGCACCGCAACTCGTCTCCCTTCATGCATCACGCCACAGCCTGATAGGCCTCAGGGCGCATCCCTGTGCGTTTGAGATAATGGATAAGAAATCGCGATGGGCACAAGGTTAAGTTTCTTGGCTTTTTTAAGGTGGCTGAGCGTTTTCACCGGGTCTCTATTACACCTCCTGATTCCTTTTCCTGCTCTGGTTGGGAGGAGCCAAACTCAATCCCCTTAGCCGTCCCCTTGCCTCTTGTGCGATAGGCTGGCCACGTCCGCGCGAGGAATGCTGGGAAGTGGAGTCCTCTCCCATCAGGTCTGTGCTGGGTACTATGCAGATTAGGACTCCATTTCCCACATTCCCTCGCTTCAATTCATAGGCACGCCGGGGCTTATAGTCCTGAGCCCGGCCGGCAGTAGAGGGGTGCGGAATGAGAGGACTCTCTGTCCCATCATGTCTCTCGGCAGGCGGTCTTAAGGCCATCCCTGCGCGACCCCTTCTGGGAAATAGAGTTCTCTCTTCCGTAACAGATAAGTAGGCGGGCCGCGCCCGAGACTCCATTTCCCATCGGCTCTTGCAAGAGGGCCGGGCAGGGCCGGCTCCCAAGCCGCCTCGGACGGAGCCAGCCAGCGCGGCCCCCCCTCCCTTTTCCCCGGTGTCGGCCTCACCATGAGCAGCGGCAGCGCCGGTTCTTCCCGGCCCCGAACGAGCTCCTTCGCAGACCCGTCCGGCGGGGCTCCCGCTACGGCCCCAACCGCGCCCGGCCCAAACTCGGGGGCAGCGCCTGGGGGCAAACCCGGGGGGGCTGCCGGGCCTGGGCCGGGGGGAGGCGGGACCAGCTCGACGGTCGCCTTCCCGGGGCTCAAGCTCGGGCGTAAGTGTGGGCCGGGCGAGGCGGGGTGGGAATGAATGGGCAGGAGCGGGAGGGGGAGAGACACAAAGGAGGAGCGCGGAGGGGGCTTGGGCGGGAGGGCCTGGAGGGGGCGCGGGGCTCGAGGGGGATGAGGGGCGGGGGGCAGCGCTGCGGGAGAGGGAAATCCCGGCCGGTCTGCTGGGCTGGGCTGGGGGGGCGGGGAGGAGACCCTACGAGCCTCAACTGCTCCCGGGGCAGCGGGGAGTCGCGTCCTGGGGTTCTGGAGGAGGAAGGAGGAAAGGCGCACGTTGGGGGGGCGAGAGGATGCCCCTCGGGGGTGTGTGTGTGTGTGTCGTTGACTGGGGCCGAGGGGGGCAGGAAGGAACGGCAAGCCGGGTTCGCCCAAGGTGAGCCTGCCCGGCGTGAGGTTCTCCCTTGGCAGGACCGGGGCTGGGAGGAAGGAGCTATCTGAGGTCAGCAACTGGATGAGGGCTCCAGAATTACTCCGGTGACGTCAGGATGAAATCACGGGCTGGGGGTGGCGGGGGGAGAGATTGGGCAAGGGGAGCCCGAGGTCTTCCTTCCCCTGGGGCTGTCACCGGCTGCCTGTTGCAAGCGCGGAGCCTTTATTTGTCGCCTGCCGGCTGGGCTCTGAAAAGAGCGGAGGGCGGCACGGACGTGCCCGCTGCCTTCTGCTAGCGACTTTCCATGGAAGCCGGGTGGGGCGAAGGGGGGGACAGCTGGATGGAAGAGGAGAGAGAAGGGAAGGGTCTGGTGGCCTGGTAAAAGGTGGTGTCCGATGGGTGGGGCTGGGTGGCGGTCCGGTGAGGGTTGAGGGCGTTGGAGTGGGGAGGCTGAATGAGAAACTCGCCGTCGGTGCAAGTTGCAGCAGGAAAACCGGGTGAGGCAGGCAGAAGGATAAAGCCCATGATAGTGGTTGCCAGCTCCTTTGAGAAAAGCAAATGCCATGCCCGTGCCCTTTGTCCTTCTGGTCTTCTCACTGATTGCCTATACATTCTCTTCTTACTTGTCCCTCCGTTTGGGAGCAGTTAGCTGGGCATCGCGCCTTAAAATGCCAGGTCTGCTACAACAGCCCCTGGTTGCTGCTTCCTGGCATTAAAACCTGTAAGGTGTTGGGACCTGATGTATTTCGGTAGGAGTCTGGGTTGTCTTAGGAAGGGTAGAATTTGAGCTTGGAAACCATGGGGCAAGTGATGAACAAGTTTGTTTGTTTTTTTAATGTGGGCTGGGTGTAGATCACCTTTTTAGTTGGAAGAGTTTTAAGCGTGTTAATTGTTGAGATGGATTGGGAAGGGCAGAGGAAGATATTTAGGGAGTTCAGATGGTACATTGGGCTGCGTGGACTAAATCAGACTTTCTGTCTGAGTCATCTGGACTTGACTGTGATTCCTCTTTTCAGGAGATAGTAGTAAAGTGACCACTGTGGTGGCCACACCGGGCCAGGGTCCTGACCGCCCTCAAGAAGTGTCATATTCCGATATCAAAGTG
Source organism: Candoia aspera (assembly GCF_035149785.1). NCBI lineage: Eukaryota > Metazoa > Chordata > Lepidosauria > Squamata > Candoiidae > Candoia > Candoia aspera. The sequence continues at coordinate 21,726,815 of NC_086162.1, forward strand.
ATCGGCAATGGGTCCTTTGGGGTCGTCTACCAGGCCCGATTAGCAGACTCCGGTGAGCTGGTGGCGATCAAGAAGGTGTTACAAGATAAACGGTTCAAGGTGAGACTGGAAGGAAAGGGGCTGGTCTGCTTGCTGGTTTTGCCACTGGGATTTCATCCCTTATTTTGGCCCACCTTTCTTTACTTCAGAACCGTGAGCTGCAGATCATGCGGAAGCTGGATCACTGCAATATTGTCCGCCTGCGATATTTCTTCTACTCGAGTGGAGAAAAGGTGAGGGAAAGGTGGAGGGAGAGAAAGGAGGGCACACCATGGAAGAGTAACAGGGCTTGCTTTCTGTACTCCCTCATTGAGGGTCTGCCTCAGATTAGTGCCCACTTTATGCTTTGGACCGGAATTCCCACAGTCCTTTTCCTTGTCTATACTGGAAGGCATTGATGGGAATTCAAGACCTGTGGAGGGACCACATTTCGGACTCAAGTTATCCAATTCAGGTTAACTCTTGAAGCCCCTTCATGTTCACAATCAAAGTACACCCTTTGTACTTCTTATCTCATTCTTCCCTGAAACAATTCAGGATAGTATACTCGGTCTTGGGAGGGAAAAAACAAAGAATTTACTTCCTTCCCTCCCTCCCAGGATCTTTGTCCTTAGTGGGCACAATCACCACAAAAGGAAACAGTTCACAGTGCAACAGTTGTGTAGGTTTATTAAAGCTTGAATACAGGTGTCCCTTTAATATAGTTCTCGGTTCCAGCATGATTAGTTAGAGGTCCATATTGCTGGATCAACACAATTTCCCCATCTAATGTAAGCATAGAGGTTATCTGGATTAGTAATCAGATTGTTACCAAAAATTGTCTTGTAGCGCTTTGATTCCAGAAAGCTTTCTCAATGTGGAAAAACTAGCAAGAGAAATAACGGAGAAAATGGCAATTAAACAGGCAGGCTGTAGAACGGAGAAAGTCTTTATACTGCAGTTTAGGTTGATGGATATTGTCTGATCTCCCAGTTAGCTGAGCCAAAATATGGTTTGTCTGATTTTGTCTCAAGGCATTTGTGTGATGAGGATACCGTACAGGTTAATTGTTAAGTATGTTTTATTCTATCACAATGTTTCTATCCAGAAAAGCTTGTCAGATCTTGAGAAATCCTTATTTGTCAGGTTAAAAGAGTAGAAGTCGGGAAACGTATCTTCAGTGGTTACTTTAGTGATTTGGTTGGCAAATCTACATGTATAAGGTCTTAAATCTAGGCTGCAGGGATGCCGAAAAAATGAAAAGCAATAATGAATTGAGAGGTGCTTAATTGTCCTCTTCATTTCCAACCCTTTGGTGTTTTAGCCAAAGCTTAATCTGAGGCAGGACTCCACGTTCAGCTGCAAGATGCATGTTTGTTGTTGAAGCTCAATCCAAAAATAATTGAAAGTAGTAATACCAGGATGCCTCTGAGCACAAAAGTTCAAGAATTATAGGGAAGGAAGCTACAATTGTGCTGTCTGAACCTGGAATTTCAGCTATGGCTTTCTGAGAGGGTGAGAAGGAAGGGCATTTCTCATTTAATAAATGAAACAGGTTTACCTCTGCATTTTTATACTGCAGCTACCAGGGCTAGAAACTTCTTTACTGAAATAAAAAGTGCCATTTCTAACAGGAGCCTTCCATGATTGATTATGGACAGTTTTGATATGTTCGTATATTGAGTCTTAACTTGTTTTTGTTGGATTGTTTTTACCCATTGTGAGCCGCCCAGAGTTGCTGAGAAGAGATGGGTGGCCGTACAAATTGAATTAATAATAATAATAACAATAGTAATAACAATAATATAGTCTGCTGCCCTTTTATAAGATGCTGTTAGTTGGGGGATTCCATCTGATCTCTTACACTCTGCACTCTTTTATAGAAGGATGAAGTTTACCTTAATTTAGTCCTTGACTATGTGCCCGAAACGGTCTATCGTGTGGCCCGCCACTTCACCAAAGCCAAACAGACCATCCCTGTCATCTACGTGAAGGTGAGTATGGCTTCTATCTTAAAACCTCTCATAACAGCAAAGGGAGGCTGTGGCTAAGGAGATTCAAGTTTTTGGTTTAGCGTCACGGGAGCATCCATCCAGTTGTCTCAGTAGGCCTTCTCAAGTAGTCTCCAACACTTAAGCAAATGCAAGTAGTTTGGGCTGTGAAGAACTTTGCAAACATGTTGCAGGGGCATGAGGAGAGTCTAAATACTTGTCCTTCCCCAAAAGGGAGAGGGTGACCTTGAAAAGAACTGCTGGAGGCGAGTCTACAGAGACGATAAGGGCCAAGAAGTGAGTGTGCTTCTCCACAGACATTCACTCTGGGCACACTCCCCTTTGGTTTTCCTTCCCTCTCCCTCTAGGTGTCTCTTCACTCACAGCTTAGCATTATGAACAAGCCAGGCCACTGAAGTTTGTTCAGCAAGCCAGGGTTTAAAAGTCATGGCTTAAAACCTAAGAAAAGTCTTCATGCCGCGGACTGGAGGAAGTTGGTGGAGTCGCTTACCGTTTTCTGGTTTGGCAGAACTGGTGTCAGGCATGAGAAATGGTGGGTTCCTTGCTGGCAATACCATTGTGAGCATTCGTTGCCATTATGAAAAACAATGGAAAGCTGCTTGAGATGGAACCCTTCGCCCATAATACTGTCTTCTTACAAGAGAAGTTATCCCTGTCAGATGGTTTTGTCCACAAAGCATTCATGCCTTGCTTCTTCCCCGGCCGTTCGATGAGGATGTGCCATCAAGCTGGTGTCAGTCCTTAGCAGCCAGATAGATAGATTTTTCTTCAGAATGAACTTTTCTATTTATAATGCATGAATTTGGTATGGCTACTGTTTCTTGCCCGGTGTCTGTTTCGGTTTTACATTGTGCATGGAAGATGCTTGATTGGTCCAAAGTGATCCACAACTAGACTAGCCCAAAAGTCCCTTGATTTTCAATGGATCTACTAGTTGTAGGCCTCAATCTGGGTACAACTCAGTTGTCTTTGTACCATTTCCTTACCCTACCTGCCTCCACCTTTGAATTACTCAGGGAAGGAAAATAACATTTGGGCTACAATGCCAATGCCAAGACATGGGCATGGAGAAACTGTAGTCCTCCAGTTGTTGCTGGACGGCGAATCCTGGCATCCCTCAGAATTGGCTGTACTGGCTGGAAGTGGGTTTCCAACTACATCTGAAGGGAAATCAGTGTTCTCATTTAACACCTCTTTGCATACAAGTAGCTTTTTGCCTTCTGTTTACCTGTTGGGCAACTGGGGCAGATTCCCATTTCATGTGAAGATCTCCTTATTCTTTCTGTATTTATAAAATCCTGCATGATAACCTACCAAGAAAATGCCTGATTCCAAAGAAAACTTTTGGTTGCACCAGCTGGGCATTATCTAACTTGAAGAATAGCAGCTTTCTAGGGGCTGTAGTTGAAGTCTTTCCCACCACCTCTGACCTGAACTCCTTTTCATTGGAAATGCTGGGAGGAGACTTTCCTTACACAAAGCCTATGCTTTTTTTTTAACCTCTCCCCTCTCCCCCCCACCTCACTTAAACAGCTTTCGTCCCTGTTGCGTAACCTGTCCTGAGTGCCACCATGCCTTAAATTCTTCTTTAATTGCTTGAGTTTAAATACCTTGGTCTTTTTCAAACTACCCTTGCATCAGATTTTGTGGTGCTCTGGTTTTTTTTTTTTAATTGCTGTTTTCTTATTTTTAATTGTTGATCTTCTTATCTGAAAGATGGGTCGAGTTTGATTTGTCTTTATCCCTAAGTGGCAGGGCGTAAACATGGAAAGGAATGGCCTTGTACAATGGCCGTAGCAGCTACTTCTTTATTATCTGTTCCTTGTAGGGAATCCTAAGGCAAAGATCTGTTTTGCCCTTATGGCTATTTAGTTTTTATTTGTTTAATATCCTTATTTCTTTCAAGTCTTTCAGAAGAACAGCCCTCTCAGAATGGCTTTTAAGCAATTCAAAAGACTGTAAATAAGTATAAATTATTATTTAAGGGGATTCGGCGAGCTTCTAGAATCACTTCACAGTGCAGTTGGTGTTGGCTCGATGTGGAGGAGAGTCCAGTGAACAGACTTCTGGGACAGACTTGGCCAGTCTTTCTCCCTGTCTATACAGGAATTCTTCCCTCAGGGCAAGTGATAATGAAAGGTGGCCAAAGTATGACTCATAACTTGGATGCCATAGCGATACCCATCTGCCACTGATGGCTGATGTGGATGGCAACTGCAAATTGCCTCAGGTCAAGCAAAAAGAAGCGCATCTCCCTATTTTAAAAAGCTTAATTGGATTAGTTTGTGGTTTAAAAAGCTCCTAACTTGATTTTCCCTTTCAAAAATCTATTGAAAAAGCAGTAAAATAGAGTAACATGTGGCATTCACTACCACAAAATGCAGTAGTTAAGTCTGCGGCCCACGAATGTTCATTCTGTGAATATTGGAAGAGGTCTGTGCACCTGCCCTTTTGTTCTTCTCCCCACATTCTTCATGCTCTCTTGTTTCTCTTTCCTCTCATTCTCTCACTCCCCTTAGGTTCCCTGTCAGGGATTCTCAAACATCTCCAATTATTTCTTCTGGGCAGTGAGTGTTTCTATCTGCATCTTGCCTAGGTTTTCTGTCCAGTTAGCTAGCACTAGCTTAGCAGACAGCATGCTAAAAGAAAAGATTCCTTCTTTCTTTATCCATCGCTGTGACAGGCATCACATCTTCCCCATGTTTTCTATGTTGTACTGTATTGCAAAAGTGGAGGACAGCGAGCATAGATGCTTTCAGGAAGGTCTAATGCCTCTGTGGTGCTGAGGTCTACCAACATTGATAGGCAAGCTGCCTGAATGTGACCCTGTTTTTGCAGAAGTACTATGTCAGGTGGTAAGAATGCCAGGAGACTGAGAGTTCTAGTCCCGCCTTGGGCATGAAAGCCGGCTGGGCGACCTTGGGCCAGTCCCTCTCTCTCAGCCCAACCCACCTCACAGGGTTGTGGTTGTGGGGAAAATAGGAGGAGGAAGGAGCATTAGGTATGTTCACCGCCCTGAGTTGACCAAAATATATATTTAAAAAGTGGGATAAAAATGTAATAACAACAGCAGCTACAACTTAAAACGAAAACTACCTATAAGCACCTACTTTCTTAATGCTGAGATCATCCTCTAATTCCAATACAGCAAACATAAATAAAGGATAACATGACAGTATATTATTGTCGTACACCACCCAGGGTTGCTTTGAGATAGGCGGCCATATAAATACGATTAATAAAGAAATGCCATCTGCCTACTCTCATTATGGATAATGCAGTGACATGCTGTTTTAAAGCAGCTTCCCCAGCCTGCTGAATTCCCTTACTGTCTGGGAGATTCTGGGAGTCGAAGTTCAGCATATTTGGAAGGTGTTAGCCTTCCGCAACCTATTTTAAGATCATAAGAATAGAATGCCCCTGTTGCATCAGAGCAGATACTTCAAGCAGCTGGGCAAGCGTCTTTGAGAATCGAAATAAGATAACCCCCTCCTTGACCATTTTCTAGGCCAGTACTTTCACCACTATTCCAAACTGGCTCTCATTAATGGCTGCTGCCTTTCCTCCATTCAGGTATACATGTATCAGTTGTTCCGCAGCCTCGCTTACATCCATTCTCAAGGCGTGTGTCATCGAGACATCAAACCTCAGAATCTGTTGGTGGATCCTGATACAGCAGTCCTGAAGCTTTGTGACTTCGGCAGGTGAGAAGCATGCAGTGTAAACTTCTAACCAGAGGACCAGGGTTATCTATAGACCTGATACGCTAAACCTACAAATAGGCTTGTTCTGTTGGGGTTGAAATCTTTCCCTAAAGATTTATGTGTTTCTTGCCTTACATGCAACTCTGCTTCCCTGAGTCTCATGCCTTTCTGCTGTCTTCTGCATTGCATCTGGCTGCATCAGATGAGGCTTTCCTTTCAGGCGAAATTGCTCTTTCAGAGCTGTTGCACGTGGTTGGCCAACGGTCTTGGCTGACCCTTCCTCCCCCCACCTGGTGTTCAGAATGTTGGTCATTCTGTGACATGGTTTCTGTGTGGCTGTTAGTTTTTGTTGCTGGCACGGTTTTATGAGTCACCTTGCAAGGCTTTCCAGGGTGGAATGTACGAGCCACGTCCTGAAAAGAAATGTTACAGATCTTGCCCTTCCTCTGAGATATTTGGGGCAGCGCAGCCAGATTTTCCCTCTTCTGTCATTTTCCCTTTCCACAGCACTGTGGGGAGGTTGAGAGAGAAAGAGAGCCACTTCTGGTCAGAGATCACTTGTTGAGCTTCAGGGTTAAGCAGGATTTGTACCCCCACCTTCCTGCTACAAATCTAGGCCTGTGAACTTGGGGGCAGGTGTCCGTTTCTGAGCTGAGCTTTGCCTGTGGCTTTTGAGTGGTGTGCTGAGGGTAAACTGCACTCCAAAAAATCATGGATGGAGCTAGGATAAAACCTAATCTTGTATTCATTTTGTTTACATGTAACTTTATTGTAGATTTACTGTGATTCATATTACTACTCTTAAATCATGTATTGAATAATTGCCATCTTTTGTTAGATAAAAAATACAGTTAACACATTTTTGGAGGGCTTGTGGGTGGGGGTCATACTGGGGCTTCAATTTATGCATCTCTGCCCTCATTTTACTAGCATTCTAGTTCTCTGTAGATCCCCATATACCATTCTCCTTTTTTTCAGTGCAAAGCAGCTGGTGCGAGGTGAACCAAATGTTTCCTACATCTGTTCTCGCTATTACCGTGCGCCTGAGCTCATTTTTGGAGCCACTGATTACACCTCAAACATAGGTGAGAATGACCTAGGTGCCCACTGAGGCATCTTGTAAGTTTTTGCTGCTCATACCAAGTGAATTTCCTTCCATAGATGTGGTTGCTCCTGGAAGCAAACTTTCTGCATAAACTGCAAAAAGATGATTGCTGGAACAGTTTTGAGTTGGCTTTCCCAAAGCCTCCAGGTGTGTTGAGTTACAACTTCCAGAAATGCCTTAGCTGGGGAATTCTGGGAGTTGTAATCTAGTCCATCTGGAAATATGGTGTAATATGGCACCCTGGCATAGCTGTATCTGTGCTATATCATAGGAAGACAGACCTACAATGTCAGGTGGGAATTGGAAGTGCCCATTAGGCCACTGAGTTCCCCCCTTCAGTTTAGCAAGCCTATAGATTCCTGTAGTTTGCGCAGTATTTCTGTGTTGATCGGCAAGCATCTCATCTGGACCTTAATTGTTTTGCAATCTAGTTGGAGATGCTCAGCTTTGAACCTGGGAACTTTTGTCTGTCCTGAAATCTGGCGAGCTAGGATGGTGACTTCTGCAACGAAGTGGAAGCACTGGAGCTCTCTGCTATAAGCAGGGGGGGTATTGCTGCTCTCTGCATGAGGCTAATGGCACTCCTTTCCTGCTTCCTTCATAGATATCTGGTCTGCTGGCTGTGTGCTGGCAGAGCTGCTCCTGGGGCAGCCGATATTTCCTGGGGACAGTGGAGTGGATCAGCTAGTGGAGATCATCAAGGTAATGACTGGGCCATCCATTTCATGAGGCTCCTGCTGCCAGGGATGGCCTGACCTCCCTTGATGGCTTCCAAGCCTCCTTCCATAGGGGAAGGAAGGAAAATAAAAGCGGGACAGAAATATATGTTTATATATAAATATGTGAGGCAGGATATAAATGTAATTCACCCTTTCCCTGTGAACTTGCCTGGTGGGGTAACTTTTGTGCGTCAGAAGGTTCCCAACCTCCCTTTTCCTAGAGAACACTGAATAGCTCTGTCCGTCTCCTTTTCACGGCACTTGACTCCAGAGTACAGGTAACATGTAAATGCCCAAAGACACATAATGATAAGCAAGCAATTGATTGATTGATGGTCCAAGACCAAGTCACAGAATTAAAAAAATACAGCACACTGTTAACACATATAAAAGGGAGAAACCCTATAAAGTTAATGCTGCATAGAAGGGACCAAAAGTTTCCTGTAAGTGAAGGCTATATCTGCTTGAATATAGTAGTTGAGTCTGTTTTGCACATCCTTTTAAAGTGCCCCCTGTACTTGTACTGGCAATTAGAGCTAATACACCTGCTCTTTAGTTTGATAAACCCCACTCATGATGAGATTGAGGTATTCTTATTTAAATGACCAATACCCAGGTGTTTCGAAGGCAATAGAGCAAGAACTTTTTCAGAGAGGCTAATGCACCGTTGTTGCCCTTGTCCCTCAAGAGCTGCCTTTGAAGGATTTTTAACAGATTTCCCACTTTCCATCCAAAAAACAACTCAAAAACTGCCAGCCTTGCTTTGCTATATTATAAAACTTGCTGTTTACTTGTATGCCTCTCCAGCTGGTCAAGGAAAGGTTTGGTGCTTCAAGGGTTTTTTCTTTCCATCTTTTTAAGGTTGGGGAAATTTTATTCTAAGTGCCCATAGTACAGGCAATCTAAATTATATTAAAATCCAAGCTAGGAAAAAAAAAGCAAAGCAATTTAGATCAATGTTCATAGAAACAAAGCCAGCATGGTAGTATGGAGCACCTTAAGTGGAAGAGAACGTGCTTGGTAACTGATTCTATCACCATGGCTGCCATTTTGTGAATGGGCAAGACAGTCTTCCCATCCGCCATTTAGGGAGAGTGCTGACGACCGATTTTCAGCACTGCAGATGTGCCCCAAAAAGTAGAATTGGAAAGTCACCCTAATGGGCTGAGGGATCAGGCTTTTGTCTTGCTGAAGTACTATAGAGGCTTGCTGTGATCTTATTGTTCTCCCCTTCCCTTCTGCAGGTGTTGGGAACACCGACGCGAGAACAGATACGAGAGATGAACCCCAACTATACAGAGTTTAAGTTTCCCCAGATCAAAGCACACCCATGGATAAAGGTAAAGGGGAGCAGGGAGGTTGTGGAAAAGATGAAGATACGGGTTACTTCCTGCCATTGGCCGAGATTTTTTAAAATTTATTTTCTATCCCGCCTTTACTATTTTTTATAAGTAACTCAAGGCGGCAAACATACCTAATACTTCCTCCTCCTCCTTTTCCCCCCACAACAACAACCCTGTGAGGTGAGTTGGGCTGAGAGAGAGGGACTGGCCCAAGGTCACCCAGCCGGCTTTCATGCTTAAAGCGGGACTAGAATGCTCAGTCTCCTGGTTTCTAGCCCGTTGTCTTAACCACTAGATCAAACTGGCTTATATATATTCAGTTTACACATTACATTGCATAGTTATGTTCCTAAGTATCATTGAAAAGGGCACACTTCAGGGGTTCCAGCACAGGCAGGGTTGCGGATGCCTGCTTTAAAATAAATCTCTGCAACCAGGCCCCAAGGAAAGTAGAATCCTGCAATCTGCCTTTATGCAAATTAAATACAGCAAATATAGGCGTTATATTTACAAAGCTGTTGGCTTATGTTGTAAGTCTGTGCTGGCTGCAGTAGTGTGAGAACTGCCATTCCTGTGAATTTGGAGAGTACCAAGTTGGGGAAGCTGGCTTAGTGCTAGGTTGCGTGTTTCACTGTTTCTCAACCTTGGCAGCTTTAAGAGGTGTGGACTTCAACTCCCAGAATTCCCCAGCCAGCTATGCTGGCTGGGGAATTCTGGGAGTTGAAGTCCACACCTCTTAAAGTTGCCAAGGTTGAGAAACACTGCTTAAGAGAGAGAAATCGTGATTTCCCTCTCTTCCTGTCATGGTCCTACTGAAGGAGCATGGTCCCACCAAATATCCCTTGAAAGGCTGGTAACCGACCCCTGGAGCCTTTCCTCAGACTGTGTCATTCTGCTTCTTTGCTTAAGACTGTCGAAGCATGTGCTGCTTTAGTGGCCGGAGGCCGCATCATGGAGCACTTGGAATGTTGTTGTCAATTACTATGTATGTATATGCAGAGGGATGCAAAATGGGGCAAGAGAGATATGAAATGTGGTAGTAAAATGGGTGTTGGTTCTTAGCAAAGCTCAGGTGCTTGTGAGGTAAGTGCAGGGACTGGTTACCACTATTTACCAGTTTTTCTTGCTTTGTCTGATTGGCTTAGTATCTCTTAATGGGCATTCTACAGAGGGCGGGTCTGTCAAATCTGCTATTTATCTTCTCTCTCTCTCTCTCTTTCACATTCACTGTCATGAACCCCAAATGTACTAACTAACAGAACTTGATGTCTAGTGGATTAACTGTGATTTCTGGAGAACTTTTGGTGTTGGGTTTAAGAGAGGGTTTTAAGAGGCAGGGAACATCCAGTTTTGGCGTGACCATGCGTCCTGGTCTCTCCCCACTCCAGGTATTTAAGCCTCGCACGCCGTTAGAGGCCATCTCGCTGTGCAGTCGCCTGCTTGAGTACACCCCAGCCACTCGCCTCTCTCCCCTCGAGGCCTGTGCCAACAGTTTCTTTGACGAGCTGCGTGAGCCCAACGCTCGGTTGCCCAATGGCCGTGATTTGCCCCCGCTCTTCAACTTCAGCCCTGTGGGTAAGTGGCCGGGATCTAGTGAGTTGGACACAACTAGCAAGTTTTTTTTTTTTAAAAAGGTTCATTGGAAGAACAGGTGCAACAGTCCCCCAAATAGTAAAAATGTTCAGGGAAAAATTGCTGAGCCCAAAATGCTTTTTATGGAAAACATAAATGTTCTCCTTAGAATATGCCTTGATTGACCCAGGAATCAAATCAAATGCTGTTGAATATTGGGAACTGGGATAAGCTATTCTGCCTTTCACCCAACACGTATTTTTGGTAGCAGTTTTCACCACCCCATTCTACCTTCTGCTGCTTCATATTCCCCATATTTGAATGAATAAATGATTGAGGGAACTATTTGGTTTGGTCCCTCTCTGTACAAAGGGTCCTGTGAGGTTTCACAGGAAGGGTTTGAACCTCAGTGAAGTAGAACTGGGGAGGGAATAAAATACTGCAGCTAGAAACGGAATTGGCTGCAAGGTGGGATGCTCTTGCTGAACAGTGTAACTCCTTTCAGTTGATCCAGTAAGTGTTCAGCACACTTGGCAAAGTTGATGCTGTTGTCAGTGTAACAGTTTAACTTGATGGTAAAGTGCCCTTGACGGTATCATATTGCCCGCACTTTTAGTGTTGGGCCAGACCCACGCTCCAGATGCCATCACCGAACGGTTGTACTGCAGTGTGGATGATCCTTAAAACAATGTTCCGTTTTGCATGGTTGTTGAATAATTAATTGGGATCTGAAGTATTGCAGTGTTAGAGGAGCAAAGTGCTTTTGGAAAAAAAAGACTGGTGAAGAGGGTTCAGTATCAGTTCATTCTTTGTAAAGTTGCTCTTTTTTATGCTCAGTGGCACGGCCCTTCCATTGAAAAAGAACTTCAGATGGAGCTTTCCACTTTTGTAGGTTAATGGCTCGGGCAAATTGAGGAATCCGTAGAAACCAGTGAATCCTCCCCAAATGAGTTGTGGACTGGGGTCTACCAGCAGGCTCTCCAGCAGATACTGGAGTGCCTCACCCTCTCTCTTTCTCCTTGCAGAGCTGTCCATCCAGCCGGGGTTGAATTCCAACCTCATTCCACCACACATCCGGTCCCAGGCTAGCTCGGTGGGTTCGGTGTCTGGCTCTGGAACCTCTCACAGTGAGTGCTTCCTCCTTCGGGGTTCATCATTTGAGTTTCGAGGGGGGAACTGCGGCACATGGGGGTTATTTGCGTGAGGTGCACAACTGAGGCCTTGGCTCTTAACACGGCTTCGCACTGAGTGTTTCCTGTCTCTCCCTCTCTCTAGGTGAGGGAAGAATGAGCACTGACAGGAGCCAGGTCACACCAGGAGACGGCGCAGGACCCATTGCCAATACGTCCTGAGGGGTCGCTGGGCCGGGGGGCAGGTCCCCTCCACTACCCCCTACCCCCAGGCCACCCACATGGACTTCTCTGAACTGTGAATGGTGGGGGAAAGCAATCTTGGCCCGGGGACCATGTGGAGGGGGCGGCCAATTGGAGAGGAGATGGCCACCTGGATGGGAGGGGGAAGTCCCAGGCCCTCCGTATCAGTTGTGATTCCCTCACAGGTTGTCCTCTGATGCCTTGGCTTGGGGGGAGAACAGAAAAATCCCATGGCTTGAGGGCTCCCTTCTTGGTCAAAAGCGGTTCAGGTTGGTGCCTCTGGAGAGGGGGAAGGACCAGAGAGCGGCTGTCATCTTCCTTTCTTCCTCCTCCTCTCCCTCTGGCTAATCCCAAGTATGTCCTAATTGAGTTTTAAGTTGCTGTTGTTTTTAACATCCCCTGGGAGGAAAAAGTGGTTTTATTTCCAGTCTCATATCATTCATGCTTTCTGAACTCCATCTCTGTGGCCCTTCACGCTGTATTGTTCCTTCACCAGGTTGCCCTCCGTCCAGGACCTGTCTGCCTATGAAACACAGATGCTGTATTTTTAAGCGGGTCAGTTTTATAGCCCAATACATTCATTTTGGCCCATTCCAGCGGGGAATCAGTGTTCCTCCCCTGGCGATGCCCACCCATCCCTCCCTCCCAACCGGGTTATTTGCTTGCCATGCCTCCACCGCAGTCTCTTACCGGGAACAAGAAACTCCTCTCCCCCTTGCCTTGGATTGTAAGGGGGGCATGGCCAACCATTCCTTGCTCCTCCTGCGATCCCATCAGAGGTAGCACTGGGATTTCTTGTGGGAAATCCTTGTGTGTGTGTGCGTGTCTGGAACAAGCTGGTATTAGAGCAGGCAGGAAAATAGCAGAAGCTATTTCCTCTGAATTCCGTTGCATCTGCTCTCTATTGCAGCTCCCTCCCCAGCACTGCGGATCAGTTTTGTGGACCTCTGGGGGCGTGGGGTTCTCAAAGGGAATTGGAGGAGGCAAGTTTTAATTTAATGCCTGTTCCCTTCCTGCTGTAAATACACATTTTCGTCATCTATATCCCTTAAAATGGCTTCCTTTTTCCATTTTCCCTGTAAATAGATTATAACTTTTTTCTTAATGCAATGTTGCGATGATTGACCCAAATCCCATTTCCCTCTCCATCTTCAAATCATCTAGGATTGACAGTTGAGCCAGGGTGCAGCCTGTGGATAATTTCCCTCACCCTCATATTTATCCTCATCACTGCCTGCCCTCCTTCCTTCCTTCCTTCCTTCCTTCCTTCCTTCCTTCCTTCCTTCCTTCCTTCCAACATTGTGTGTTAGTTTCTTTCTTAGGTTTTTCGGCTGTGTACAGACATCCGGTTCAATAAATTATTGGCATGAACGGAAGGACTGTCACGAAGCTCCTTATTAATGGGGAGAGACAAACGTAATACTGGGACAAACGTAATAGTGGGAAAGCCCAAGGAAATGAATGGAAAATCACCATTGAGGAGTTTGTTGCCAAATACAGATCTCGATGAGGGTGGAGTTGGCTCAGTTTTGTACCATTCCTAGTTTCACTATTTAAGTTTGAATGTGCAGGGTTTTTTTTTTAAAAAAAGAATTGGTTCCTTAGCAGTTGGGACCAAAGGTTTCCCTGCTGCAGACATTTGTGGATGACTTTTGGGGGGTGGGGTGGGGTGGGGGGTGAGACTAGAGCTATGTTATCTATTTTTGGCTCCAGCTACTATATTGCTTGTACTACTTGAAATGCTGTGAATTCTCTACACACAAATCAAGTTCACAAAAGAATGCATATGGCGTGTAGATTGGATGACATAGCTCTGCTTCGTTCAATATGTATGAGCGGAGAAACGCAATGTCAGCTATGAAGCTTGTTACTGAACTACACTCCATTAAAAAATAGCCTTTAGCGTTAGCTGAGAACTTGTCAACCGGATTGTAGCTAGGTGTGCACAATGAATAGATTCCTTGTGGCCCTCACCAAGTGGTGTAATTCCTTGGTTAGTTGGCACATTAGGAACTTTTCACCGAACGCGTCAGCTTTACTCCTGTCGTTCACATCTGCTTGAGTTTGATATTCTAAAAGGGCAATATCCTCACATGTAACTAATGCCTGTTTGCTAACAATTCCAGATTCCGTAGATAAATGTTTTTTGTGAAGCCAGCCAATATACTTAAAGTTCAGCACGCTGAGTAAACTCAATGAATTGGGTTACACCAGTCATGTTAGTATGTTATCCAAATGCAGCTAATGTAACATCATAAAACAAACTACCCAGGGAAACATTCACTGCCATAGAAATCATTTTTCTTTTCCCCATTATGCTAAAACTTTTTGTTCCAGAAAGTCATAAAAATTCTGAGTTTTAAAACATGCCATTCATCAGTCATCATATTTCAATCATCTAAAGATAGTACAGAGCTTTTCCAATTTAAAAAAAAAATGGATCTGGCCTTCAACTAGGAGTCACATATTAAAGCAGAAATCCTGTACTTTTACTTGTTGCTCAGATGGGACAGTTTTAATAAATGTGGCTTGTTCTGCTAGGACTGCAGGCATAATAAAAACTGTTTGTGTCAAACTATCAAAACACAGAAGTATCCCCTTTCTTTTGCATTAAGATCGAGCAACGTTATTCTATCATAAAAATGCAACTTTAATATTTCTGACTTAATAGCGGGTAACATTTTTCCTAAAAGCAGGGGAATAATTCAGTCAAACTATAGGGCAGCATGTCCTAAATATCAAGCCATTTCTTAGAATCTCAGATACGAAACTGGGAGACCTTAATGGAATATAACGCATCTCTTTTAATTTACAATAAACACATGGTTGCGGTCAAGGGGAGTGGCCTAACCCCAATCCGTAGCACCACCCTTACACAAAAAAGGCATTGCCTGGAGAAATTCTCAAGATGAGGTCCATGAGTTTTAGCTAAGCCCAGATACAAAACTAAACAGGCTGATAGATAAGCAGCTTTTGCAGCTGTGAGAGGCCTGGTGGATTGATGCATGAAGAGAGGTTGCACTCTGCCACCTGCTGGCATGTTAAGCCTTTGTATACAGAAGAGTTAATTAAAACCTCTGCACCAAGGCAAAAATGTGGACAATGCCTTCAAGGGTCTCTTGTAAATCTAGATTCGCATAAAAACAGAAAAAAGATGGGAAGTTCCCCTCCCTCACGTGGCTCCTAAGTTTCCAGGAATTTTACATCTCTAGATAGATCTCTATTGTCTCCATCATCGGGAGAGGCTCAGCACTCTCAATTATAGCAATTGTCTCTCCAAACTTGGTGCACATAATGGTTTGAGCGGCCTGGCTGGAAGCCACAAGAGATTCAGAGGACTGCAGAGCCTCTGGGCCAGCAGCTAGTGTGGTGTGTGTCTTGCGGTGGCTCCGCAAGTTAGAGATGGTCTTGAAAGACTTGGGGCAGAGGGGGCAGGGGTGAGGGCGCTCCCCAGTGTGGATCCGTCTGTGCTCAGCAAGGTGCATGGACTGCACAAAGGCCTTGCCACACTCCGGACAGCAATAGGGCCGTTCCCCAGTGTGCAGGCGCCTGTGTTCGCGGAGATGGGTAGCTTGTCGGAAAGCTTTGCCACAGTCTGGGCACAGGAACGGGCGTTCGCCTGTGTGTGTGCGCTGGTGCAGCTGCAGCCCAGAGGCGGCCACAAACGTCTTGCTGCAAGTAGGGCACTTGTGAGGGCGCAGGCCAGCATGGCGTTGTTGATGTCGGCTCAGCCCACTGGGGGTGGTGAAGGCTTTCCCACAGAGCGGGCAGGTATAAGGACGCTGGCCGGAATGAACTAGCTGGTGCAATGCCAGTTTGGCCAATGAACCCATGTACTTGCCACAAGATGTACAGAGGTACGACTGCTGTGCCCCCCCCTGCTCGCGTTGCCGGGCACAGCGGTGCTCCTGCAGCTTGGAGGCAGTTGCAAAAAGAGCACCGCAGTCTGGGCAGCGGTGAGGCTCGCGCCCAGAGTGGTTGAGCCGGTGCAGTTCAAGGAGACGATGGCGCGAAAAGGATTTGTCGCAGTCTGGACAAGGGAAAGGCAAGCACCCCGTGTGTACCGTTCGATGCAAGGCTAACTGACGGGCTCGGAGAAACGCCACCCCACAGTCGTCGCAGGAGTGGGGCCCATCCCCGCTAGGGGCCGTGTGCAAAAGGCGGTGCTGGCGAAGGTTGGAGGACTGAGTGAAGCGCTTGTCACAGACCTGGCACTGATAGGGCCGTTCCCCAGTGTGCGTCACGTGGTGCCGGGCCAAGTTAGCCTGGGAGACGAATGTCTTGCCGCATTCTGAGCACTGAAATGGCCTCTCCCCTGTATGCGTCCGCAGATGATTCCGCACATGCACCAGCTTCTTGAACTTTTTGCCACACGTGGGACATTTATGCTTGCGCTCCAGCACGTGCACTACTCGCTTATGCCGTACCATCCGGATGTGGGTGGAGAACGCCTTTCCACACTGAGGACACAAGAATCCACCACTGGGGACCTCTGCTGAGGTCCCTGGTGAAAGGGAGGAAGGGGCCAAGCCATTTACAAGGGGTTCCCCATCACTGGGCACTGGCTCAGTGGGCTGGCTGGATGCAAGGTCTCCTCCTGCCCCACGTGTGGTCGGGATCCCGCTCTTGCCAGCGTGTGTGCGCCGATGGTAAAGAAACTTGGTCATATTGCTGAAAGTCTTGCCACAATGACAACGGTGCAGGGGGTTGGCAGTATGATTTTTGCGGTGCATAATTAAGGTCATCTCGGTGGAGAAGCCAAGCCCACAGTCCACACAGAGGTAGAGTGCCTCGCCTTTGTGGATGCGCATGTGTTGTTCAAGGGATGCTGCCTTTTTAAAGATCTTGTTGCAATTTGGACATTCATACGTGCCATCCACATGCACCCGCTGGTGAGCCAATAACCGCTTGGCTGTTGTGAAGCCACGCTGGCATTCCCCACACAGGAATTCCTCACTGTTCCCTACGTGTTCTTGTTGGTGCTGTTGCAGTGCCTCCATTGTACCAAAAGCCTGCTTGCACTCAGTACAGCAGAAAACCTGAGCAGGGGGAGGCACTGCTGTAGTTTCCTCAGGGACTGGCACTGGGGACACATCAGGACTGCGCACCTCTTGTGTTGCCACCTCAGCTGGCTCCCCACTCTCTTTCTCAATTTCAGTAAAATGTTCACCCTGATGCTCTAGCAGCTCCTCTGGTGTTAAGAAAAGACAGGCACACTCTGAGCATTCATAAGGATGCATGGGTGGAACTGACTGTGGTGACGATGGAAGTAATTCCTGCGAGGCTGGCAGGGAAGCAGTCTGGGGTGGCTGAGGATTGGGTATTTGGGAAAGAGGGGAGGGAGGTGACTGGAAAGAAGGGAAAGTTGATGGGAAAGAGTTTGCTGAAGCCGCCTGCTTTTGATGTGTCCGGCGGTGAGCTAGCCACAGGCTTGTAGAAGGAAAAAGTTCATTACACTCATTGCACTGGTAGCGGATCTGTCCAGTGGTAGCTGGGAGAGATGAAGGGCGGGTTGGTACTTCTCTGGGATGCATTTCCTGGTGGGCTAACAATTCATCAGGTGACCACAAGACACATCCACATTCCAGACACTGATATCGGCTGTCCTGTTGGGATTCCGCATCTGCAACAGTGGTAGCAGCTGCAATCTCACAGGACTCCCCTAAATGGCTCTGGTGGTGGATCAGCACCCCCTCCAAAGTGTTGTAGAGAAGTCCACACTCCGAGCACATGTACTGATGCTGGAAAAACAAAGATGGAGCCAAGTCCTCTGCCATTATAACTATACCTGTGGACGTTGGGTGGTGGGGAGAGAGATATGGGAAGGAGAGAAAGAGAGAGAAACCTTGCTGAATGAAATGAACATTGCAGAAATGTGAAAAAAACAGAGCGAGAACATTTTAACCCACAAAGGGATAGCATTTTCAACATAAAAAACAGGACTTGCTGGAAAATGTTATCCCTGAACGAAAGGAGCCGATGTACACATACCCTGTGTGTTATTTAAAAAAAAAAGCGAGCACGGTGATGAAAATGCTAAAGTGAAATCCCTTCTGCTGGGAGGAGGAGGAGCATGTATGCTACCCTGAGCTCTTTGCAGAGGTGGAACCAGCAAGGAAATAAATAAGTAGGGGACGATCTGCAACCCTAAGGGAAGTATCTCAGCAGCAGATAACGGCGCCCCCGAGAAGGCAATTTTACAGCAGTGCCATGGCCCAAGACATTTTCCTCAGTGGTCCGTAGGTCTCCTTCTCCCAAACCAAGCGCCCGATTCCCTTCCTCCTCTAGTCCCGCATTCTGACAGGTTGGAGCTAGGATCGCCCATCGCGCTAAGCCAAAGTTTGATGTTGGCTTGTGGCACACACGCGATCGGCCAGCACCACATGCCTTAACGTGACAAGGGTGAACTCAGCCTGGAAGGGGTGCAGGCTGGGGAGACGGGCTCGCTGATCCCGCCGGTGCAGGGAGCGCCCGGGAGGAAGGGAGCGTGACCGGGACCGGGGGAAGGAAGCCATTAACGAGGGAAGGGCTCCGGCGGTGGGAGGAGCGCCGCACTCACCCGGCCCGTGGGCCAAACCCACTGCCGCTGCCACCGCCCGGCGCTCGCCCTCGCTCTTGCCGCTCCCTCGTCACATAGGCCCGGCTTGGCCTAGGTGCACCGCGCCCTCTCATTGCCTCCCCCACAACCCCGGGGGAGCCAATCAGAGATCTCGATACTAGAGAGGCGGGGCGGCGCGAAAGATTTTTGTGACGTTCCAGCCCGTTCTTCAGGAGAGAAGGGAGAGCGAAGCTTGAGACCCTTGGCCAATCAGCAGCGAAGCGCGAGGGGAGTTGGGCGGGCCTGGACGCTCTTTAGCCCCGCCCCCTCACGAGGAAAAGATCTGCACTTCCCCGCTTCCCTCCGTCTTTTGTGCGCCCGTGGCGTAGCTCCCGCCTCCGCACCGACTCTCGCGGCCGCTTACGCAATCAGCGCCGTCTCCTTGACGGCACTTTACGTAAACATTGCATCGCCGTTAGAGCATAAAGACGGCAGAGTCGCCTTCTTCGCCTCACGTCTGTAACCCGCTTTTAGTTCACGCAAATTACGGTGCGGCAGCGCTGACTCAAATCTGGGCGGCGGCGGCGCGGCAGGTACCGCTATCGTCATACTGTGAATGACTAAACCCCCCCCCCCACCGCAAGTGAGTCACGGGGACAGTAGCGAGCTGCCACGTGAACTGGGGAAACGCGACGCAGGCGCCAACGCCGTTTAGTCTGCTGAGGGGCCGCCCGGCGCATGCGCGGGAGAGCGCCTCCGCTACGCCTATTTGGGACGAGAGAAACACAAACAGCCTTGAAGCGCATGCGCGGTCAGGTGCCTAGCCGTGGGGAGCGCAGGCGCAGATGTGTCGAAGGTGCCAGAAAGATTGAAACGGCGGCGGTGACGGCTGTGGCGACGGGAGATCCGGTGAGGGGCCAATTTATTGCGTGCCAAAGTGGGGACGGTCAGGAAAAGGTGGGAAAGAACATCGCAATTTCAAGATGAGGGAGCTGTGTGGCGCAGTAGAAACGGCAGGCAGGAAGGAGGGGGTAGTTCTGTGGTGAATTTCAAGGAGAGGCGTTCGAGGGGGTGGCTTCCTGCCAGAAAAAAGCGCGGGGGGGCGAGGAATAAAAGACAGAAATGGAGAGGAGCGAAATGTCGAAACCTGCGAGGGGAGGGGAAGAGGCTCCCTGCGACGTAAGAGTGGAAAAACGAGTGGGAGGGGCGCCGGAGGGTTGAGGAAATGGGGGAGGGACGTCAAAACAGGTGAAATGAGACGTGGGGGAGGGGGCTCAGACGGTCGTTCTGACGGGCCGGCGCCCCTCCCCCTTCGTGGGTGGGGCCGCCTGTCCCTGCAGGGGCGGAGTCTCATGCGGGGAGGGGTAGATGGGGGCTCGGCCTGGGCAGCGGGGGAGGAGGCGGGCGCTGCGCCAAGCCGGGGTTGAGCCCCAGCACGGGATTCGTCCTCACGTCTGTGGTTGTGCTGGTCCTTGTGAGAAGCGGCAGGGGCGGGGGGAGGCGGGGAAGGTTCGCGGCTGCCCCCGTGTGGTGTGCCCGTGCCTTGCAGGCTTTCGGAAAGGCGGCTGGTCGGCCATGAAACAGCATTTGCTTGTCCAAAGGGCAATTCGGGAAAAGGGTTTGTCTCTGGCTTCTGCTGGGGAATCGGAAGCAGAATTAGGCTCTCAGAGCTGGCTGGGGTTTTTTTCCCCTCCTCCTCTTAGAGCCAGTTTGGTGTAGTGGTGAAGGCACCAGGCTAGAAATCGTGAGACTCTTGAGTTCTAGTCTTGCCTTAGGCAGGAAGCCAGCTGGGTGACTTTGGGCCATTCATTCTCTCTGCCCAAGGAAGGGAGCAGTGGCAAACCACTTCTGGGGGGGGAAAAAAAACTTTGCCAAGAAAACTGAAACTGCGGGGACTTGTCCAGGTAGTCACAAGGAGTCAACACTGGCTCAAAGACACTTGTGTGCGCACACCCTTTTAGGCTTGTAGTTTTTATGAAGATGTAGATCTGTATGGTTACTGTTCTCTTAATTGGGGTGACAGCTGGAAGAGTTGATCTGATCCAGTAACTCCCATTTCTCATTTTGTAGATCCTTGTGTGGTGAAATTGGAATCTGAAAGGATCCTCCTTCAAGCCTTCTGATCAATTTCTGTATTTTCTTAATTTAAGTTGGCAAGATACTCTTCTTTTTCCATCTGTTTTCAGAGTACAGCATATCCATTCAATCCTAGCTTGTGCTCTGTAAACGTCCTAGCATTGGTTTTTCTACATGGCTGACATAAGAAGGCAACTTTTTGCCCACATTTGGGAAGAGGAAGAATGCCTTGAGTACTATGGGATGATTTCCCTGCATCAGATGTTTGAAGTAATTGGTTCTCAGCTCACAGAGAATGACATGGAAGTGCTCTCATTCCTTCTGGATGAGACACAGCCCTGGACTCATCCATTGGATCCTGCCCTGTGGACTGTGGCAGCAGCAGAAGAAGGTGGTTTTGAGATTGCCTCACCAGCATTAGAGAACTGGAAGAGGAAAAACCAGTGCCAGTGTAATTTGGGCAAGAATGATGGCAATCTTGAGGCAGTTGCAGAGAAGCGGCGGCCAAAGAATGGTGTCCAACTGTTTCTGGAGTTAGAGAGGAGAGGCAAATGTGATGAAACCAACTTTGTGCAGCTTTTACAGTTCCTGAGGGTGCTAACAAGGCATGATCTATTACCATATGTTACCCTGAAAAGGCAGCGCACAGGTACTGGATTGTAGCAGTAGAGGAAATGTATAATTTCATTGTTGACTGAAGCTAACAAAGTAACAGGTTTCTTTTATTAATGGATGTTTAGCCCTAGCTCACATTCTACTTAACTTGCAGCAGTTTTAGTAATAGGCAGATAAATTTTAAAGGAGGTGAGTGGTTATGACAATTTCAGGCACTGAATAATTCTTTGCATATAATGTTTTGAATATTGTGATTATAAGTACATCAACAGAACTGATACCTAAGCTAATTTGACCAATTGGTGTTGTTTCCTTGCAGAACTCTTCAATTTGAAATACTGCCGACTTAGTTTAACTTTCAAAACTCTTTTAATTTTAGTTTCTCCTGAGAGATACACCTATGGACCATCCGTTCTGTCAGCAGACCAACAAGTGGACAACTGTCTGAATTCAGCGTCTTCAGAGCCTCGGCATGATCAATGGGAGACAGGTGTGTGAATTGTGCAGTCTGAAAAGAGACTGGTATCACTCTCTTCTCTTGGAGAGTGGTATCATCCTGTGTTCCGAATTGTTTTTTAACTATTGATTGCAAACACTGAGCTCTCACAAAATTCAGGATATTAATTCCAAACTGTATAGTCCTATAGCTAGTAAAAGACCCATTTTTAAACTAAACTAACTTTTCCCAGGTAAATTATAAGTAATTGCTATCTTTTATCTGCTGGTGTTTGACATCATTGAACCATGGATGTTGGATGGCAGATCTGTGTAATGTGAGATTTATTACTAGGCTAATGGGGGGCACCACTAATAGCCTGTATCATCCCTCTTTTTTCTCTAGGCTCTAATTCAAGCAAAAGGAAGCGAGTAAGCAGAGGACGATCAAAGGCTACTCCTCCCTGTAGACGACGGGGAGCTAAAGCAGCTTCTGCTCCAAAGCAGGAGGTCCCAGCTCCCACCAAAGTGACTTGTGGTAGGTGTCTGCCTAGCTTGTGCTGAGTTCCTGGGGTTCAGTTGATCTGGTTTTTCTTTTTTTCTTCTTTTTCTGGGAATGCCCATGAAACCACTCTAAAACACATTAGCAACCTTGGTTTCTATTAAGGGTCATTCGCTCTATTTCTCTCTTTCCTTGACTAGAATCAAATAGGAATAGAGCTGGTTGGGGGAGGAAAAAGATATGCAGTAGCTGGATTACATGCTATCCTTCTAGGTAATGAACCTGAGGTTTTGGCTTACACTATTAAGTGCAGTTTAAACCTGGTGTTAAGACTTGGTTCCAGTGCAGTGAGAATGGGAGTTTTGGCCCCCCCACCTTGAGAGAGGGTGGGAAGTCTCCAACCCACTTCACAGAATTTGTCTTCAGTTCCCTGTGTGGTCTGGTGATGGACAACTATTTTCATTCTTATCAAAATGATCGAATTTACAATCAATAAAATGTATACCCCAGTTTTCATACAAAAGTTTTTTGGGCATCTTGCATAACATAAAAAGTTTTATGAATGCCTTCCAACTAGGATATCTTTAACATCAGTTTTTGGGAGACTTATTTCAGTACACCAAAGTGTTTTGTATGCTGGTCTTGAAGAGAGTGTTTTAATGGCTCTGATGATATTTGTGTTGAGCTGGAGAAGTGTCAAGATAATCTGGTTAGTTCCACGTTCGTTTAATAATTTCAGATTAAAAATCACATCTCTCCGTGAAAACATTAATTCCAAATGAAAAACATCTGGGTTCAGAATGGAGAGTTTTAGAGGGCTTTTTAACATATTAAATAAATAACAAACTTGTGAGGATAAACCAAGTTTCTTTTGAAGCTAGGTTTTTTTCATACTAAGTCATCAGGAAAATAATTATTCCTCTTTATGCTGCAAGGAGTTTATTTATTTATCACATTTCTTCATCGCCCATCTCGGCAAACAACATGCCACAAACTCATTCTCTGTGGGATGGTATTATGTAGTAATAAAACTCATGAGTGATGGGGCCATACTATTTTGATTGGAGACAAAATTGGCTGTTGTATTATTTGGAATGACTTGCCCATCCTTTAATCAAAGGCCAAGACTTGATTTGAGCAATTATTTAATAGCTCTGTCAATGCTGCCTGGTTTCCTCTGACTTTCTAAGAAGTTTATCCTCCTGCCTTGGTTGGTAGTAGTAATCTATTGAATTGTACTTTGCTGAAATCAGTAATGCATTTCTAAATTGTAAATTAAAACTCACATGAGTGAATTAACATTCAGATTTCTGGCTTGGTTTCCAGCTCTGCATAAGTGCCTGTCTCTAAGACCAGCATATTTTATCTCCTTTGAGTAATTTAAGGCTACTTCAAATATGTGTTTCTTATTGGCTGGGGACTCTGCATAAGAAAACTGTGAAATCTGCAGGTGGACTATTGTCTGTGACAAACCACATAATGTGTTTACAGTTTCCTTATCTGGAAGTGCTCTGTGTTCCACCTTCATAAATTTTAAAGTACCCTCACTCGGCCAATGGGTACCCAGGGCTGGCAGATGATTCCTACAGAACTCATTGTGCTATTGTGTTTGTGTCAGTGCAATGCAAATGAAACAAAAGCGAATGCACAAAAACACTTGTCTTACCATCTGACCAATTTACAGGCCATGGGTTCTAACGAAGAAGGTTCAAAAATAATACAATGAGTGTCAAAACTGCAACTTCAAGGTGCAGCTAAGGCTTCTGCCGGGTAGGTGCAAGGATCAAACTGTAAGCTCCATTCAACACCTAGATTGTTGCCTGTATTCTTTGTAACATTACCTTGCTTCAGTGGGGCAGGATTTAAGATTAATGTTATCCAGGCAGCTGCTTCTGAAATGAGCTCTGCTTTTTTATTATCTTTCTGAGTTGCACATCTAAACCTGGGAGTCTAATACCCATCTCCCTTCCAGGGGTGCTCTAGTCCTGTAGGCTAGCTCAGTTTGCAAGAGCGGTACCTTAATGAAGAAAAGTCCATGCAAACTCCCGAATGAACTTTTTTTTTTGTTGCTGCTTGATTTCTGCCAATTCTTTCTCAATCCACCATTTAAATTCCAGGTTACTAAGCAAAAGTTGATGATAAAGAGACTCTGTCTCACTTGTGCACTCTCCTCACAGAATGGTCTCGCAAAGGTAAATGAATCCATGCACCCAAATTTCCACCAGTACTTTGTGAAAAGCAAATTTGTATTTTAATGTCTGCTGAGTTACTATTTCTAGAAAAACATAGGTTGCCCACCCTGCATGCCAGCCTCTCAGCCAGTTCATAAAGACATGTTGACTGTTTGGATGTCCAAAGGGGACAGGGCTGCACTGTCAGCTCCTGGGTTTATGACATGTGTAGAGCCACTCCAGACTGGCACCGCAGGGGGCTTGTGCCGCAAACCTCCAGCAGGGTCTGATGGAAACAGGCTGGGATAGTACAGTTATGAGGATCTGCCCTTTGGGAGTTGTCATTCTTCAATGTGTTGTCATGTCAATCCATTGAAGGCCTCCCCATCAGCTGATCTTGAATTTTGCATATAATTACTGCTGCAGATATCAGGCCATTATAAACTGCTATGGAATTCTTGGGGCTCCTTTTTATCCCTTTTGATTGGGGTGGAAAGATGCCTTTAATTTCTTCACATCAGTTTACTTGGGCAGTTCCTTCCAGTTAGCCAACATTTATTATTGGTATATGCATTCATAATCATTAATATTCCTGAAATCATTCACTGTTGTCGCTAGCTAGTATTTCCCAGTTCTAGTACGTATACTAGGAATAATTATTTGTGTGTCACTTGGTCCTCAAGAATAAAGAACTAATAACTTTACAGGGAAACATCCAGTATTAAGTTTGGTATCTGCAGCAGTCCATGTCAGAAGTTAGCTCAGGTCCTTTACGCCATTTTGTGTTTTTACAATATTGAATCTCAGAATGATTTCTTGATGTTACCATGTGCTAAAAGTCTTGAACCCTGTTTCTCTCGGTCCACAGTTGAAATCCATCCCTGGAAAAGCATAAGTATTGGCCCAGGCAAGCGGGCCAAGTACCAGACACTGGTAAAAATACCCAAACAAGTTTAAAAGCAAAAACTTAAGTGTGGCCCACTTGATTATTTCACCTGCCTCTTCAGCGCTTCTTCTATGTTAGAAGCGAACCTGCATCTGGACCCCTGCAGCACTCTTACTATACCAGCTGTGAGGGACACAGCCTTGGACTTTGGGACTTGTGCCTTCTGCACAGTGGAGGCCTTTTTCTGTGGTTACATTGTCTGTAATGGTTTTTGTTGGCCTGTAAACATTTAATTTTTGTTTTGGGGAGGGGGCAGCATAATATATAGATGATATCTGAATCAGGGATATCTGTAGGTCCCAACGTTTCTAGGAAACTGATAATTAAAGGTCTCTGCTTCTTGTTGGGTCCTCTGATCTTGGTTTGTAATCTCTTAATAGTGCTGAACACATGCTAATGGGGTTGCATGGATACTGAGGTGGCAGGCCTCCTTCTCTGAAACCATCCTACTTGAGTGATAATGGACCTGGAGGCTTTTCCTTCATTCTTGCTACTGTGGCTCAAACTTGGGAAAAGACATTGGCAGAACCCTGTGCAGGATATGGCTCAGAGACAAGTTTTTCAAGTTTGTCTTTAATTCTACATAATAACCACAGTGGGATTATTTCACTGGGACTGGGGCCTGGAAATGATGGGTTGGGTGGGTGTGGAAGTGTTTGTGCTGCCTCAGCTGGTGTTTTTGCCAGTGAGTTTAGTGTTTAATTCAGTGCAGCTGTTCAGAGCTTGCATTACTGCTGGCTGGGGAAAACATTTGAACTAATTCCCACAGTCTAGAAGTCATTTATGCAGAAGGCCTTTCACATGTAGCTGGAGCTTGTAATTGATCTGCTTCCTGCCTATTTTGGAATAAAAGCTGGGATTGTTTCATGCAGTCTAATTTTCATCCTATCCTGGGGAGGTAAGAGGCTAAAGTCATTAAAGGGCAATGTAACTATGATTCAAGGATTGCCAGTATGTTAACGCCAACTCTGACAGCTGCCTCATGAAGTACTCCAGAACATTGTTGATATTAGAAATTGGGTAAACTGTTCTAATGAAATCATGTGCCAAATCATGGATGCAAAAAGTCTGTATCTTAAGCTGTGTACAGTGCTAAGGGAAATTTTCAGCTAATCTGTATCTAGTCAGCAGTTGGGTGGGAACCTGTATTTGAAACCCCAAAGTGGTTTCCAGTGGGCCCAGCAGCTGAGCTCCTTTAACGTGCTGCCTTATCAAAGTGAGCAGGTGTTGAGTGTTGACTAGCAAGCTTCTGGTACATTGATCTTAAATGTGGGTGGAAAGGACACTGTTTCTAGTAGAAACTCCTGTAGGTCTTACATGGATTTAAATTTTGCTGCTTACTGGCTGTCTGCCATTGACTTAAAAACCAACCAGTGTTATTGGCTACTGTTAAATGCAGTTTGCTGCACAGCTTTGCTGTTGCCCATCTGAGGGAAGAAAAAAAGATTCTGAAGGTCCTGCTGTTTGAGGGCTCTCAGTTGGCCATTGAAAAGCTGTTCTGTAGCTTGGTGGTGTGGGTGGGTGTGGGCTCCAGGCCGTGCAAAGTTACTGGTAAAGGGCTGTGACTGCACTTTGAGTTAATGCTTCTACAGGTGATGACCACAAGACACAGAGAAATTAAAGCTGACGGCCTTGTTGAGCGTATGTAATGCACCACCTGCCTCGTTTTTTTTAACCGTATCCTACTCTGTATTCGTTCCATTTATCCCTCCCTTTTGAACCTTTTAACATTTTCAGCTTCAGTGCTGATAATATGGGGGTGATTGAACAAAACAGATCTGTCCTTTTGCTTCCACAGTCCATAGTTACAGTTGAACTTCGCTAATCATTGAGGCATCTGCAGCCCAGTAGTAAGCCTGCCCTGCAGCATGTCAGTGACAGTACATTCAGAATGCACTGAAGGTGTTGCCTAGTCTGGCAATGAAATGTCTGCAAGAAAACAACAAGGCTCAGAGAGCACCAAGGACTCCACCGTTCAGAATATAATTAACGAGGCTTGATGCAGAGCAGTTAGCTGATTCTAGTTCAGAATTTGTAATCGTTTTTCAAATCCAGCCAATAGGTCAGATTGATCTAGTCTTAGATCCATTAATTCAAGTTGCTTTAGATGTATAAATTAACTTGAAATGATTACTTCCATGGACTGAAAACTATGCTACATTGTATTAACCATCAGGACTAATGCTGATGGCTCTTAGCAGGCATGGGGTAGTAATGGTGGAGGATAAACAACACTTTGTTCTTTTGATCCTGTGGGTAGGAATTGAGGCTGGATATGTATTTATATTTAATTTGGAAGTGGGGAGGTGTTACAGTTTGAATATGGAGTCTAATAGATAAGTATAAATGAAGTTCAGCTCTAACTTTGTGCCAAAGGAACACTTAAAAAAATAGTGGAAATGCCCCTTGCTGAGTCTGACCCCTCCAGGACCCTGAAGTTTTGGGGAAACCTGGATGGGCCTGATCTTCAGCTTGGTTGGTCTTTATGCTCAGGACTATTGGAAAGCCTGACCCTGGAATACCGCTGCATGACTGTGTGTTTGTCTCCCTGCTCTGTCTGGGACCTCCAGCTCTAATGGCCCTCTTTTTCTTCCTTCCCCTCCTTTTCTTTCTCTCTGTTTCGTGTGTTCCACTCAGACATCCGGCTTCGTGTTCGGGCAGAATACTGCGAGCATGAGCCTGTCTTGCGTCAGAATGTGATGTCAAATAAGCAGAACCGTTTGGAGCGTCAGTTTGATGTGTTTGGGCAGTCGAACACTATCCTGAAATCCCGTGACCTGGGCTCTATCATCTGTGACATCAAGTTCTCAGAGTTGTCCTACCTGGATGCCTTCTGGAGCGACTATATGAATGGCTCACTGCTTGAGGCGTTGAAAGGAGTCTTCATCACAGACTCGCTCAAAGAAGCTGTGGGTCAGGAAGCTATTCGGCTGCTGGTCAATGTGGATGAGGATGATTATGAGGAGGGGCGGCGTTTGTTACTGGAAAATGTTATTCCCCAGGTGTGGTAATGGCAGCATCTCGGTAACGTAGGTATGTTCCCTCCAAACCAGCTTGCGGCACTATCTTTGCATTACTAGGAATCTCATTTTTCAGAAATTGATTTGCTCCTTTGATTCAGCACATTTGTTCTACAGATAATGAAGGCAGCAGAGACACTCAGTGCTTCAAAGGGTTTGGGGTGGTCTTTTTCTGTGAAGGGCCTAAGTAATAAATGAAGCCATTTTCAAAAGTGATACAGAAGCATCATGTGATGTGGTAGATGTCTTGATGTTACTGCTTTCTGTTTCTCAGAACAAGGTGGCCTTACGACATACTGCTGAATGTGTAGGCAGTACATTCTTTCCTGCCTTGGAAATACCCAATAGATATTTTATTGAAACATTTCTGTTTAGAATATATAATACAAGATAAAGATAAATGCACTACAAAAATGGGCAAAAGCCTAACTAGATCCCACAGATGTCATGAGATGATCTGAGGCTTAAAGGCTGTCTGCAGAAGAAAGACAATGAGTGGTGCCTGAGAACAAGCTAAATATCA
Organism: Candoia aspera; assembly: GCF_035149785.1. Taxonomy (NCBI): domain Eukaryota; kingdom Metazoa; phylum Chordata; class Lepidosauria; order Squamata; family Candoiidae; genus Candoia; species Candoia aspera. The sequence goes on from NC_086162.1 coordinate 21,755,487, forward strand.
AACTAGTACTCTGCTTTAACCATCTCTCTTCTTACAGGGTACTTCTTTTTTTACTACTTGATTATTGTTGGATATAGACTTCAGGAAAAATAAAAAGACTTAATCATCATTCCGTCATGTGACAGGGCTGGATCTTGGCAGTGACGGGACTCCCAGGAATCAATTGTGCCACAGAAGCTTTGAAAGAGCAGCCAAGAATGGTCTTGATGGACACTCAAGTGTAGCAGAACATGAGCACAGGCAATAACTCGGTGTGGATTCCTCTCATTTGGAGTGAATGGAAAATCTTTGGGAGAGATCATTTATCCTGCTAATGAAGCATTAAAGGGCCTTGATGCTCTTTCAGCCTGACTTGTGTATATCATGCTTGCTACCCGTACTTGTCATTTTTGTGTGTGCTCTTGCAACACTGGAGAGTAGTCTAATTTTGCCAGGTAGCAGGTACACTTTATCGAAGGATGGCAGCAGAGCAGGCTGCTTTAACTATTTTTTTTTGGAAGAGAAATCTTATATCTCTCAAATATGCTGGGGTGGATTTCTTCCCTTAAATGAAAAAATACAACCCAGCCCCATGTTGTGAGGGTTGATCATAAGGGTGGAAGCTTGAGTCACTTTTCTAAGGACACTTTTCAATTCTGTGGTGGTTTGTACATAATATAAATAATAGACTTTAAAAAGATGAAAAGGTTTGGGTTGTATTTCTGGTAAAGGAAGCTGCTAAATTGCAGTTGGAAGAGCCAGAAATATGTAATTTAAAAATTGTATTTTTTTTACCAAAAAAACCCACAAACCACTTTTGGACAAAATTCTTAATGTATTGTATTTGCAAGTGACAATGTTAATAAAGAAGATAATTTGCAACTGCCTTTAATTCCTAAGAACAGAGCTGGCCTAGAGGCATAGAGTCCAGCCTTTCAACCCTATATTCCTGTAATAGTTCATGTGTTACAGAACAACGTAAGTATGGATTAGTCTTTAGGGTATGTTAAAAGATGCTGAATATTTGCTGGTCAGAGAAGGTAGGCCTGCACCCTTCCTGTGAGAATGGGAGTAAAAGTCTTTTAAAAGGAACCCAGGAGTGGGCATGATCCAAGCTAGTAGGCATTCCATTTCTTTCCCCTTGAATTAGGTTGTACCCCTGATAAATGAAATACATTAATGTGACAGATGATGGAGGTTGGAAACAAGGTGGGAGGCCTCCAGAATCTTCCTGTCTGTCACGTACACGTACACACACACACACCATCCTCTTCCCACTCCCACTTCAAACCACACACAGTCGATGGGGAATCCAGTTTCAGTGCCAAACCTCTGCAGATCCTGAACAAGAGTGCAGAAGGTGTGTGTGTGTGTGTGTCTATAAATAAATACAAACCAAAGCCATTCCTGTGGGTAAAAGCATAGGTTATGCAACTCCTGTTTGTGGTATATATGACTTCCCTCAATTTAGAGAATTGCAATTATGAGCCCAGCCCATGGTGGCTTATTCAAGGCAGGGTTAAGCAAAGCAAGCCATGGATTAGTGTGATGGCTGAGCCAAGGTGCTGAATTCGTCTTGTTAAGGGTTTTCTACCCTGGCAAGGGCCATAAGTCAGCCCCTGGGCTGGCAATGGAGGTAAGGCAAGAGAGAGGACCCTGAGGATCAACCCCTCTGAAATGAAAACAGCTTCGTGTGATGGGACTGATTCAAAGGTTTCCCAGCTAGTGTGGCTAAAAGACATCAAGGTAGTGCAGTTGCAGTAGCTCCTCTTTTTATGTTGCCTTTTCTCTCTCTTCTGTTCCAATAGGAGCATTTTAAAAGCCCTTAGGGAAAAAAAGGTGCCCAAGTGGGTCTAAGACTTCATCTTGGAGTCACAGCCCAACTAACACTCCTCTGGAGACTGCAAAGCAAGGTTAAATATTCTATCACACATTGAACCTAAATGGCAGTTAAGGAAATAAAATAGGTGCTCATTTTGCCTGTGCCCCAACCGACCAGATTCTACCTTAAATTGATGGCCTGAGAGAAACCCCGTTTTTGCCCAAGCTAGTAAGTGGTTGGGCCCGGCCAGCTGAGCGTCTCCTCCCTTATCAACACCACGTTCAGAGCCAGCTTGGTGCAGTGGTGAAGGTGCTGGCTTAGCAACCAGGAGACGTTCTAGGCCTCCCACTGGATGACTCTGGGCCAGTCCCCCTCAGCTGAGCCCGCCTCACAGGATGGTGGTTGTGGGGAAAATACAGTAGGAGGAGGCAGGAGTATTAGGTATGTTTGCCGCCTTGAGTTATATATTATTTTTTTTCCCCATTCAATTGTGTCTGGTTCTTGGAGACTGCCTGGACAAGTCCCTGCAGTTTTCTTGGCAAGGGTTTTTGGGAGTGGTTTGCCATTGCCTCCTTCCTTGGGCTGAGAGAAAGTGACTGGGCCAAGATCACCCAGCTGGCTTCGTGCCTAGGCAGGACTAGAACTCAGGGTCTTGGCCTCCCAATTTCTAGCCCACTGCCTTAACCACTACACCAAAGTGGCTCTCAGTTACAATGTTTATTTAAATGTATTGACCACCAGACTCCAGTGGATATATAAAAAGGTGGGATACTACTACTACTACGGGGCATCGTGAGAAACCAAGAGGGTGGTTTGCTCCAGTGACGTGCAGCACATTGCTCAGTTGGGGGCCAGAGCAAGGCTCTAGAATGTCCCCAAGGTGTGACTTTCAGTTGGGCCCAGCCATGAAAATAGGATTCAAGGTGGGCTGTCTGGTTCTTGTCCCCCCCACCCGAAGTTCTCCATGCTGAGCAATAACAGCTATGTTACTTCATTGTCTGGAGAAGGTGCTCCCCGGTCAGGGAGCAGAAGCGGAGTGAGCCACCGACCGCCCCTACGTGAACATCACAGCTTGGCTCGGGAAACCAGCCTACCCTGCGGATGGGCCTTCCAGATATGTTGGACTACCACTCCCATCACCGCCACCGCAGGAAGGGAGGGGTGGCCCCAGTGCTCCTGTTTTGGCAATGAGGGACATTTGGAGACGGCATTGGGGGATAGAGGAGTGCGGAGATGGCCTTAGAGAAGGAATTCAACAGCCGTTACGCAAATATCACCTCCGCCTGGATCTGTGTTTCTCAACTTGGCCACTTTAAGCTGTGTGGACTTCAACTCCCAGAATTCTGGGAGTTGAAGTCCACACAGCTTAAAGTGGCCAAGTTGAGAAACACTGCCCTAGATAGACAGGAGGGGGTGAGGAAAAAACTCAGGATCGCCCTGCCTTCGTTCTCTTTAGTATAAGCGGGGAGAGAAAGGATCTCTGTCAGATTTTCAAGAGCCTGTTGTCATACCCTCTTGCAAGAGCCCTAACAATTCCAGTAACCACGGTGGAGTCTGATTCCTGACTAGGCCTACCTCAGAGGGCTGACAGGGTGAGCCAGACTGGTGTAGTGATGAAGGGCAGGGCCGCAACCAGGGTCTGTGTCACCTGGGGCAAACATGGATTCCACACCCATTTTGGCGCCCCCCCAGCCCAGCACCCAGGGCACATGCCCCGCTTGCCCCCCCCCCAGTTGCGGCCCTGGTGAATGGGGTGGGCAAGAAACCAGGAGGCTGTGAGTTTGAATCCTCCCTTAGGCGAGGATGGCAGCTGGGTGACTTCAGGCCTGTCATTCTCTCTCAGGCCAACCCGCCTCGCAAGGTTGTGGTGGGGACAGTAGAGAGCATCAGGGTATACCCTGCCTTGAGTTGACCAGAAATAAAGATGCAATAAAATCTTATCAATCAATAAGCCACAGAGCGGTGTGCTGGAAAGGAAGGAGGTGAAGGTGCATCTGGGGAAATTTGAGGAGGTGGTCCTGAGGGAGGGGAAATGTTATTCTGCAACAGATGTTTCAGGACACGGTGGCTGCCTCTTCTTCAGGCTCGTAGGCAAATTACCTGCCTTTTAGCCTCACCAATATACCAGTCTGTGAAATGGGTGTTCTGGGGCAGGTTGTGTTTCCCTGAGGCAACCGCTTTGTGGCAGCGACAGTGGCATCTATGGCTGTTAATATTTCCAGATGGCTCCAAAAAAAAAAAGGAAGGATCCCGGTGTACTTTCCAAGTGGTTTTTCTTCCAGCTGTTTATTTTAGTATTGCTGCAACTTAAGAAGTCATGCTGGAGTTTGTATCCCCCAGCAACTTCCTTCCTTTTTAAAGGACATATAGTTTAGATTGTAAGCCCATGAGGGGAGACTCTTATTTTAACAACAACAACATCACCATCAGTCAATTGCAAAAGGCAGCTTTACTTGGAACAACTTCCATCCTGCAACAATAGCTTTAATATGATTAAACAGCAACATCTGTCTATCCCAGGTCCTTGGGAAGGACTCGATAGATGGACAAAAATGCCAAATCCAGTCTAAACATCTGGCTGACGGTGTGACCAACCATAATAATGATGATGATGAAGCTATTTTGGTTGAAAAGCAAGATAAAAAACAATATTGCTGCCTCACGCAAGGCCCTAGCCATCACAAATCATATGCCGTTCCCACTGCAACTCCTGCATTCATTTGTTTTCTTAAATTCTGCAGCCTGAACAGACAGGTACAATGTATTGCTAAAGGAACATAGCTCCAGGTTATTTTTTTCCCCCAGATCTTAAGTGATTTTGTTACCTTGTGAATATAAAATCATGGGGGCATCCACTTTGCTTTGGTAAGTAATTGAGAACAAGGCTTTCAGGTTTTACTGTTGTGCGGTTAGAAAAAATGGGTTTGTATAAAACGCTGAGCTCAGATATAATTCACTCTTTGGTTCAGTCGATTGTGTGGGAAAAAATAGGTCTTGTTCTGCATTTAATCTATGTGCGTACTAAATAAAAATACTATACCATATTGTGCTATACTCCACTTGGATTCGTTCTTCTATGTTGTTTCAGTTAACTTTGCCATATCATGCAGACTCATCTGAAGTTAGAAAATGGGAAAAAAAAAGCAGAGGCTGAATGCATCCTTCTGTTTGATGGAATTCCTACTTCAGCCTAGCAGTTTTAATTGCCTCGCTTCTGTGAGAGATGCTTTGTTTTCCTAATGAAAAGCTTTGGAAAGTAAGTTTTAGTTTGAGAAAGCATATTTCATTTTATTTATTTATTTCTGCTTATTTGCAGTATTTTTATACCATCCCATCCTTTTCACCAGACTTGGGGCAGTGTACCAAAACGTAAAAGCAATATAACAACATTTCATTAACCCCCAGGTAAAACAGCCTCCCATGCATAAACACACACATAGAAACACATAAAAGAAGAAATAGGGGCAGCCCAGTTGCCATCGAGCTAAAAAAGCCAGCCTAAATATTATTGTTCTGACAGTCTTGCAAAATCTCAATAATAAAAGGGTTGGGTGCACTTGGGGGGAGGTGGCACAAAGGGGGTTCCAAAGCATCGGGGTTATCACAAAGAAGGGCCACCTTCTGGTTATGATGCCCTATAAAATAAAATAAAATAATAAAATAAAATAAAATATATAATTACAAAATTATAATTATTATGAATGAATGATTTTATGGGTAATAGCACTTTGAACTGAGCCCTGGAGTCTAGCACTCCCGAGGGCAATGTTGGAAGTATGGAAAGTGTTGCCAGCAACATGGTTGTTGCCTTCTGCGCCAGCTGGAGCTTCCAGGTTGTCTTCAAGGGCAGCCCCACACAGAGCACATTGGAGTAGTCAAGCCACATAGTCAGGAAGGTGTGGTTCAGCACCATGAGGACTTTTATGTTTATGTTTACAGGAGTAGAGGCATGGCCATTCTAAAAAGCAGCCATTCCACAACGCACTGCTGTTCCCTGGAAGTATGTAACGGATCAGAACAAATGCCTCTGGTTTTAATTCTACTCCAAGCTATGACAATGGTGGTGGTAATATTTTATTTTATATTTTATTTTATTTTATTTTAAAGAAATATATACCACCATTCAAAACACACTTGCCTCTGGGGGTTTAACAAAACATTTTAACCAGCTAAAAAAAATAATGTAGAACATCAGCTTAAAACTACACAGCCTACCAATGAAAGTTTAGGCAGTGCAAATAAACAATCTGAAAACAGATGATTGTAATTTAATTTAAAAACTTAATAACAGCACAGCTCTTCATATTAAACTAGAAAAGACCTGGGAGATTAAAAATATATTTGCTATTGAAAGTATCATAAAGTAGGTGTACTTCACTGGGACAGAAACCATTTCTACTGTATTTCCTATGCTAACTACAGTGCACTCCCTTTAAAGTAGTGCTATTTGTCAAAGTGACCACTAGGTGGCTCCACTAATCTGTGACTCACCTGTGACCAACTTCTGTCCATATTAAGCCTGTTTCCTTTTGAAAGTCTTTCATATTGAGTCCCTTTTCCACAACCATAGATTACAGTATCACTCATAAATATTGATCATTTCTTTGAATGCACCCACCATTCTGTTGCAATCTCACCACTGCACCCTCTATTCCGTTGCAAACTCACTATTCAGAAGTTCCCAAATTGATCAAGGAAGAATGTAAATGAAATTAATGGTTCATATTGAAATAATGGGCATATTTCTGATTCAGTGCGCAGAGGGAGGCTGAACAACTGGTGGCAGAGTCTTTGTTCCAGCAGATACAGTGCAAATCACTCTTCGGATCACTTCTCTATTAAATATGGTTATGTATTTGAGGGATGAGTTACTATAGACTTTCTCAACCTTTTGACCCTGGAGGAATCCTTGAAATATTTTCCAGGCCTCAGGGAACCCCTGCCCATTCAGGCTCAAATATAGGCCAGAAGTTACAAAATTATTGTATTCGTTTCATGTGTAGGCCTGTATATATGCAATAACAGTGTTCTTAAACTAAAAATAAAGAATGAAACTTACCTCTTTCATGTGAAGTTGCCTGAATTTGAAATAGTTTTCTAAATAAATCTTTATCTCCAGGGAACTCCTAGGAACCTCTCGCGGAACCCTAGGGATCCACGGAACCCTACTTGAGAAACTGCATTACTACGTCCTCAGGAAAATACAGTATTACCATTTGAATTCAGGGGCTGGATTCACACAGAACTCTGACGTATACGCTAACCAAAAGGTCTAGGTCTTCACATCAGGCTGTGCCGCAAACACACAAACCAAGGTTAACAATGACTGAGCTTCGCCGGTTTTGCAAATGAACCCATAGGTCTTTAAATATTCTGGTTAAATGTATGGTGTGAACACACAACCATCCAGTGTGTTCTTTTGAAACCATCTTCCATTAGGACACCTTTACTCTTTGTTTCTGTACTTTAGCCTGATGCCTTCCTTCTCTCTGCAGCAATACAGAAAAACATGTTTCTTTCCTCTGTTATCCCCTCTTTCTTTCCTTTCTGTTTTGCATAATGTTCTGTCCTCATCTCTTACCTACAGCTCAGAGGCAGATCTCTGCTGTTTGGCTCAACTCCCCATGCCCCGGCGTCTGAGAAAGCTGCTGCCAGTCTGTGTGGATGAAGTTGGGATCCCTGCAGAGGCACCCAAACTGCTGATTATATTGTAATTTTCATCTGTGACAGCAGGGAAATATTTATTATGGACATCAGTGCAATGCCATCGGGTTAAGCTTCTTTAATTTTAAATGGCACCTATGTTTAAACTTAATTAAGTTGAAATATAATTAATTTTAATTGCGGTTAAAGGTGAATGTACCCTGGTTTTAATCCTGATACTGCTTTTGGGGGGGGAGGTAGCCCCCAGCACAGCCCTCAAAACCGGTGTGGCCCATGCCCAGCAAAAATTGAAATGGGCGTGTGGGGGAGACATTTCCTGTCCCCCCTTTAAACAGGCCCTGCCTACCGCTTATTTGCCTGTTTCTGATCTCTTCCCTTCCACATCTAATGGCATTAGTGTAAAGGAATCTGTTGAAAAAGTCAGGATGGCAGCCAGAACCATATGATTGAAACGCCACTGGTTTCTAGAGGTACCTTTTTAATTGCAGGGCTGTGGCCGCCATCTTGATTTTTTTGACCTCCCCGTGGACACCTCTGACTGCGATGACCTTGGGGAAGGAAGGAGGGACCCGTTGAGAAGTGACTTGAATTGAGATTAGAGTCCTGAGAAAGAGGAAAGTGTGAGAAAGAAACTCAGAACAATACCACTTTGATTTTGTTTAATATACTGTAAGAGGGGAGAGAGAAAAATGTGAATAGGCTCCTCTGCTACTTTCCATGTAGTACCTTAGCAATACAAATCACATGAGATGGGCATCCCTAATCTAGCTTTAGATTGTGCCAGTCATAGGCATTGTAGGGCCCACAGGCCCCAAATGCCCCATCAGGTCCACTAAGATCCTGCTTTTCCTGTCTTTCTTTTAATATTTTAACATAAACAAACAGGAATCTGATATGTTGCAAACGACCAGCTTTAAGGATCATGGCTGTTTACTGGAATTCTGGGAGGCTTATTCATCTTCTTGTAAATAGACGTTTTGTGACTGGCCTTGCCTGACTGGCAGCCATTTTAATGGGCTAGTTTCCCATGGCAGCCATTTTGTGAGCGTGCCTACCACATAGTCTCCAAATTCTAAACGTGCCCTGGCCCCCCCAAAGTTGCTTATCCCTAGACTATTTACCTATTATCCCCAACCAGTTTGGCCACCTGCAGCTTTCCAAGCTGGGGAAAGCTATTTCAGAGCATAATCCTAAATTTAGAAGCAAAGACCACCAATTATTATACCAACGTAACTGAATACAGCATTGGCTGTTTACTGTTTCTCGCTCCATGGAGCTCCCACACATGAGTTAATTTTGTCTTTCAACAACTGACTTCACAAAGGAACACTTGTGAAAGAACCTAGTAGCTCTGGCAATGGTGAAGGGTGTCTGGTTTGAAGAAGAGCCAAGGTTTTACAAAATGCTTCGTTTCCTCGTATTTAACTGCTTGGAGGAGGTGAGAAAACTTACAAGAGCAGCCCTGGTGCTCAGCCCTTTGCATATTGATTTGCAAGTAAGTTGCCTGGAGCTTGTTCTGCAGCAAGGGTGTGCAGAGCATAGCTTTCATTGATCTGAAGCGGAAGGACTGGTTCCTTCCTAGGAAGCCCACTTCTTCCAAAGCTTATCTTTAGATGCTGTTAATCTGCAGACGACAGCATTTGTATCTTACTCAAGCCAAAAAAACCACAGCAACCCTTCCTCTGTCTTTGTTTTAAAAAAAAACCCAATGCTTTAACATCCAACCTGATTAACAGTTTGGATTACTTCCATGGCTTGCTCACTTAGATGAAATCTTTCCTGAGCTAACGCTAGGGACATGGCTGCTTAGCTTGTGCTTCAAAGCATTTATTGTCCCCCTCCTCCAATTCGGATCAGAGCTGTAGTATGTGGGTGTGCGTATGGCTGACTCTTTCCTTCCCACATTTGTTCATTTATTTACTATGCCTCCCATGACAGTACTGTATTAGCAAAAGGATTGGGGGGGGGTGTAATATGGACGTAGGATAAATTTGTTTTTCCTATCTTTTCCTTATCAAATAGTAGGTTGGGTGGGTGGGGTGCATTGAGAAGATGGCGCCAGGGAAAAGAGACTGAAATGCCGGCTTCTCCTAGTCCAAACCAAGTCCGAAGGGCTCTTTGTAATCAAGGGAAAAAAATACACTGGAAGGAGTTTGGATCACTAGTCTCTCAAACAAGTCCCACTTTGTCCTTAGTTGTCATAAAGGCACTATATCGTGTCAATCATATTTGTCTAAACTTGCTCAGTGCATGTAAGAAAATCACCCCTGTTTTAAAGTGTTCAGAATAAAAGCTAACTTGTAGGATTCAAACTGGAAATGTTCTATTGGATCAGAGTATTCTTTACTCAGAAGGAAAAAAAGGCTTCCCCAACTCACTCCTTAGTGACACACAAAAAGTCCATGTGATAAAGGTTATCATGGAAATGCAGATAAACGTCCTTAACCAATATACGAAAAATGGACATATTCTGAGTGCCAATCCACATAAACACCAGTTTTACCGAGCATAAGAGGGAAGTAATGAAGAAGATGCCCTTCTGTGCAATCCACAACTGGCTAGACTGGGAATAAAATGTTAATTTGACAACAGCAATAGAACAACATTTCCTCTTTAGTCCTTTAAAGGCAGTATTGTAGGCTAATTTTGGATACAGGTCTGGCTATCTGACACAAAGGGCTAAATCCCCTGCCTCAGGCCATATCTCATTTTGCAGATTCTGTTTCGGACTTTGTTCTTCCTGTGGATTCACAAAAGTGTCTCTTTTTTTTGGCAAAGAACTATTTGTGTGCATGTGTGTGTGCATGTGTATGTGTGTGCGTTACTTGTTTTAAGAGATTTCATATACACTTTTGAAATTTCTTAACTAACCCCTGCCTTCAGGAATAGGTACTCCATGGTTCTCCCTTTTCTGGATCTGCTCAAACTGCATTTTCCACCCGTCAGTCAGTTGGGGTTGGATAAATAAGCATCCAGCTGAAGGTTAAGCAAGATCCAAGTGTCTTGAAGGAGCAGTCTTGGAAGAAGGCCTTTGTTGATGAAGAATTGGGATTTTATACAAAACCTCCTAACTGTAATACTAGAGCTGCATTTCCTCTTCCCATGGCTTCCAGATAGGTTGAGCTGCTGGGAAACATCTGTTCAACACATCTACAGTATATAGTGATTAAAACCATAATGGCAGGTGAGCACTCAATGGAACCTCCATGGCCAGTAGGAAACTACCTTCAAAGAAACACCATTGGGCAAACTACTGAAGTTGGCAATCCTCATCATGTCCTTTTATGAATGTCCATTAATATCTGGTCAGCTGCTGTTTGGAAACGGAATGAACAGATTGTGGGACATGCAGGCTCTTAGGGGCTGGGACGCCTATGGTTCCAGGCATGGGAAATGTGATGAAAGAAATAAGGGAGATGTAAGGCATAGTAAGGGACAGAACAGCTTTTCTTCCTCCCAAATAACATTGCAAATAATTAAAATAAAAATGCCATCTTCATCTTCCAAAATGAAGATAGACTCAGCCTTGCTCGTTATGTCCAACCTGAAGTTCACACATATTAATGTAGAAGGTTTAAACCTGTTATCTTGGCATTGTGCAACACCAAGACCTTATTTGGGTCTTAAGAATTGCTCTTTTCTTTTCTATCCTAAAACCAGGATCTCCTCAAACAGGTGTACTTTTCTAGAGGCCACATGCCTGTCAAAATGGACACTGGTGCAGATCTGCACTTCCAAACTGGGCTAGCAGAGCTGCAGCCTTGCTCTGGGTTCTTGTTCTTCTTGAACCCAAAAGATATTGAAGGGCTCTTGCCCTCCCATGTTCCCTACCCTTTTTCCATGCTGTATAATTTCCCCTTCCCACCTGTGGATTGGGCAGAGTGAAGCATGGGGTTTTCCTGAGCAGAGATGCACAACTGGACATTCCCACCTGCATGCCTCTCCTGAAAGCTTGGCGTGGGCCCTGAAGCCCTCTTCCAGAAGTTTGTCCCCAAACTGTAATTTTTAATGTGACAGAAGTGAAAAACTATTCCCACATGGGGAGTAATCATTCTTATCTTGTATTGAATTAATTGAATTTAAAATCAAAGCAGTTGTTTTCATGACCCCATCTTCATCTTGACCTGCATATTCCCTAGAGTACAGGTCCCAGCAAGCAGCTGAAGAAAAAAAGATGTATTTATTTATTTATATTTCAAATTTAGTCACCGCCCATCTCACTCACAAAGCGACTCTGTGTATGCTTTTGACTTACTGTCTTGACATACCTCCTCTTTCCCTTCATGTATTCTTGTACCTGCATGTCCTTTTGTGGTTCTGCAAGCTTACCTGTTCTGTGTCTCCCTCTCCTTTCTACCCTGCTTTATCTACTTTAGCTTTCATTTTGCCCTTCCCCTCTATATAAACACTGTGCAGTGTGCTTTGGTTCCTTACATTTTGGCCTGAGCCCGAAAGACCCAGGATACTTCCAGTGTACAGCCAAGCGTAAAAAATCTCTGCACGTTTGCAGGGAAATATTTTTGAACCTGGCATTCCCAAATCTTTTGGCAAGAGGGCGCCACTGGCCTTGATAGAAATTACTTGCCCACTTCCACAGCAAGCCTACCTTGATATTAATTCATGCGTTCCTGTCTTCCATTCTTGAGAAAAGGTGGTAGAGCAAGAGGAGGAAGCCAGGCTGAGGTCTGCAGCAACTGGTAGTGCTGGAGCCCAGTGTATCTCCTTAAAAGGTACCTCAAGTTCTTCAGAGGGAGAGGAAACAGACAGGGAGATTGGGCTTCCTTAGAGAGCCATTTTGATGGTTGAATCTTGGCCTACCACAGGCCGACTCTGTTCGGGAAGGGACTTTCCAGCAAAGCTAGTTATTGAGCAGGGAAAGGCTATGGGAATTAGGTGAAAAATTCAGCCTGTCAAAATCTGTATATTTCTGGGCTACAAAAGGACCATTCAGGTTGCAGAGCAAAAGTTGTAAAATACTAGTTAACAATAAAAACCTATTTTATACTTATAACCTTTCAGAAAATAAATAAATAAACAGCAAAAACCTCTAACCCAGATATGGGTGAACTACAGTTTTATGATTATACATATTTATGTATGCACACACAACTGCAATTAACATAATTGTAATGCTTGTAATATTATTTTTCTGCATTATTTGGTGAACCATAAAATCATCTTTGAATGCTATAGGATTCCTAGTGATCCTGTTTGCTGTCCGAGCTTCTAACTTTCACACAGTCCCTTTCTAGGTCCCTGTGGCTGGTGCTTCACCCTACAAGCACAGCTCTAAGTTCAAGAAAACTATGAATTTAATCAAAAGAAAGTCATTATCTTTTGCTAGGAAGACTTGCCAAGACCAATTGTACACCGCTCTTTTTGTATTCAGAATTCTACCTTGTAGGTTGTCTGATGCTAGTTTTTCATTAAGATTTTCTCCTGTTTGGTGCAGTTGGTCAATGGAAAGACATTTTCTGTTATTTCCCACCTACCTCCTCCCTTTAAACGTTTGTTCACGAGGTATGTGTGCCTGTCAGCACAGCAATAACTAGCCTTTTGGTGAAATATATAAATTAGAGAAAGGAGGGGGTGGTTCTTAGATTTTCCTGGAGCTTTTAAAGAACTGCTGGATGTTTTTGTGATTTGATGACGTTGCCAGCTACAAAATGCAATGTTTCTGCAAAAAGTTAATTTAAAAAAGTACACATACCAAGTGTGATGTTCCAAATGACGTTCTTTAAGATGTGCTAAGCGAACGGAATACAGAATAAGTGTACATGCTTGGTATCGCTTGATATGATCCAGCCTTCTGTGGCAACATGCACTGAATCTTTATGGTCAGACACATGGACTGAAATGACATGCAAAGCATCAAGCATGTCAGCCATGGGTTGGGAGTGCCGGCCAAGCTGAGAGATTGGGATATGCCTCTGTGTGTTTATGTTGTAACCATGGAGCTTTGGATCTCAAAATAATTAAATTAATCCAGTTTGATTTTCAGGTTAAAAGGATTGGAGGGGAGATTTGTGATTCTTGATGCTTATTGTTCAGCAAAATTTGGTGCATCTTTCTCAATGTTGCTTCCAGATTGTGATCCTGAGTTGTGGCATAAGATATGCTTTTTTCCTCACTTGGAAACTAATACAATCAGTATTTTTTTCCACCAAGCAACAATAAGAAAAAAAAATCCCTGTGTTGTCCTTTGCTTGCTGGCATTCAACCTAACAGTAAAACACATTTGATATAGAGTCTACAAGCCTCAATTCTTAGCATTTATAGACCTTTTAATCACCAATTGCAGCACTGTAGGTTAAAGAAAAAAGTAATATATTTTAAAAAATAATTACCTATTGTAGCTAAATGCAACAGTTCCTCGGTTTTTTTCCTGCTTCTAAAATGCTTCATTGTAGCCACCTTCATTCTTCATATTGCACAAATTGCCGTTTGTGATTCTTTTGATCCTGAATGTGAATTTTTAGACAGGTTTAATAATTGCACAGAACATTCCAATTTTCTTTCTGTATGCATGATATATTGAAATCACATATGAAAATCAGGATTGCATAAAGTAACAAAAATGTCAAGTTACTGAAAAATGTATGAGTCAAGTGTATTTAAAACTCAGGCAATGCAGCAGTAATTCTGTATGCAAGATTTTGGGACTCCTATGCACAGCTAATGACCAATATATGTTGCAGTAATTTTAGAATATTTCTTACATTTTTTGTTAAGTTAGAATATGATCTCAGTAATTTCAGAAGATAGGCAGTACAGTGTAAATACAAAAATGTTATGGCAAACGACGGAATATCCAACTGAATCCCTCCAGAATTATGCATCTCTCACAAATATTGTTTGCAGTTATTAACTTTAACTAATGAGAATTAATTTCCACTTCCATAGCATCAAATAGCAACACTGTAGCATATATTGTTCATAGAAAATTAACAATTAGCTACCTGAAATTCTAAAAATTCAGCATTCAGACAAATGCGGTATGACTGTGTCATGGTCTAGTACATTCATATGATGCTACAAGTTTAATTTTTAATTCTGCCTCAAATGTTTGAGGATTTTCAGTGTATTTTTTGATGAAGAATACATTTGTAATCAGGCTACAGCTACCTCGTCTATTTTTAAAAATGCTTTCACAATAACTTTACATCATAAATATATTGCATCAGACAAGGAAATTTCACAGTTCTCTTTCTGGAAATTAGTTAGATACCTTGTATCACATTTCAGCCATGACTATTCAGCTACCTAAATGTATTTGGAAGTTAAAAACTGGGTAAGCAGCTTTGCAAAATTTGCCTTTCATTGATGCAAAATATTTGGGGCATTGATTGAAGGTTTTTAATTTTCATTTAATGTAATAATCTTAAATACTGAATATGTTTCTTTTATTTTTCTGCTTCCTTAGCTGTGTAGAACTTACAATTCTAATGCTCTGAATATTATTTTGTATTTCTTATATATTTTTTGAAAATGCGTATTACAAATCAAGTCTATTTAAGCAGTACTAGGTTTAACATTTCTATCTAATTAGGTCAGAGAAGAAATAATTAAAACATTGCAATGCATCTAGTGAAAATTATTTAAACATGGCCTTTGTTTATTACAAGTTGCTTGCAAAAGTTTCATTTCTCTATACCATGTTTAATTTATACACAATCATTTAATACAGTCTGGTTATTAATTTTCTATATTCTGTGTAAAAAACTATAATTAGTTTTATACATGATTTTAATGGCTGAAGGGGCATTCATCAACTCAGATAATACTTAATGATTAACTTTTGGAAGCTTACAGCATTTGGTTCTTTTATATAAGCAAATGCTGTAAGCAATTTATCTTCCAAATATTTTAAATGAAATAATTTTGAATACTAATCTTTGATGTGAAAACCCATTATTTGAAAAAGAAATCTAATTTTACTTGCCATTTATAATTAGTTTATTTACTATTTTTCTGAATATTTACTATACACATTAATTTTATTTTTATATGGTTAACATCCACCTTTAATTGGTAATGCTACTTAGTGCTTTATTTATCAATGGAATAACTCAGACTTTTATTGCATTTAGATATTGTATTAAAAATATTCAGAGTTCTTCGTTAGAGGACACATTATTTTGTATATAATTTTAATTCTAGGGGATATGCAGGATTTGATCATTTTAGTGCATTACCTTTCAAGAATGGTTCATATACTGTATATTTTTCCAGTATATAGAATAATTCTAATATCTCCAAATAATATGATGCTTCTTAAATATGCATTAAATATAATTAACTATTTTGCATATTCAAATTAATTTTTTTACGTAAGATTACCTTGCTGTTCAGAAAGAGAGGATAAATACAGCTTTTTGACTAAGACTATTGCAGCACTGTTACTTAGCATACTCTACATGCAAACCTCTTAATTAATTTGGTGCAGGATATGTGAATAATATTCTGAATAATATACAGCAATATTTCATATGTTATGCTTTGTACCTAGTGGTCCCAGATAGAACACTGTTTTGTAAATTAGTCTTAAATCTGAATAGGCACACAATCCTTTACCACAATTTACACACTACCCATAATGTCTGCTCCTTATTGTTTGGAATAATGGAACAGCCTAGCTTTCTCAGCAGTTTTACTAAAAAATTTTGCATAGAATGACTGAATGCAATCATTGTAATCCTGAATACTAAATTGATTTTTAAAAGGCATCTGTTTTATTAAGTCTTAATTTCCATATTAAATATAGCTTCAGCTCCCTCAAATAGTAATTATATTAAAATCACCAATATGTGCAATGCAGGACATTTAGATTTTGATTCAACCTTTTCAGTATTTTATAGTGTTATGTTCTTAACTGGCAGATTTTTTCCATGGCCCCTTGGATGAAGAACACACAGACCACTTTTCATTTTCAAGAGAGGCTTAAATAAATGGAAGCCAACATATGGAAGGTAAACGATTAGTTATTAATAGGACCTTTAAACTCTTATGCATAATCTATTTATTTATTTATTTATTTATTTATCTATCACATTTCTGTTACTGCCCATCTCCCCCCAAGGATCAATGAAAGTATAATGTTGCAACAGAAGGAGAAAGGTATAACTTAACAGCCAGTCAATATTTTTTATAAAGGCTTTAGTTATACACATTTTGGACATCATTTGCACACAGATGAACATGCACATTCAGCCTTTTGCAATTCCAGGACCCTGAGCTATGCATGCATAAATTTAACTATATCTAAAGGTTAATTTGTCACCATATAAACTTCTCTCCACAACTTCTATTTAATGCACCCAGTTTTAAATTCTAGATGAACTTTTCCCTATAGCTTTCCAAATTTAGGCAACTTCCCCCTCCCATCAAACCCTGGAGCCTTTTTTCATATTCCCTTATCCCATATCTTAGGATTCCACTGTATCCTAAAGTTTGATAGTGCTTATCTCCTTTGCCAAACTTTGCTATTTCCCTTCATTACCCACTTTTAAAGACTTCAAATTCTAAACTGCCCCCACTTTCTGAATTGTCCCTTCCCCCATATTTTTCCTACAACGCCCCAGGTTGGAATAGTCTGGGTATTTTCTTTTATTCTCTCATCTCCCCAAACCTTTCTTTTCTCTTCCTCCTTTCTGTTTTACTGTTCTGGAACTCTTCCCCCTCCCTTCGAATTTTTAAAATACGGAGGATCCCTTATTTCTTCCCTCCCTATCTGTTCTCCACTCCCCCCCCCCCCGCCTTCAATAAGGGCTCCCTTTCAGGCGCGCCTCCTCTCCATCCCCATCTGCTGTTGCTGCCCTGACCATCTTTTATCCTGGTCCTGATGCTGCTGCATCTTTCTCGTTTCCGGGGCAACCGTCGCCGGGAATGGGGAGGGGAGGGGAGGGGGAATTGATGGAGAGAATCCAGCGCGCGCCTAGGCTCGCGCTCTGACTGCTGCCGCCGCCGCCGCCGCCGCTTCTGCTATTGCTGCTGCTTCCCCCTCAGTCCCTGTGTATCTGGGCTGCCCCCATGCGCGCATGGAGGAGTCAGCTTGCGCCCACCGATGGAAGCAGAGGTAGGTGCAGTCTCTATGCAATCCCCCCCACCCCGCCTCCTCCTTTCCGTCTCCTTCCCTCTCTCTCCCATTTAAAAATCTTTAAAACTTTGCATATTAATATCTGCACTTTGCATAAATCTCACCCGCTCTTTATTGATTGCAAAATGCTTAATGCAGCAGCTGGTCTATTGCACACACACACACACAGAGACGGCAGTCTATTCCTTTCTCTTCGTCTCTCAACCCGGCAGCTGCAATTGTTCCTTCCAAGAGCTTTCTTTTTTTCTCTCTCTGGCATTTTTTTATTATTTTTTTTTAGGTGGTGGTGTTCGTGGCTCAACCTTTAAGGAAAGAGAGAAAAAAAAATGCAAAGAGGGAAAAATTATAACGGACGATGCATATATATATAAAAATAAAACAATGCATTTTTTGGAAAAGGAAGTAAAAGGCAAAAATGATGCCGGCGTGGTTTTAAAAGACATTTTTATTCCTTGCAAAAGGGGAGGTGTTTTTTGCAATGGTTACTAAATAAAACCTAATGTGTTTGCTTCCTGTTATTTCCTTTTACAAATGGCTTTGTGCATTTAGCAAAGGTTGTTGCTCTTTTTAAATTTTTGTAAAGAAGTGTTGCATGGATAAAAATGAAATAAAATCGGAAGACGGAGGAAGAGCTTTAGAGGATTTTCTGTAAATGTCTTTTCGCTTTCGGCAGCGGTAGTTCGGCTTTCTGATACTCTGGCGATGGAAGAAAGAAGGGAGGGGAAATGAAAGGGAAAGACCCGAGGAGACAGGGCGTTCGTATCTCCGGCGTTTACGATTTTGCAAAGCGGGCAATTAATGCTCGGTGAATATGTGGTGTTGCAATATTAGGACACCCCCCCCCCCCGTACCCTGCGAATTGTGGGTGCTGGCTTTAATACAAGGGATGGTGATTTAACGGGACTGAGGCTGAGGCTATATGATTTTCGTCTCTTAATAAAACTCAAGTTGCGTAAGAGGGAAAAAAGGAAGCTGGAAAGCTTTGGATTGTCCGGAGATCCGAAGTGTGTGTGTGGGGGGGTGCGGATAGGAAAAAAAAGGGGGAGAAGGTGCAATGGCCGAAGAAGGGAGGGAAAGCAGATAAATAGAAGGAGAAGTGGACTCCTCTTTTGTCCGCGGAAGGGGGGGTGTGAAGAAGAGGAGAGGGAGGAAGGGATGAATGTTATTAATAATTATTAGTAGCCCATGGCAGCTATTGTTAGGAGCGGGAGGTATTGTCAGGAGGATAGGAGAGATGTGGGGTAAGGATGGGTGAAGAGGTCAGATCCTGATGGGGCCTGGAAGTGAGGGGGGGAAGAGAAGGGAACCCATATTTAGGTAGAAGGTGGGTAGAGGTGATTCTGGGAGCAAAGGATGTGGCAAAGGAGAAGAAGGCTAAACAGGGTTGGTAGCTATCAGAAGCTCCAGGGTGAAAGAGGCATGGGGGGCATTATAAATTTGCTGGGGCTGAAATATCAGGTGGATTGAGGCAAGTGAATGGAGAAAACCAGAATATAGGACATACGTGAGTATGGAGAGGGGAACGGGATTTAATCTCTCCTCCCAAAAGGAAGGAAAAGACTGTGTCTAATGGGCTGTTAGTTTCACCTTTCCTAGCCCCCAGATCCAGATTCTAACCCCCACCCCAATTCCTGTAGCTTGAGCACTGCAGTTTTGCAACACTGTGATGCTGTTGTTACTTCTTGCATGTTCACACTGGAGAGAGCTGGGGAACACCTGAACCAGTCTTGTTGCTTCTTCCTCTGTCCCAAACCCTGGAATGACCAAGGGAGATTTGCAGTTCTAAAGTTCTCCTTAGTTACTTGGAGTTCATAGCAATGATTCTCTGATCTTGCTATGGAGGGGTGCTTATACCTGGTGGTGGTGGTGGTGTGTCTGTGTCACGTGTGGGCACTTACAGGATGTTGCCATGGGGAAATTGAATCCCTGTGCCTGTGCTACTAAGACCCCTGCTGAAGAAACCCTCAAGAAGAGGGTCTTGACACGTGGCCCCTTCTGATGGAAAGCGTGCAAGACTTCTTGACATTGACTTGCAGCTACTTCCCGCTTGGGGAATGTACTAATTTCAGACATTACATTTTTACTTCTGACTGCTAAATTGCAGTGTTACTGCTGCATTGTTGGTTAAGGGAGTTACAAGTCTCTTTGTATGCAGTTGTTGGGAAATAAATACATAATAAACCACTACTGGATTCCTAAACCTGGGGGACAAGGGGAAATGACCTAGCCTGAATTGTGGGGGTGGGGGGAGAAATGGGCATATGGCGAAGAGTTTCTAAGAGTACTTTGCCCCCAGTAGAATTGATTATCCTATGCTAAATATCCTGATCAAGATAATTTGAGCCTTTCCCTTCAGGGGCACCGACTGACCCCATGGGAGTACTATGACAGTCTTCCTTTCCCAGTATGGATTATATTGCCTTCTCATGTCTTTGCTCCCAAAATAGTTCCGTGAAGCAATATGGGTAGATCAGGAAGACTGCATACTTTTTATTCCATAGTAATTTTTAAATAGGTATTTAATAGTTATTTCTGTTCCTGTGCTTTGGTGTTCATAGACAGGCAGGAATGGCCGTTGTGTACACAGCTGGGTTCTGATACTGTACTGAGCCATAGTGAGTTTGGTTTTGGCTTGGCATGTATGAACCCAGCATTGTGGCTAGCAAACTACAGTTTATGGTTTAGCATTAAGTGTGAACAAGAATATTATGGCTTATTCAAGAAACTGTGGTTAAAGCAAACCATCCCTTATTGTGATAAATGAATCCAGCTGGGGGAAAAGTCTACTTCTTTAGTGCTCTTTCATTGCCTGAATGTTCAACCTTAATACTCTGCATTAATTAATTTGGGAGTGCTAACATCCCCTGACATGAAACAGAATCGTCACTTCTTGTACAAACATAGACTAGAGGGTAAAAAAAACAAAACCTGCACTTTACCCCTTTGATTCGAAGTACAGTAATGTGAATAAAAGGCACCCAGGCTCTTTACAGTAATTTGCATTAAATTATCTTGGATATGTGCACTGAATATATATTAAAGGATGATTAAAGTATATTAAAGGGTAAGCTGTGATACAAGATCCTGTGGCCTTGAGTAAGTGTTACTGTAATTGAACAGGTCCTTTTCTTAACAAGGACTTTAATCACAGATGTTCCTCCCAAACGATTGTCACTTTTCCCACCTCCATCAGCTTCTGCTTGGGATGGATCTTTATAGCTATCAGGTTGGAGAAGGTTGTGCTGAAGTTCTGGTGCTGAAGGCTATTGCAAGTTTGGATCTCATACAACGGTTTCCTGCTATAATAAGCCCACTCCTGAAACATTTGCTCTGCATATGCAAAACTTCATCATCCGGAAAAATTAATATGGAGCGGCTACAATATATTGTGGATGGTAGTCCTTTGATGGGAACGGTGAAGGGAACTGAGAGCTACAGTTCCCTTGCCATTTCTGTACGAGGAATAGGAGCTAAAATGCTAGGATTCCTCATGTTGTGGGGGTTGGAATTAGTCCTTAGGAATCATACTGTTATGTTCTGTGTAGCTGATGAGGAATCCCGTTGGTTTCTCATAGTATGTAATCTAGATTAGAATCCTAATGCTGCCCATAAGCATTTATTGAAAATGTATAGTGGGCAAATCTGTTCAGCCACCCTCATGCTATGGCATAGTGACTGATGGCTATTAAGAGGTATATAATATTACATCAGGTGAACTTGAATATAGAAGAGTGATATGGAGTGCTTCCCAAACCTGGGTGAGTTACCCAAAATTGGGCAAAAGTGGTTTTTCTTTGGGTAACGATACATGAACACATTAAATTGATTTAAAGTGTTTTACCTACATTGGGTAAAAAGGTCTTTCTGATAAGTGGTTTTGGGTAATGAAGGAAAAAGTTTGGGAAGCACTGGTTTATGGTGTTACCTTAATGCGTAGATGTTTGGTGCACCTCAGTCTGCTGTGAAGTAAATGCCTCTTTAGTGCATTTGCCGCCTCCTCCTCCTTTTTTTAAGCGAGTGCCTTTATGTCTGACATGGTTCAGGAAGGCCCTTCACGAGGGACGCCATGCCGTCTTGTGGTGTATCCTGTCAATGGGTGGGTAGATGTGATTGCTTGTGTGTGTGTGTGTCTTTGTTACGTGTGCTTCTGGTGTTGTCAAGTGAGACCTCATTCCTCTGCAGTGACCTTTTTTTATTGATGCCTGGTGTGGGTGTGTGAGTGTGCATGGGTGCACTTGTGTCTTTATGTCTCAGTGACTCCTGCACTACTGCAGTGACTCTGCCCCTGATCTTGCTCTACAGCTCCCCCTACCTGTATGGCCTAGCAGTGAAGTTTCATGGAGCTGGCCTGTCATTTCTCCAGGCAACCTGCTTTTCTGGTAGCTGTCCCTCATTTATGCCCCCTTCCCCGACATTCAACCTTGGTTATATATCACTCTAAAGCTTCTTGCTGTTCACTGAGCAGCAGCTCACTTCTTTATCTGAGGAGGTGTTTGGCTCCAACAATGACCAGCTCCTTTCTGCTCAACATTAGGACTTCTAAGGATATGCTCACATCTTCTGCTTATCTATCTATCTATCTATCTATCTATCTATCTATCTATCTATCTATCTATCATCTTTGTATTCTTACACTCTCTTCATCCTGTATACTGTTTTTTCCCCCTGATCAAACACTGTGGTTTTTTAAAAGCCTTTTCCTTGCATTTAGACACCTTCCATTTATTTCCTTTTATATGTTTTAGTAATTTCTGTCTAATATTGGTGGTATTCTTTTTCAGTCCTCTTCTCTTCTCCACGCATATTTGGTGCCTCTACTGACTTCTCTTTTCCTTTCCAGACTCTTTGATAGAATCCCTCCAGATTCTGTTCCCTTCTGTCTCAGTGCATTAGCCCTTTTTGTCGAAATAACCTTTTCCCCTGAAGTCCACCCTCCCCACCCGAAGTAATATTTCCATTGGAAGGGAAAGTATCCCCTTTTTTCTCTTTCCTGAAACCCAGAATATGAGATGTGACAGTACAGCAATCCTTAAAAATGAAAATAAACATAACACAAAACAGCATTTTCTTGTAGGGAATGGAAAAAGAGACCCTGATTTAGCTTGTAGGATGCAGTGAACACTACCCCCAATCATGAGGAATATGGCTTGAATGGAGAATACTAAGCCACAGTTCTCCAGTGCTCTGTGAAGCAGCCATTTCCTGGTCAAGAAACTGACCGTCAGCTCCATCTCGCCCGACAAAGAGTCCAGGTCATTTATTCCATGAACGTCACCTGGGGAGGGGGGAGAAAGGGGGAGAAAGCAGTCATACCCTCAGCCATCAAACACTCCATTCCCCCCACCCCCCCTTGTCCTACTTTGGTGTCAGTTTCAGTGGGAATCAGATGCTTCCCACCTCACCCTCAAACACACCTTTACTATATTTTTATCGGGGGGGGGGGAATATTTAGAACGCCTGTTTTGTTGCTGGTTTGAGCATCTGCTGTAGAGGAAGAGAGGGAAAATTTATCTGGAGTCTTTTATCAGAGAAAAGAACCTTACTGTCTAACTCAAGTAAGACAGGGCCAGAAAAAGCAGAGAAAGAGGTGAATTAAAATCATTTGTTCCTTCGTTCATCTTGAATCTCCTGAATTGTTGGACGTTTTAAAAGAAAGAATTGAAATTACAGATTCTCTGTTGTCAAAGTACAGAAGGAAAAACATACAAAAGAAGCTAAGCTTCCTTAAAGAAAATAGCCCCCCCCCCCATTAAAATTAACAAGAATCTGTTGTTATTTTTGGCACTGGTGTATAATTTATCTCTTGTACTATTAGAACTGGCTAAGAGATCCATTTATAAATGCATGTTAAATGGGAGGCAGTCAATTAAATTAATTAGCTTTCTATGTGATAAGGACTTATTTTCACATGTACTTACAAACTCTAAATGCAAACCCATAAGGATAATTATAAATCTTTCTAATTTAAAAGTTTTTGAAATTTAGTTAATAAAGATAACTATGCTTGCAGATACATAAAGACAGTTCGCCTGGAAACAGAGGATTGATTTGTACAGTAATTAAAAGTTACAAAATGTTCCTATTTTATCCATTTTACAGTTTTAAGCAGAATCTTTTGGAACTCCGTTATTCCTATATATGTACACACACACATAATGTGGTCTAATTTTTTTCTTTACCAAGTCTTTCAGCTTGTCTTTTCTTATCAATATTATTTTATAGATTTTAGGATAGGTACATATAACAGGTGTTTTGCTTTAGATCAACACAGCTATACAAAAGATCAGTGTTTCAGGGATAATAGAGAGAAATTCTCATTTGAAAGTATATTTTGTTTTGTGTATCTGAAAATGGGTCTGTCAATAGCAGAATCAATTGGTAAATTCATTCAACTGTATCAATAATATCCAGTATCTGTCTCTAGAACACAGTTCAATAAATAGAAAAGGATCGATGTATAAACCTATAAATAATATACATCACTACACTGCATCCTTCATTCTCCATTACACCAAGAACACTTCAAAGCACTTACATGGTGTAAAAGGACTACTGTATTATAAAACAGCCGATCGGGCCCCAGTGGCTGCAGGTTTTAAAAAGCGTTCTAACTGGAATGAAGTGCTGGGCCAGAAATAAGACCTCTGTTTCTGAATATTTTTGCCAAAATGTATATGCAACAGTTTGCATATACTTTTTCAGAGGCAGGCAAATTATAAAATGAACGGCTTTCAGACTCCTGCCAAATTATAGTATAATTCTATGTTCCTGTCCCTGTCCCTTCCCTCCCATTTTTGCTCCATCTATCATTCCCCGTTACAGCCAAATTAAGCATAGCCCATAATTAGCTAGGCTTGTTCTAAATAATACTTTTAGATGCAATTGACACAAAATGATGGGGGGAAGGGGGAGAAGACCTCTTACATTGGCTCAGCTGGTCCTCATTCCCTTTCTTTAAAACATACTTCCTAATAATTGTAGCAGTTCCATAAGCTTGTAAATATGTAACTGACATAGCTTAGTTTAAATGCATAGATACAGAAGATCTGATTTCAAAATAGATGTATCTATATGGAAAAGCTGTATGCCATATAATTTAAAGCACCTCTCTTGCCAAATACAGTAATTATTCAATATAAGTACTTCAATTAAGATTTATCTAGGAATCAAACATTTCCTATCTTCTTGGCATGATTCAAATTTATTTGGAAATAATGGGCATCTGTTATGTTTCAGATGTGTATGGAGATTGAGGTTTCTATTTAAAAAAAAGTCAAGCATTCACATTTGGAAGCAAATGCATGTATATACAACAGGCGCACAGATATACATACTTGCTTTCCAGTAAATTTCCCAATTAAAATTTGCTTTAGCAGCTGTACTTTGAAATCATCATCATCATCACCATCTCTATCATTACATATATTCGGAGCAGAGGAATTAAAACATTGTTTCACAAAGATGAGCCATCTCACACGAAATAGGATGTTTTATTGAGTGGTGTCCTGCGGTTTTGATAACACACTTGAAAACTAAGAGAATATTAAGGTGATCTGAGAATGGAATAGAAATAGTGAGAATCGGACTAATGGACGGAATCAAATTCAACAGTAGTATCTTAGTAGAGGAGCGGCTGGTGTGAAATTTGGATGGACAAAGACCTTCTTACAATATAATGAGGTTTTAGACAAATTCTACAAATGCATACTTTTGGACTTTGCATTCTCCCTTGCAGAGGTAAATATCACTTCTCTGGTTCCAATGATCCCACAGTCTACACTGTCTGCTACTTTAGAGAAAGCACAGTCATTCCTTTCTTCATGCTGGGCAGGCAACAATCAGGATGTTAAATTTCCCCACAGCTGTGAAGACGGCCACTGCCACCTCATCTGTAAGAACGAAATGGCCTCCATGTTCTGAACAACAGTCTACATTAATGGAATCCACTGCAAGAAGCAAACAGTTCTGTACTGGGGGAAAATGTATCTGGGTGTGTGTACACACACACACAAACAGACACACCTATATTGTGTGGGTGTGTTTTGGCATTATTCAGTTA
Organism: Candoia aspera; assembly: GCF_035149785.1. Lineage (NCBI taxonomy): Eukaryota > Metazoa > Chordata > Lepidosauria > Squamata > Candoiidae > Candoia > Candoia aspera. The sequence goes on from NC_086162.1 coordinate 21,781,107, forward strand.
AGTTATCCTTAATTCAGACCTCTAAAACAATTTCTGTTACATTCTTTTCTTTTTGGTCTGCTTAATAAGGCTTCTGAGCTAAAGATGCTGTGATTTTTAGAATTTTGGCCTAATCACCATACATATGTGCAGTGTAGCTGATCCATATCTCTGGTTTCCTGCTTGCTTCTGAGGGAATGAGAGCATGTGATGGCTCCTCTGTGAATCACACCTGGACACACAATTGTGAGCACACTTATGAAGGGTTTACAGTTGCTTGTCTCACTTGTCTTCTAACCATCTTCTGGACCAGACATAAAAGTGGCCAGGTATGTATTCGTGGATTATGCTACTTTGATCCAGTAACATGAATTTATTCCAAATGCCCTGTAAAAGTATCTGCAGCTGAAGATCTGTTTTAAATTTGTCCACATTGATAGGCAGATTAATAGGAATTCTGACAATTAGGTTATATCTTAGTTAAGAAAACTAGAATAGATTAAATCCAGGTATTTCAATTTAGTTATTTTTTGATTTATAATAAATGTTTTTGTTTCTTTCACATAGTGTTAGCTCTTATATGCTACTTAACTTAGCCATCATTGTATAGCATTATATAGGGGAAAAAAACTAGTATACATTGTATAGCATCCGGCTTTGATTGTCTGCATTCCCTTGTGAGCAGTAGTGGAAACTATCCCAACATAAATCCCATCTCTTGGCATTTTCCCCCATCCCTATTTTTAATATTGTTAAAAGCAAGCCTGACTCCAGACTTACTATTTCAAGAAGTTAGAACCAGAAAAATGTTATTTTTATGTCCAGAAAAATCCATAGGCCGCTACCTAGGGTACTGTCTTCTGATTTTGTACCATTTTGATGAATAATAAAATATACTTTGTTTTAAAGCTTTTGAAATCTGCTCATTACAAAATACATTTGGTTGAAAGAAGACATATATGTTGCTATTAATAATCTATCAAATGTTTCTGTTTTCCCTACTGAATAATTCCATATCCACATTTAAGATACGCCTGATTACAAAAAAGCGGTAAAAAATGGCAACGGTGATTTTGTTTTGGATCTTTCCCCTTCCCCTCTCTTTGTTTTTTCTAATAAATTTGTTCCATGTGAAAAGAGGTTTTTAATACATGGAACAGAATGAAGGGGGAAAAAACACTTTTTTCTCTTTTCAGAAGAAGCGACAAGAAATTACTGTATAACTCTTTGGATTCTTCTGACATTTAAGAAACTTAAAATATTTTTTAAAAAACATTTGGAATTAAAGCTTACATCATTAATGTTTTGTGACAAGAAAAGCATTTTTTCCCATGTTTCTTTTGACAGTTGAGGCAATAAAGGGATGCATTTGTTCATTCAAACCTGTGCAGGCCAATAAATCTGGACTAAATTAACATCATTTTGAAGTGGATTGCTAACTTTTGCAAATGGATTAGAACTTTATTTAGCCCATACCTGCTTGTGGAAAGAGGTGAAAAACCTGTTTTGTTTCTTTTTTAACCACCCTGATTGTGAGGGTGGGTTTGGTTAAATGCTTTTTGGCAGTAATTAAATATTGTTAAATGTCTTGATTATGCACCAGTTTCAGAGAAGGGCTTCCTAATTAAAGTTCGTAAGAATGATGAAGAGCAGTTTGTTTTTTCAACATGCTCCAGAGCGAGAGAACACCATTGTCTTGGGACAGAAAAGGAGGGAGAAGGCTATCATAGGTAAACATGTTCCCAGTGTTTTCAGTCCAGGTCAATAATCTGTTGGTACATTTTATTTTCATTTTGTGCTCTCAGTCAGGTAATAAATGATGAGATGTATAATTCCTCCTCCTCCTCTTCCCTCCCCCTCCAGGTCTGTGTAAGACTGTACATCCAGAATTTTTATCATTTTTGGAGAATTGGAGTACAGAATCCGGGATGGCTGTAAATCCTTGTTAGTTCATTTGTACTGAAGGGTGTTCTTCAGGGCATTCCCTGCACACCCGGTGCAATTTGGGTTCAGCAAAGTTCCCCATTTGCCTCTTGTTTTAAGGAGTACACTGCACATTAAAGGATTGTTCCTTTTTCTCAGATCTTGCAGTTCCTTTGTCTATAAAGGATGCCTCTTATTTTCAGGAAATTACCCCTCAGAAGAGATGGAGTGAAGCAGAGGGGGTGAGACAGTATAAGGAAAAAGCCAAAACTTCTTTGCTGTTGGGATGGGAGTGGGTTGTGAGAATGTAAGGCTTCAGCAGAGGAAGATGGGCAACGATAAAGAGAACAAGAGACAATGTGTTATAGCAGGAGCCCAGCGCGTAGGTGCAGGACAGAGTCCTGGGTAGATGGATAATGACTCTACCTTACACAGACAGAAGGAATGGTTTGGCTGGTTCCTTTTTTTGTGCCAAGCTTGCTTGCTCTCTCTCTCTCTCTCTCTCTTTTAAATGGTATTAATTCAGGACATGGTGGCTATTTCTTTATCACATGACAGAGGAGCAATGGCTAAATTTAAAAGCTTTCTGTTTGTAACAGCTCCTGACAAGTCGAAACTCAGCATGGTCAATTTCCAACCTCTGCTGAAAAATGTATACCTCTTGAATTTCTGCAGTTTTATCTAGCTGTTAAAGTAGAGCTTCTCTGTTAGTGGGGGTGGGGGTGGGGAGGTGGCTTGTGTTAGCTGGAGCGGAGAAAAAAAAGGTAGCCTGTAATTTGCATGAACTGGAAAAAGGAAAACTTGTTTGTACTTTATAACCAATGCCTGCAGCAGGTGGCAGCACCTGGCTGGCCTTGTCTGGACCAGAAACTAAGAAGGGTCAAGCCTGATTAATATCTGGATGGGAGGCCACCAGGGAATGTAAGCTAGACAAAAGCTAGATAGGTAAATCCGAAAAAAACCATGGAAGAAGCGAATGACAAACAGCTGCAGGGATGTGTGCATGTACTCACTGTTTCATGCACATCCTGAAGACTTCTTTGACTTTATTTTAGCTTATATTGTGATGGAGAATTATTTGGGTGGGAGACCACCCAGAAATCTTAGGGTTGTAGACTGGAAATTGAAAAAAAAAAATCAAGGATGTAAGCAGGGACAAAACATGTATGCACTGCTGCCACGAAACTACATAGAAGTGTCTATGTAGCCTCTGGGAGCTGAGTTCGACTCAAAAGAAAAAAAAAAGAGCTTGCCATAGAGGCATTTCTCCTGCCTTGCTTTTGATGAAAGAGAATTTGCTTTTGGCATTCACTTCAAAGGAGAAGGAGATTTCAGAGGAATCTTCATATGGGTAGCATGTTGTATCCTTGCACCTACTTAATTACGAGGTGATTGTCATTGCGCAATCCTTTCTTTTCCATCAGGCTGCGGCCTCTCAGGCTTCCCTGTCCCAGGGAGAATTCGGTGCCAGTCTGAAAGCAGCTCCAGGCCCTTCTGCTTCCGCAACTTCAGCAACACAGGAGAGCCGAGCGGATTTATTTTTGGCTGGCTCAGCGGTGATGCAGTTTGTTTGGGGGAGATGATGTGGTTCTCTTTCCCCATTGGAAGGAACTCTTTATAACTTTCCTCCAGCACCTGAGCTTCAGACTCTGTACAGCAGGCAGCTTGCCTGAGGGCTGTGCAGACAAAAGGGCCAGGAGTTTGGTCAGTTCCCCCTCTCTTCAGCACAAGAGGCGTTGGCATGCAACATCCTCGCCTGCCTGCCTGCCTGCCTCTGCCTTCCCTCCCTCCCTCCCTCCCTCCCTCCCTTCCTTCCTCCCTTCCTTCCTTCCTTCCTTCTTTGCTGCAGGATGTACAGCAGCCCTGGTGGGGCTGTGATTTCTGTTCTTTATTCTCAGCATTTCAGGTTGGCAGAAATAAAGACAATTCTGGATCACTTCCTAGCTGCTTTTGGTGGGCCAAAGTGTAGAATCTCTATGCGATCAGAATGTCCTCACAAAGGAAAAGGCAGAATAGACACCGAGTGCCTTTGGACTGGGAACACATTAGGGGTGCCCCCCAGAAGCATCCATTAGATAGTCTGTTGAAAAATAGGGACACCTCTGATTTCATTGGCATGCATCCCCTTCAATTTTGCACTGTCACACACCTTTTGCTTCCCTTATTATTTATTGGCTGGTATCACAAAATATGCTAGGCTAAAAATGTGGTTGGCCGGTTGGGCTGGGCACTGTGGCACAGTGGGCTGGGCATACACGGAAAACCAGGGATCAGAGGGTAAAGACAGCCACCGGGGGTAATGAGATGGAGCTGCTGCAAGTTTTGGGCTTATGTGATTTCCAGCCGTCTCCCAACCCAGTTGGGCAGAGTTTGGAAGTTTTGCTTATTAAGTCATCTGGCCTGGAAACTGTAGTTGATCAAAGCACAATTTGAAGTGAGCTTGTTTTCAAGCAATCCATAGTAAAGCTGTCATCAATAAAAGTTGTATTTGTTCAGACAGTGTAACATACTAGGGTTAATCTCCTAATAGGAAGTGCAGACTTTCTTACAGCTGCAACCTCAGACTCACTGCAGCTTTTTATGCTTAACTGTGTCCATCTATGGTCATTGCAGAAGGCTTTTCTTTGTCCACTGTCCACTGTATTCTGTAGTTGCCTGCCCTGCAGGGGTGTCTGAAGCCAATACATTATTAAATCTCTTGTTTATAAAATAAGAATGCTCAATTTAATTTAAAAACTTGAGGTACATGTGCTTAACGTCACATAAATATCACATTATATAGTATGCACAGAATTGAACATGCATGGAATGGCATGTGTGACCACACTGGCAGTGTATATTTAAAGCTGTTGCAGTGCTAAAACAAGGAGGAAGAGAATTTACCCATCTCTCTGGTTCCCAGATTTCTGGCCAGGGATGGATGTTTCCTTGTACCATATAAACCTCTGGCTTCTGCAAGTATATGTGGATCCTCTAGGAAGCTTGAAACCATGGGCAAATGTAGTTATTCATGAGAGGTTTCATGCTGCTGTAAAGTGTGTTGAATCAGGATATTGCAGAGATTGCTGGTCCCCATCATAACTGTAGGTTTTCATAGACAAAGAGTATTACTGTTAAACTGGCTTCAGCACTTGTAGCGTATATAATAATAAAACCAGAGAAAAAGTACATGTTCTTTTTAAAAGAGAAGGGGGTACCTCTACAGACAGCTGTCAGCAGAATATAGCTTGCTCTGTGACAACCAAGGAGAACAGAGAACTCCACAGAATTTAATTGAATATGATCTTCTGGGGTAAGTGTGGTTATTTAAAATAAGAAGAGCAAAAAGGAGATGTGCTTTCAAGATTCCTTCAGTTGTGGAAATTGTACACTTGCTTTCACAAGGAGGCATCAGGAATAGTGGGGTTCTAACTGGCAGTTTCTCAAGTTTTGCTAATAGTTGATGCTGTTCTCTTTTAGTGTGTCTCACAACTAAGCTCTTCCTTGCTCAGGGGTTGGTTAAATGAAGCTACCTTTAGGGATACATTTAAACATTCTGGGGCATGAATAGATTGATTAGAACACATAGTTGACACCACTTGGTTGGTATGTGTTTAAAAACCACTCTACTTTAACTGGAGATGTTGATGCAGCCAAAGGGTCTTGCCCAAGATCACACATGACGTTTGTTGCAAAGAGAAGGAATTAACCTAGAAACTTCGATTCTCTGAGTAAGGTCCTTGTTTCTCTCCTGACACCCTTATAATGAAAAGGAAATGGAGCCTCATATTGGATCCAACAAACTTCTCAAGTTTTCTCTTAAAGCTGTAGATGTACAAAGGGAATGTCAGTGATAGCAAGGTTTGAAGGGAGGGCAGTTTATTTGAAGGAGATTAGATGCGGAGAAGTTGACTAGTGTAGGGTCACCCAAGTAAATTTCTTGGCTAAAAGGGATTTGAATGCAAGTCTCCTTGGTCCTCTGTAGTTTTCTTACCACTCTAGCTCATTCATAGCTTGATCCAATGACTTAGAAAAATGAGTTTTGGACTTTGGACAGACTTTGGACTTTGAATGCTACAAAGGTAGGTTAGAACCCACAAGCATGGAAGGTGCTGGGTCGTTATTTACGGTGCCTACTCAGTTCAGGCAAAGCCTTGCATTGAGAAAATGACCTAAAACTCTGGCCTGCAATCTTTTTCCGTTGAGGGCTGCATTTTTTTAGCGTAGTCCATGATAGCTGCATGCTACGTGAGCTAAAATAAACAGTGGGTGGGCCAAAGCCAAAAGCAGCTTTTCTCCCTTAGATTCCCTTCTTTTTCTCTCATCCTTTCTGTTTCTGACACCCTCTTCACTTTCTCCAGTAGGGAAAGGACAGGGATCACTTTCCAGAGACCTGAACTAATTCCTTGCAGTGGATTTTTGAAGTCAGGCCTAGGGCCTTATTTAACCTTAGGATTGTAGCTTGTCCATCTTTGATTTACGGTATCGTCAGCCATCTTCCGTAGAAGGTGGTCGTGGTGAAAACCGACTCTCTTTAGAGAACCTTGTCCACTACCTTAGATTTTTCTTTTTAATGAGTGACCGCACAGAAGCCTGAAAGACTTAATGGAAATACTTTTGCCGCGCATCTGGAAAGCACTAGACTGGGCAGGATCTATGCAGTAGGCGTGAAACAATTAAGCCCACACCTGCCTCTTGGTTACTCTGTTTTATTCTCCTTTCCTCTGCTCTGCTCTGCTCTGCTCTCCCCTACTTAATAAATTTATATGGCTGCCCATCTTAACCAGTGTAACTCTGGGTGATGGCCAAGAAGATTATTACACACACACACATACACATACACATTTCAGACAAAAACAATTTAAAAACCTAGCTGAGGCCCCCTTAACAATTGTCTCAACTTGAACACATGTGCCAGACTCCACTAACATCCTGACCCCAATGCCTGGGGGGAAAGCCAGATCTTTGGGGGCTTCCAGAAGGTGGACAGGATTGGATCTGTCTGAATCTTGGGAGGGGGAGAGGTTTTTCTACAGGACAGATGTTGTGACAGAGAAGGCATACTTCCTGGGTCCCTCCAAGTGACGTTGTTTCACAGAGGAGATCCAGAACATGCCCAGAACTGGTGGGACGGGCAGAAACTACCACCACAGTATTCTCATGCTAACTTCACTGGCTGCTTTTCTACTGTTTTCAGTGAGACCGATCTACGGTGGCTTCTACTTCCTACGCCTCCTTTGGATTTTCTAACAAAGCAGGGAATTTTGGTACTTTTCAAAAGTTTAATCTTTCCATCTAGCTGTCTAGGAGGATAGAAGTAGCTCTTACCGAGGGCGTATTATATTTAGAATTATGCTTTTGTGTGTGCAACTAAGTTCATTAAAAACTGGCTCGCTCTCTCTCTCTCCCCTCCCTCTCTCCCTCCCAAATTCTTGTTTTGTAATGTAGGCTTATACACTCAGTCCCAATTTTAAATTATCAGGAAGTCACTGGGATTCTAGAATAATTATTTTGGAATACAAAAGTGCTAAGAACTGGCTCCAGCGCATCATACTGCAAAAGAGTGTAGAAATGATAAATAGTAATATTGATCTTTTTGTATGTCCCTTAGGACAGTATTATCAGGTCTTCCAGCTATTAAAAGAAATAAACCTCTCTCCATATAGAGATGGTAAATCTATAGTCAGAAAGGGAGTTTCTTATTTTCTGGCTCTCCTTGTTGAGGGCATAGTAACAACTTTCTAGGAGACTAAGGGAGCATATTCCCTTGAGCCAAGGGAAGTTTACCAAACGCACTCGCTCTGATGGGAATGAATGTTGGTTTGGTTGGCAAGGGATTTTCATGGGGCCAGTCTTTGGGGCTTGGGGCAGCAGATCCAGCCAGGAAGGCCCCATATTCGGAGGAGGTCCCTTTGTAGACTTCCCCAACCAGGTGCTCTCCAGGCCCCTAGCTGTGACAAGATTCCTAAGTGGTTTGTAATGTTAAAATACTAGATTTGTTCCCTGCCTCTCTTAAAATGAGAAAAAGGTCACTGGTCTAAGTCTTCTTTCTTGGAAAATTGGGAGATTCTTCAGTGAGATTTGTACTAGCAGATAATCAGTCCTAAAAGCAGCTAGCTTGATCTTGCCCGGTGACTCTCAACAGCAGATGTGGTCGATGGGCAGCTGCCCATCTGGTTTGCTTGGGTGGCAGAAATCCATCGAATACTTGCAGTTTTGCTGATAGGATGGTAGTACAAAAGCCTTGCATTGGCAGGAAAGGGTAGGGGCTGCTGGCTTTCCAACAGATCTGGGATGTGAAATTAAGTGGTTAAATTCTATATCTGGCAAGGAAGCTTCAGCTGCATAAGAACAGGAGCAGGGCCGCTTCTGGAGCAGGTCTTTCCAGTCCAACATTTTCTTTCCAAATGCAGTGAGGCAGACCTGTGTGGAAAGCTTGAAAGGGCAGTTTTAAGTCAATGACTTCTCTCTCTCGTCTTCTGAGGTTGGTTTTCAGAGGTATGCTGCCTGTGAACATTGGGGCTGTGCTCAGCAGCAGTCAGAACTAATAACCTTTCACAGACTTGTCCTCAGTGAATTTGTTTAACCCCCCCCCCCTTTCAAAGCTGTCTAAATTAGTGGGCATCACCATACCTTGTGGTAGTGGTTTCCATAAGTTAATTACATCCTTTGCAAAGAAGCTCTATCTTTGGTCTGTCATGAATCTGTCCTGCTTAATATCCGCACAAACGGCTCCTAGTTTAAAGGCCTAAAAGAAAGACCGAGGAAGAAGTTGGCAACCTGATAGATGTATTGCATCTGTGGAGAGGGGGTGGGTGGGGTGGGGTGGGGGGAGGAATCTCTCCGTTTTTTTCATCAGTTTGGGGCTGCAAAACTAAGGGATGCTGGCAAATTCTTGCTGCACTTGATGAACAGAAACCAAGTCAAAATGAAGCAGAAATGAAATGAGTATACGTACGTCAGTTCAGCTGAACTTTAGTGCCCAAAGTGCTGGAAATGAGATGCTCTGAAGTAAATGTTTTACTAGAGTTCAGTGAAATAGGGAAGGGGTAACACCGTCTGGGACGGAGATGTTTTGGATGAGGTCATGAGCCAAGAAGCAGATCTGTGGGAAACGTAGATCCTGATCTTAACATTGACTAACTTGTGTTGGATCACCCAGTGCTGTGGAAGTGGGGGAGCTTGCTTTTGGGCGAAGTTGCTGTGGAAAAAGGGAGATAGACTCCAGGGGTCTTGGGAAGGGAATCCTTCATTCCAGAGCTGAGCTCTGAGTCAGGCCATCATACCCCAAAGCTGGAGAGGGCGAAAGGGATGGTCCCACACCATAGGCCTTCAGTTGTCTCTTAACTAAGAAGGAAAGTGTTTCTCTCTTGCCTTGGCAGGTGATTTTCTGTGAAACATTGCCCCTGAAAACACTGTGGGGTAAAGGGGTGAAAGGGGGGCAGAAGGATCTCTTTGAGGGATCCTTGGATAAGAGGCTTTTGCCCAGGGCAGGGTATCAAAGAGGGCACTGGACCTACAAGTGGCACATATAATTTGAATTGTGGGACAGGACAGGTACTAACAACCTGATGGACTCAGGGAGCCTACCCAAAGATTCAGATGTTGCATGCTCTCAATCTGCTGCGCAGGGACAGTTCAAAGGCAGTGCAACATAGCGTTTCTTCCCCATCTTTTAAAAGGTCGGCTGCCGGTGCTTTCGGAAGGCTGCACATACATGTTTTAAATAAATAAAGATATAAAAAAGGAACATGGATGGGTATGCTGGTGATTTAAGTTTCAACCTCAAATTGAATCAGTTGGGAATAAAACTTGAGAGTGCAAAGCCTGAGCTGTTAGCTCAGATGAGAACTGCAGATTTTTAGGTGCTGTAATGGAAGGAATAATGCCTTATTAGACCAGTTCCTCCTCCATGACAGTGATTTTGTGACTAGGTAGGAGCTTAGGCTATCTTGGCAACGATAACCGTCCTTCCTGATCAATAATACATAATGAACACCACGTCATTAAATAATTCATTCGCAGCAAATAATTTCTGTGCCCTGAGGAGGAGAAGAAAAGCCATCTCTTTAATGCCCCGCTGGGCCAGCCTTGTGGTTTGCAGTGATTAATTAGTTTTATTTCATAATTAGCCCCCATCCTACTGCCCTGATAAAAGATTCCCTTGCAGAAAAACTAGCTTGAAACCCATGAGGTTTAGTAAAAAAGAAAATAGATCGGTGCTTGCAAAATTGGACCTGATGTTTAGTTTCCTTCCTTCCTTCCTTCCTTCCTTCCTTCCTTCCTTCCTTCCTTCCTTCCTTCGTCCTTCCTTCCTTCCTTCCTTCCTTCCTTCCTTCCATCCATCCATCCATCCATCCATCCATCCATCCATCCATCATGTCTATTTTAGTGTAAATTATCTTCTCTCTCTTCCACACACAGCATTATAAAGTCTATTTTACAGCCAACTTCGTTGCTACAGTTTGTGTGTGTACGTTTTGTCTGGGGGGAGGAGGTGTGGCAAATTCCACAATCATCATGAAGGTCCCTGGACTGCAGAAGCCCTGGATTTGCATACCTTGGTCCTGTTGCGAGTGCACCATTGTAAAGTCCTGATCTGTAACTTCCCAGACGGTGTGCCTCTCCTCCTACTGTCCTTTCCTAGAATAGAGCATTGGGCTATAACTGATTCTGCTAACTAGATTTCTGGAGCAGATTTTCACAGATTCAGCAATTCCAGACTGGAGATGTTGGGCTGTACAGTTCTCCATCCACATTTATTCCGGTCCAGCAGTTTGAAAGCAAGGGAAGAGAGAAGAAACTAAGGTTATATTGTAGATTCTTATTTTCTTTAAGGGTGCCTGTGTATCCTGCCTGGGTATAAAGCAGTTTCTCTTCCTCTGAGCCATTTGGCCTGTTGTTAGTTTCAAAATGAGTTGTGTTCCTTCTTCTGCAGAAAAAACATGGGTGATAGCTACCATACAAAATGAGATACTATGCAACTTACTAGCATCTTTGAGTGCATACATTCAAGTTTGCGAACATTAATAGATGTGTACATTTGAGCACAGCGCCCAGCAGATGCGCACTTTCCTTGCTTCGTTGCCTTTTGCAGACACTTCTGGACAAGCTGCACCTATGACCCAATGGGCTTTTATTTTTCTCAGAACGCTTGGGAGTACATGTGAATGTAAAATACATTTCAAATGTGCAGACATGCTGTTTTTAAAATAAGACAGCCATGCTAGAAGGTATATTTACATCCATGAAGGTTGTTTCATCCTACAACAAAACACTCTTAACTATTCGGGAATACGAGACACCCAGGCAAGCTTTTAAAGTACTCTGTAATTTTCCTACACCAGGCTAAATATTCACCTCGTTCACCATCCTCTTTCCAAAAGTATCTCACGGGAATGGCTTGGGAACCCCACAAGCAAGACTTAAATGTGTCTTCCCCCATACCTGCCTTGTGTCCTCAGCACACGAGGAGATCTTGGCCTAATCTGGTGTTTTCCTGCATGTATCCAGTACAATTTGACTTTTGAGCATTTCAAAATGCAAATCATAGGAACCAGCCCTGACTGTATCTTGATCTCTTCTACTTTCTCTTTTTTTATTTGGTTCATTAAAACTGGAAGACAGTTTGTATGTTCCTTTATTCCAACGGTGGAAGGTAGTTTGAAGAAACAGGGGCAACTTGTGTATTTTCATTTCTGGAGTACGGGTGTGGCAGGTTTGAATAAAATCACTCCAAACCCAATGAGTAGTGAGTGACCATTATGGGAAAACAGTGCCTCTCCTACCATTTTCAGTTCTCAAAAAGCAATAATTATTTATGTCTCCAGCCCCAGGGAAACAAATTAAAAACCACTGGAGCAAAATCATTAACATATATACTGTTACTTACTCCGAAAACATCAAGAGATGTATTTCTCCTCACTGCACATTTTGTAGCATGGATGAATTCCCCTGCTTTTGTATCAGTGCTGGCTTGTCTGCATTTTCTCAGATGTATGGCTTTTGGGATGGATGCTACATTGTTCTGTTCCTTGCTTGTTTGCCCCCAACGTGGTTCTAGTTTTTTTCTCTCTCTCGCTCGTTTTTAGACCTTGGCATATCTTGTGGCCAATGGAAATATCAGGGTCCTATCACCAATCATGTCTCCTAGCCATTATTCCTTCCCTGCCCTTGTGACCTTTACCAGGATGGTTTCGAATTCATATTTATGGGGTCATAAAAGGTGAGGGTGGGGGAGGAGTAGCAACACAATGGGATCCAGGGCAAACATGACCCCCACAGTACCCTATACATTACAGGCCATATGGACGCTCCCACCAATGCACACAGTATATTCTCAGCACAATCCAGGAGTATGCAATTGTGGTTCATCTTTAAAGGCCTGAGATTAAATTGTGCCTGGAAGTACACAAAGCATCTGATTAATTAAACAAAACCAAATGGCTAAGTACTGACGCTGTCCATGCTTCCTCTTGTCCTGTGCATGCTGCTGGTGAAAGAAAAGGGGAAAAGAACCCACCTTGGAGTTGAAAGAGAGCAGTGCGCTCTAAGCGTGGTCTGCAAGGTATAAAAATGTGGTTGCCATTGAATGCAGTTGACCTATCGGGGAGGCCCACGGTGGGGTTGAAAAAGTCAGGACAGCAGCCACAGCCATGTGATCAAAGCCCCGCCCCCTTTTTTACCCCCGCCACGACTTCATGACATTTGAATCTCATGAAATATTCGTGGTAGGGTGGCCCATTGGTCGAGGTTTCTGCAGTCTGTTTTTCTTGCTCAGATTTTGCAGAGGTGAAACCAGTATTTGAAAGGGAGAACTGTTTTTCAGCCTTTTCTTTTCAAATGCGTCAATACTACTGACTAGGTTTGACGTTTTGAATATCTTCATTAAGACCCACAAGCTTTGTACGATGCCCTGCCCTTTATATTGGTTTCCTGAGATGGCTGACCCTTTATGAGTCCTTATTATTGCCAGAGATGTGAACTTAGAGATGTAACTTCTGAGGTGTCCCCAGCCTGTGGTCCAAAAAGTCAAGATGGCAGCAGTGACAGCTCAAACAAAGCTCTGCAACACACACACAAAACAGGTGGAGCTTTGATTGCCCCATCACAGCTACCACCTTGGACCACAACCTGCAGACACCCTGGTATCTTCTAACCATGGCATTCAGATTATCGGAGAGAAAAACAGATATATTTCAGAATGGGATAAAGAAGACTTGCAAGTTGTGACTTACCTGGTGAATGACAAATTACTTTGCAACTGACTGAGCAGTAAAGATTTTGTAAATTGGAAGAATGTACTCTTCTCTGTTTAGTTGCTGTCTGCTATACACATTTAGCACTGATGGATGTCAAATGTGGGCTGATACTTGAAAATTTGTTCCAAAAGCAAATACATTCTGGAGGCAGGATTGCTACATACGAGGTCAACTTCCAGTGCGGGTGGTGATATCTAAGAAACCCAGGTTAAATTACAATTTTAAACTTTAAATCAGATCGCAATCCCCAAACTTCCATTTAGTCCCTCACAATCCTCATATTTCTTGATCTCTTTCTAATGTTCTTAACTCACCTTACATCTAGTGAAGCATGAAGGTACTCACTCAGAAAGCTGGATCCCTCCCTCCCCACCCTTTGCAGTCCTATGTTTTCCTGGTTGTTTGTAGCTCTACAGGAACGAAATCCATTTCCAAAACCTAAACTGATCTTGGGACTCTGTTTTAGTGGAGACTTAACCTCTGTGGGGCTAAAACCACTTCAGACCAAACTGATGTCTGATACTGATGTTCCCACAGATCCTCCTTTGTAGACATGGCGGAACATGGAAAGACTCAAAATGTCAGACTGCCTTTTTAAAAAAGATGTTTCTAGATCTCAGGATTCTAGGACCCAATTTTCATTGAGACAAGAACGGCCAAAGGTTGGAAAATAATGATTTGGACTGCCCAGCCTTGGGGTAGAAAACAGTGCTGTAACTGTGGACCTTTTTAAAACAAGGATGATGGTAGAGACGTGTCATTAAAACAAGCCAGTTAGCTGTGGCTCTCCAGTTGGGGGGGCCTTTGGCCCTGAAGAAGGAATTGGCAATAGGGTGGCAAGTTGAGAAGGTGTTCCCTACTTTTCATAGGCTGTACGTGGGCCTATTCCTATACCTCCTACCCCACAGCCCATGTATTTCCCTTTGCCCTGTTCCTGTCGATAAGTTAATTGTCCAGGGTCAAGGTTATTGACAGCCTGATTAGTGCCCCTGTCAGCTTTATACCACGCTAATCTAGCCGACCACAGCCCAGGAACACCAGCACATTGATTTGGGGGGGGGGGATTCCCAGCGACCCCTGTGCTGACACATTGATCTGGCTCTGGCAAATGGACGCTCTGTCAGTGCCTCGCAGCAGGATGGCCTTCCTGTCCCAGCCACTTCTAGTCAACCCCATACTTAGAAGCTGGTCTGGGAGGCAGCAGGTGCTGCCTTTGTAGCCAAACGATATATTTTTTTTTAAATGCCCAATGCACAGTCCCTTGCTCTAACCACTAGGCCACAGTGGCCTCCTCCAAATGGGCAGGAAGAGCAGCGTCCGATCCCCTGCTTTGCAAACCTTGCTTTGAGACCAGGTTTTGAAGCGGACCACTCTGGAGCTGCACTGCCTGCCAAAGACAAGCTTAAGATGAGCCTCTTTGATCTCTTTCCAAAATATGGCCCAGGATAGTTTGGTCCTGGAGGCCCCAAGCCCTTTCCCTGCAGCCCCCCAGGCTGCCTCTGATTGCTGCTGCTAAAAATGGGGGGCATTGCTTGTTGCCATTTTAAGGCAGGGAGAACCAGCATAAGTTTTACAATAGCCCCAGCGTGCTTCAAAAACCCAAGATATGCTTCCAAACTTTTCCCCAAAACCAGGGTCAAACCCCAACTCTTTCCGGTTTGCATCATGGCTCCTCCCACTGTGTCCCCCCAGATATTTAGCATGATGCTCAGCCATCAAAAGCTTGGCCGTCCCTGATCGAAGGGGCATCCTGGTTGGCCCCCTTTTGAGGGGACCCAGTCTCTAGCGCTTAATCTCAGGCCCCTCGCTCTTCTTCAGGCGTCTCCGACCCGGTACTTTATGGGACATTGAGCTGCATTAAGATAGGAAAAAACCTCTATCAACTCTACTTCTCAGGGCTTACTGCCAGCACCTCGCAAACGCTGCCCACCCTCAACATTTTATAACCTTCCGTCTTCCTGGAGCAGCTCTCAACTCTTTGCTTCTCCTCCTTCAATCCCAGCTGCTCCTGAGGATGAATATTAAGAAGGCACCAGGGCATCTGTTGCTACAGCTAAAGCATTCTGCCCACCCATTCGTTTCAAAATGCTGTCCTAAGCAACGCCCGGTGCTTAGCTTTTGGCAAAGTCAGCCCTTCTCCCCCCTTCAATTCCCAGGGCCCTTTAGCTGGAGAACAGAATCAAGAATCCCTTTTTAGAAACATTTCTATTGCCCGTGAAGCCTAGGCTCCTTGTTGATTCAGAATGCCAAACTCTGCTCCGTTGTGGCCCCAGAAGGGCACCCAGAAGAAGCCTATCCTAAGAACTCTGCAGGGGAGAAGAGGGAGAGAACCATGCGTAATCCCTTCCCAAAGGAAACAGCAAGTGGAAGATGTAGGATTTCCTTCCCCGTCCCCAAATACATGCTTCCTCCAGCTTTCAAGTTCTCTAGTGCAAGTCTGGGGTTCCCCTCTTCCCTCCCCCCCACCCCCTGCCATCACTTACACAAATATTGACGCTAATGGCTGTGTAACAGGATGTAGAACATCCCAGCCTTCTAATTGTTGTGACTGGGGATCGGCAGGCCGATTAAACGGCATTGATTTTCTCATACTAACCGCATTGATTTTTAAATTTCCTATTGATTCCTGCCCTAAATCTCTTTAAGCAAAGACTTCACTCCGCAGATGACATCGGCTGATTAGCAGGAACAACTGTGGGTGCGCGCCATCGCCAGGGGTGGGATGGGGGGTGGCGGCAAGGGGCGGGGGGGGGGTGTCGGTTAGGTTGATTCTAGAGGGGCTGAGAACCAAGACACCAAGACAGAGTACGGAAAGATGAGCAGGCAAAAAAGGGTTACAGGTGGAAAGGTTTTGGCATTCCGAGAAGAGAATATCCAGACGTAGAAGCCTAACTGCAAGGGCTATTTTGGAATAATCGGGGGAGTCACACGGGCACTTGTGAATTCTTTTGCCGGTCCATGGTGAAACACAGAACCAGTTTTATTCACACAGAGAGTCCTTTCTCTCCCTTCTTTTCACAGGAGTACTTTGAAATATTTGCTGGGGGGAGAGCCAAAAAAGAAAAGAGAGAAAAAGACAGAGGAAAAGACATTTCTCCTTATCCTTTTCCAAGGCTGGCCTTGAAAAATTCCCCAGGCTTTTTAGGGTTGAAATATTTATTTTTGAGAATAGCCCTGACTTCGAAAGAAGGCACTTTGAAGCTCGTCTAGTTGGTCAACTGCAAACTGTACCCATTTTTGTGATACTGTGCATAATCCAGCGGGGTGTGCGGGGGGGGGGTGCAATTTACTGCCTGGCGTGTGCACTCGTTTTAGGTGCTACAAGAAGAAGCATCTGATTTCTCTCAGTTGCATGACCCTGTTTTTAGTGACTAACGGGAGTCTGGAATTCAGTACCCTGGTGTGTAGCTTGGCAAAGGCCACAGGAAGCCCAAGGATGGCACAGTTATAAATGATACAAGCTTGAGGATTCTGTAGTGCTCATAAATAAAAGCAGGAGGGACTGAATGTGGCTGCTGGAGAGTTGGACCTGTGGGCCATTTCTCTCTTTAAGCACTGCGCTTCCAAGTATTCCCAAGCTTAACTGGAAGAGGCAAAGCCATAGTGTAGCTTTCCCACTCTTTGTCTTTTTCTCTGAGTGGAGTATCTTCTGATAGGTGGCCCATCGGCAGGGATGATGACAGATGCTGACTTTGGCCCTCAGTAGTCCTTCTGCCCTTCCCTTTTCCCATAATGCCCTTGAGGCAGCTCTGCTCCAGAGCATAATACGCAATTAAAATAGCAGCTACATCCAAGCACCATTGCTGTCCATCACCAGGGAGCTCTGAATGAGCATGGATGTGCTGAAGGGCATTTGCTTAACTGAACAACAACAACAATGGTGTCCAGACTTTGAACTGGCCCTACACGTTTGCCAGAAAGTCTGACTTCCTACAGGCATATCTTTGACTCATGCTACAATTGGTCCCAGGCCTTGTCAGGGCCTGTGGATGGAGAGGTGGGGGGAAGATTAAACTTCCTTTTCCCACCTCCACCATTTGCTCTAAAACCCTTTGCTTTATATCTACAAGCTAGATGGATGGCTTCTGGATAGGCTGAGGTTGAGGCAAAGAGGGTGGTGAGATGGCTTGAAAGACACTCACTCTTTTTCCTGTTCTAGTATTGTCTCTGACCCACCAGGCTTGGTGGCTTTGCTAGCATTTCAAAAGCCTGCAAAACCTGTTTGATCAGAGATGGCCATGGGACAGAATAAATGAGCGTGTGCAGTACTGAGACAAGTCTGTCGCTGCTGTTTTCTCAAAAACTATTGCCTGCTCTGATCATGAGATACGTTGACACTGGCTCTTCTGAACTTATGCAGACAATATCTATGCATGCATAGTTTATGCAGTTCATGCCCAGGTGCTGCACTTTGGAGTGCCACTTTTTCAGTGGCACCAGTGAATCATCCCCAGCGCCCTCTTCCCGCGGCTGGCTCATTTTTCTAACACAGTTTTCTCTCTTCAGGTTCTGGACTGGACTGGAGTGAATGTACTACAGCTGCCACTTCTGCCTAAAAGGTCAGTGATTCTCCAAAGTCTGTTTCTGGGGTCTGTGGCCAACGGGGAACCTGCTGACTTACCCCCCCCCCCAAAGAAAAAACAGACCTGAGAAAATTCCCATTTTTTTTTAAAACCAAACTTTTATTATACTCAAATTACACGCAGAAGTCTAATAGCTGGTCTTCCTGGGAAAGTGTTGGATGGAAAGAAGTTAATTTTTGGCAGAGACACATCTAGGGCTAGAAGTATTTCTCTCCAACCTGATGCCCTCTAGATATCATTGGGCTACAACCGGGTTTTTCCGCAGGGCATGACCAACTTTGTATCTCAACTTTCTATCTGCAATGCACATGAAAACAGGTAGAGTTTTGATTGCGCTGTTGCAGCTGCCCTCTTGACTTTTTTGACTATATCTGCAGGCACCTCTGGCTACAATTCCCATCCTTCTCCATCTGCATGGCCATTATATTTGCTTGAGGGAATTGATCGTTTTAATCAAACTGATTTAGACAGCTTCAGGTTGGAGAAAGGTGATCTAGGGGTTTATGGAATGGATAATCCTTTTTCAACCTACTCCGCCACTCCGCATTGTTCCCAGAGTCAGGTGCCATCATCCCAGCTCCAAATATATATTTCTGAGAGAGTCTCTCTTAGGATAAAGGGGAAGTCCAATTTGGTCCAGAGAGTGAGAGGCAGTGAAGGATTTAGATACTTTCCTACAACTTTTCCCCTCAAAAATTGGCCTGTGCAAAGTTCCTAAAGTGTTTGTTATCTAGTGATGCATGCTGCAACACTGATTTAAAAAAATGGGTTTCAAAACAAAGAAAATCACACTCAGCAATACAGATGTATGCTCACGCTACAGACCTGTTTAAATATAAACTCATTATAAATATAAATGCATTGGGACAGGCTGTGGCTGTACAATTGTTTTGCCTTGCACATGGAATGGGGTCCCTGGCAGTGGGCTTATCTTCACATTCTTCTACTGTGGCACAGAGATGCCCTGCTAACCACTTTTAGGGCACACGTCTTCATGACACAGCCTTCATCTCATCCCCATTCTGCTGGAGAGGCACCCTAAATTGATCTTCAGCTGTTCCAGTTTTAAAGTATTGTTTTCCATCTTCTTCTGACTCAAGTCTTGGCAAATCTATGACATTCCCAGTCTTGGTGATGAGGCAGTCAGTGACTGGCATCTGCCAAGCTATTAAAGGCTGGTTGAAGTAGCTGCCATTCCCCTCTGGTCATTATCCAATTTAGTGCACTGCATTTCAAAGAAGTGGTTTTGCCCAAAAGAGGTTTTGTGTGGCTGTGCTTCCTACCATTGTTATTATTTAGGAGGGGACGTTTTGCCTAACAAAACACGATTTTTCAAAATCCATGGGATATTTCCAGGTGCTGTTGAGTGCAGCCACTTGTCAGCACTGCCCTTTCCTTGAAGCACTTAGGGCTTTTGGAAGTGGGATGAAATTGACAAGAGTTCAGCCACTTTGAGCTCCCTCCCACTTTGCCCATCTTTCACTCTGACTGTGGGATAACTGGGCTGTTTTTGAATCCAGGACTACTGTCCCCATCTCAGGCACGTGCCCACGCTTGTCCCCATCATATTTTAAGTAGAGGAGTTGGTGGGTCTCCCCACTGGGAACGCTGCTTGGGAGATATCAGCCCTTCAAGGTTCACCAGGACAGAAAACAGACACTGCGTGACCTACTGGAACTTTACTGTATTGATATCAGCTATAGTAACAGAACCTTGAAAACCCGATCATGTTTTCCCTCCCTTTATGCCCAAGGGAGTTAAGATGGAATCCATTTAAGTTTCTTTCTTATGTTTTCTTCTTGTCCTGGGCTTCGGTTCTATTTCTGTAGCTCCCATTGCATGATTTCTCCAGGGGCAGTCCATGGTTCTGTACAGGAGGAGAAAGGAAACTAGGAGACTCCAACAGTTGTCACTGTTAAGTTGTCCCACAGTGAAGCTCTAAGTAAAGGATCACTTGCAAGCTTCTTTACTGAGGCAGGTTGGAACTGGGTGGCTGAGATAGCACCAATTATTAGCTTTCGGCCAATTCAAGCAGTAGAGCAGTGTTTTTCAACTGTGGCAACTTGAAGAGGTGTGGGCCAACTCCCAGAATTCCCCAGCCAGCATGGAGTTGAAGTCCATGGATGGAGTTGAAGTTCACACCTCTTAAAGTTTCCAAGGTTGAAAAACACTGCCCTAGAGGAATGAACATCAGCGTGACTGTGAGGACGAGCCCTTGGCCTCCTTCCATTTCTGTCTGTCTTGTGTTTTTGTACCACGTATTCCACGTTTTCTTATACCCCCTGCCTTGTCATCAGTAGTGGTAGGTGGTGCTTGCATGGAAGCACTCTGAGCCAAGTGTTTATACCACTGATCCTATAGCACGTTTCTTACGGATGCTGTAGGTGTTTGTAAGCTGCAGACGTACAAAATAAGGGGGTAATGTTCAGTAGTCCCATCAAAGCAGCCCTCCCAAGATGCTGCAGCAGAAGCCATAATGGCTAAACTGCATAAAACTAATATTGGGAGGGTAGACAAGTTTAAAGCCTTATGTGTGGAAAGTATCCCAAAAAATGCCCGCTGAAAAGATAGGAGACATTCCTACTGGAATAAAAATGCAAGGGTTTCGGAGCTGTTCTAAGGCACCCCAGGAAAACAGTGGACTTCCAGAGTTCTTTTTCATTTCTGTGACAGCTTCTCTACATACACTCTTAACTGTCAGCTCCAAACAGTAAGTATGTCCCTGAGCTCTAAATCAGTCTTTTATAACCTGGTGGTGCCCTCCAGATATGTTGGGTTACAACTCCCCATTGTTCCTTAGACATGCTTAACATATCTGGGAAGCAACAGGTTGAGGAAGGTTGAACTCAATTGGATCTCCTACGGACATTTTCTTCTAAGACAGCTGCCATAGTGAGGAAGGGAATTTAATCCTCTCCTCCTTCCCTAATCCAAAGCTGCTGTTAGCTATACAGGGGAAAATATACAGGCACAACACGGATGAATGTTTTCTCTCTGCAGCCAACAGCAGCTGCTATCTCAATATGTGATTTGCAGTCTGGAATCAGCATTATCACGGCAGTTAATTCCACTTCCCAAGCCTCAGTTCTAGTAAATCTACCCGTGGCTCCTATTAGGCAAAAACAAAGCTGAACGATGTTGGGAGGAGTATTCACAGAACTCCAAGGTTGTATCTAGTTTGATTTAAGCAAGAGCCAGCACCGAGAGAGAACGCTGCTCTGCCTTGGGGACATCAATGACTTCGGTTAGCCTCCCCATTGGCTTCAGCATCCAAGATGAATGCTTACTTTTCAGGGCACACAGGCCGGAAAGCCGATATTGCCAATCTAGATACATGCTACTGTTTTACCATTCACCAATTGGCCGTGCAGTCCTGAAATTCTCTTTGGTCCTTTCTTCAGAACCATCCTACTCTCCATGCAAGTTGACAGCCAGAAATAGTAGACGGGAATCCATGAGAATCAGAGTGGTGTAATGGGTAAAGTTTTGGACTGGCACTGAGGGAACTTAGGTTCTAGCCCACCCTCAGTTATGGAAACTCATTGGCTGGCTGGGCCTTCTCTCTTTCAGCCAAGTTATTTCATAGAGTGGCTGTTTGGGGAAAAATTGGAGGAGAGTGCTATGTACCATCATCTTGAACTCCAGGAGGAAAGTCAACATATGAATCTAACAAATAAATGCATGGAAGGAAGCTGGGAGTTTGGAGGAAAATGGTAACTTTGACTGCATTAAGCTCTGCTTCAGCAATAGACCATATGTGGATGGGGAGATCCATGGACATTGTAGGCACACCCAGTAAAGGATGAAAATAACCTTGGATGTTTGGTCTCCCAGCACTTAAATGTTTGATGCTGATGTCTCTTGTGGATGCTTAAAGAAATTAGGGTGTCTGTAAAATAGGTATTACTATAGTTAATCTTCTAAGATTAATTTAACGTGTGAAGCTACAGTGCTAAAAAATGGGATTGAAAGAAGCATACAGGAGCCAGGAATTCCAGCTGTGTATGAACAGTGGCTTCTTTGCTGCTCCTGCAGAAGGAAGGCTGAAGAGGCAAGCCACTTTCAAAACTGAGCAGTATCTTGACGGGAGCTGCTGTGGTGCTGGTGTTTCCTGTTGTGCAGACACTTTCTCCCATCTTTGCCTGATGGCCAGAGATCGTAAAAAGTGCTGTAGAATTAACCCATCACCATCATGATTACCATCCAATAGGTATTTTACTCAGGTTTGTAGTGTTGCTAGTAATTCAAACTGAAGAGCAAGGATTGAAAACAGAACTTTATCCATCCAAGCCAAACCTTTACAGACCTTCTCCGGAGTGGCAAGGAAGTGGCTTTGGCTTCCGAAATCCTCTATTGGTCTCTAATCCAGAGTCAGAATAATTGGATAAAATATATTTATGCATCCGATTCCTATAAGGTCTCTGCTTCATTTAGCAGGGCCCGCTGATTCCATGAGTCTTTGAAATAAGTGACAGTCTCCTGTTATATATTTAAAAATACAGACTTGCCTTTATTGAGTATTCTGCATGCACGAAGCAACAGACCATACAGTTTTGGATATGTTACACAGATTACTGTAGTGGAGTTTCCCTGCGTACCAGCCCTCTGCCCAGTTATTGGCCTCTTGAGGAAAAGGTGGGAAGATTTAGGACGATGTCTTTGCTAAAAGTATAAAGGAATGTCCCCAAAGCCTGCTGACATCAATACCCATGACAGGAATAAAGTAACGCAAAACACGGAGGCCTTGCCACATGTTGATGGAGGTTTAGCCCAGATGTTTCCCTTCTGTGTTGTACAGAGAATACTTATTTTGGAACCTTCGCTGTTGTCCTTTTGCAGCAATCATTTTTAAAAAAAATATCTCCACTTCTTTACTAAGAAAAGTGCACAGGATAGAAAGCTTTCTAAATATCCCCCTACCTGCACCCTAAAAAAAAGAAAAAGAAAAGGGAAAAATGATGATGTTCCCCTCCTACATTCAGTGATGACACCCTAGTGAGTGTTCTCTATCAACAAAGGAAAGTCCATCTTCCATTCTTCTCCCTTTGTTGCCTCAATGCCCTTTTAATTTTATTTTACTTTCTGGAAGAGAAGAGCCATTTTGATTAAATTTATCTCTTTAAAGAAAGGATTACCTCTTTCCTTTCAAGGCTCTGTTAAGGCTTTTCTCTGTAACTGCTGGGAAATTAGTAAACAGCCTTTAAAAAACAAAAAACCTGCAGGATTTTAGCAAGGACTGGAATTAAGAGCCGTAATAAGGATCATTCCGGGTTTTTCAGCATCTTTTTCAGAGAGTCTACAAACCATCCTATTAGATCATTTTATTAAAAAAATATTCAAATCCTCATTTATGTTGTATTGAGCTACATAGCTCTTTAAACTTTCAAAGTTTTGGAGGGGGTTAGGCTGCTTTTATTATGCATGGCCTAAGGTTGTATAGGAGGAGAGCTGAAACTGCATCTTTTCTCTTCCAATGCTTGCTTAAATGGCAAAGAGATAACAGGTCAGCAATGGGAGGGATGTTGCATAATTTCCACTTTTAATTCTAAATGAAGGGGAAAAAATCTGAATAAATGCAAGAATATGATTTAGAACTGCAGAGTCACGGGCCCCTGCATTGGACAAAACAACAAGAATGCTTTCTGAAGGATCCTTATTACAGGATGGTTTTTAATATTTCAGCTAAGAACATATATGCACATGTTTTGTGATCATTCTTTTTTACCTGCTGCTACTTGTTCTAATTTAATTGATTCAGAGAAAAAGGGATGTGATAACTTTAGTTTAGCAGGAGAGATCTATGGATAGTTAGATCTTTTTTTAAAAAAAAATTCTTTCTGGATCAAAACCTGTTGCTGCATAAATGGATCTTTTGGTTGGATGCAAGCATCTGGGAATTTAGCCTGTACATGCAGTTCCTGATAGTAGGAAACATTCAGTCAAGCCCAACACCCACGGTGTGGATAGAATGTGTCTTCCCTTTCATCTGAGGTACAGATAGGATGCTCCATGCAGGGTGTATAGTTATTATCTGCATCTTTTAATTGTGTGGAAAACCGTTTTGCACTCAACTGTCTCTGAACTGCAGCTAGAAAGCTGGTTTATTAAGCACCTACGCACATGCACACACATCTATATGTTCTTTGGAGAGAAATGAAGGCCCAAAGAACACCATGAATGGGTGCTTTCACTGAAAAGGGCTTTAGCACACTGTTATCAAGCAGGCACTAGTTTTGAAACTAAACTAAAATCAGTTTGTGATATAGCTTGAAGGAGAACCAGCTTATAGAAAAAAGCAGTCCAAAATCCCACTGCCTTTCAGCTCACCTAAAGAGGCTCATTGAACACAAGGCTATATATAAAAAAATACTTCTTTTTATCCATTATTCCATGTGCCGTCTTCCCTTTCAGCTCCCATTTTGTCTTCTCCCATCCTTGAATGCTGCTGTAGAAAAAGGGGTATAAATTGGAAGAATACATAAAGATAATAGTAAATACTTTGGGCAACCATTATATTGGAAAGCAGTTATTTTGAACAGTTACTTTTACCTCTCTCCCATTCTGGTCTCAGGGATTTGGGGCAGGTTACGTTATTAAAACAGTCCTGTTCAACCTGTGCTTCTCCCTGACTATCCAAGTACACACTAGTACAAAAAGGGTGGGGACTGAAAAATACACATCCACCATATTTTTAAAGAGCAGAGTATTCCTGTTTTGCTTGGGTTGAAATGGAAGGGGGACAAGGCATCTGGAGATCAGCAGAGAGAAAAGCATTTTTTCACAGGCCACCTTCATCTGGGAAGAGGCATTTTGAATGTTGTTAATACAGGTTAGGGAGTGGGACAAGATGATTCTCCAGGTACATTTAAATTACACATGTGGGCTGTGGCACTTAACTGGTTGAAGGGGGTCTTGTGGAAACAGCACAATTCTTATTAGGTGACCCTGCTTTGTATGGTTCTTTTTTTTTTTTTTTGGTAGGGTGGGATGGGCAGATTTGTGATAACTCAGCTCCTCTTTCCTGCAGTGATTTATTATTAGCATGTACAAACCTTCCTTTTCCCTCTGAAAGCAGGAACAGCCTCTTTCCCTGCTTCTTCAGACACACTTCAAAATCTCCAGTTTGGCTTCTGTTATAATATTGGGGAACATCTCCTACAATGGGTTGGGTGTTTGTAGGTGTGTCCTGTATATTGTGTTTCTGTGACCTAGGGACAGGGGGAGGAGTAGAGAAAAAGAGAGAGAAGGGACATATTAGTCCCCCCTCCCTACACACACACTTTAATGCTAGCGGCAGTTAATTTCTGACCTCCACACTGTGGTACTGAATCAAGTAATTGCACTCTTTCTATCCCATCAACTCTGCTATTTTCTCTCCTTTCTTTTTCACTCTGGCTCCCTCTCCCCCTCCGCCCCATACATATTCATCTATTTGCCCCACCATCAATCTGATCTCTTTCTATATTGCACTATATATACCCCTCTCTCCTTCTGCCTGTCAGTAATATATTTCCATCACATTTTCTGTCCATCCACAACCCCTCTCTCCTCCTTTTATATACTGTATTGTCCATCTTCCCTACCGCACTCACCACATACATACATACATACATATGTCCCCATCTTGGCCTCCTTGGTCTACTTTCCAGGAAGGGGGGGAGGAAGGGGAGGGGGTCAAATGGTACACGAAAGGGTTGTTCGAATGGGACACAGAAATAACATTGGCTGTTGGTTTCCTTTGGGGGGGGGCTGGTTTGAAATGCAGCTGAACAGGAGTTGCAGAATTAGAGTAAGAAGGGAGAGAAAAAAGATCCAGCTTTGTGCAGGGAATGAACTGGAGAATGGAGGAGGAGGAGGAGGAAACGATCTGCTCTTTGGAGTGGGGGCGATTATTAGCAGGATTCGAGTCTTGGGCCGGCCCTGGGCACTACCTGTTCCTGGTTGGTTTAACGGAGTGGGCCGTAGACGGTATTGGGGGGTGAAAGAAGGAAAGGAAAGTGGTGACAGATGAACGAATGGTTGCTTCCCGCGTGCTTCCCTCTCCCAAATCGCGAACAGCGGAAAGAGGACTCTGGCCCTTCGGTTCCGGCCAAAGACCCGTGTGCCCCGCCGGGGAGACTCGAAGCCTGCGACCTTGGCAGCCACTTCGAGGAAGGGACTCTCCGGCGCGCGGGTCTGGCTCCTTCCCTGGGACCGCGGCCCCCCGGCCGGTTTGGAGCCGCTCCTGGCCTCGCTGACCCACGGGGCCGCGGGAGGGGCGGGGAGGGCACCGGGTCGCCCGGGGCGGCAGCGCGCTCTCCCCGCGGGCGCTCTTTCCAGGGGCCGCGGCGGAGGCGGGCGACGAGGCCTGCCTGGGCGCGGAGAAGCCGGCGGCGTGGCGGACGGGGCGCTCGCCCTGGATCCGGGAGAGTTGCTCGGCCTCGCTCTCCCTCCTCGGGAGGAGGAAGCGGGGAAAGCGGCGGAGCGATTCCGGGAGAGGCGAAGGCGTGAACTCTGGAGCGAAAGCGGGAGAAGGGGAAGGCCGGCTGGGAAGAAGCCGGTGGCGGGGGAAGAGTTACTACTTGCAAAAAGCCCGCCTAATGATGTATCCCGGGGGCTAGTTTGGGGGGGAGCGGGAAGGTCACCCCTTTATTATCGCGGTGCTTTGCAGTGATTATCCGTGTAAATCTCTCCCGTAATAATAAACCTGGAAGGAGCCGCGATGGCGTGGGGGGGGAGGGCAGGTGCCACGTTAATTTAAGGAAGCCAGCGGAGAAACTACGAGGCGATTAAGGAAGCTTATTTTTAGCGCCGCTAAAGCGGAGTTTGACCCGCAGAAGGTGTCAGGTGTGTGCGCGCGCGCGCGCGTGTTGGTGCTAATTTTTGAAGAAGGAAGGGCAGGCAAGGAAAGCTTATTTGCTGGGGGAGGGGGTTCAATAATTCACCCTTTCCCCAATTCTTCGGCTTCCCCTCCTCTTTTCTACACTCACAGTAAGCTCACACCTAAGGAGTAATTGCTTTTGTCTGGGTAAGGATTGTACTTGTGCAAAGAGTGAAGAAAGAAAAGGGGGGGGATATTGGAAGCAGAGGCCCCCGCGGGGGGGGGATTGCAAGGGACGGCAAGTCGCTTGCTTGGATGTCATCTGTCAAAGCGGGGTGGTTGGAAGGAGAGAGGGAGGGGGGACGGGGGGGAGAAGCGAGAGAGAGATAACGGAGAAGACAATAAAGTGGGAATTGCGGGCTGCGTGTGATGGGAGGGGGGCACGGCGAAGAGGGGAAAGAAGAAATTCGGACGAGGCTGAGGGGGGGCATTGGTCTCTGAACGGGGGCAAGAGAAAC
Organism: Candoia aspera; assembly: GCF_035149785.1. NCBI lineage: Eukaryota > Metazoa > Chordata > Lepidosauria > Squamata > Candoiidae > Candoia > Candoia aspera. The sequence goes on from NC_086162.1 coordinate 21,808,150, forward strand.
ACGCATTCACAGGCGTTGTTGGGGGCGATCGGTGTGTTTTACACGCGCGCACGCATGCATGCTCTCTCCCCCCCACCGTTTTTTTTCCTTTTTTGTTGCAAAGGCCTTAAAACGATTCCCACTGTCCTGGTCCCGGTCGAGTGACCAAACCCCACGCGGCCTTGCAAGGCGGACACGCACGCACGGACGCACACACATACTTGTCTGGCCACGGACCCATGCACGCACGTGTGTAAGTGCCGAAAGCGGAGGGAGAGGCGAGCGAGCTCTGTCCCACTCCCACTCCCCCTCCCACCCCCACCCCCCTCGTTGACTGCCATTCTCGGGAGAGCGTCCCCTGTCCGGCGTGCGTCTCCCCCACCCCCGCGCCCGGCTCCCTTTTCCGCTCACCTGCCCCCCCATCCTTATCTCTCTCTCTCTCTCTATCTTTATATTTTTTCCCTCCGTGGGGTTATGCGGAGTGTCACTCACAGGTCCTCGCCATGTTCATCCCACTGCCGGTCCCCTTGGTTTTCCAAAGATCCGCCGGCCCGGAGCACGGATGGCGCCTCAAATCGCCGCTCGCCCTGCGCTCTGCAAACGGTAAGGAGGGAAGCGAGAGAAAGCAAGCCCAGGAAGAGGGAAGGGGAGCCCCCAAGACGGGCGCGGGACCCCGGCCCGGCCGCGAAGCCAAGCCAGGAAGCGCGAGGCGCCCCCGACTCTTCCCGCCCGGCCGCCGAAGAGGAGGCGAGAGAGGGAAGGAGGGGAAAGCGGAAAGCGGCGAGGGGCGAGCGGGTTTTTATTCAGGCGGTATTGATCCGGAGTGTCACTGCTCCGTATCGAACCTCCGGCGCCGGCATCCTGCGGTCGATAGACGGAGGGGGTGGGGGGCAGAGGGGGTGGATGGTGGATGGTAGCAGCAGCCGTAGCAGCGGAGAGATGCGAAAAGCGGCCCGCCGGCCGAAGGCGACGGTGGCGCGGGCGCCGGTCGGAAGCGGACCCGGCCAACGCGGGGATGGGGAGGGAAAGACCCTCCGGCTGGATCTCTTCTCTGGCTGGCGGTGGGGGGGCGGAAGAACCGGCTGGCTCCTTTCCCTCCCCCGCCCCAGCCGCCGCGATCTCAGCAGCAGCAACCTTACGAGTGTAACCGCGGTTGTTTCTCTTCCCCTTAAAAGAGCTTCCCGCGTCCCCGCAATTGTTTCTGCTAGGGTTCCCCTGGTCGCTTCCGGAGGTTGAAAACAAACCGAGGTTTTGGCTGCTCGGTGGATGGGGAGGAGGGATGGAAAATTGGAGGAGGGAGAGAATATTCGGGACCGGGGGGAATGGGGGGGGCAGAAGTGAGGGGCAGAGAGGAGGCACTTGTGAGGTTCTGCGACCATCTTCGCAGGTGCCCCAAAGCCTCCCCCCATTTCAGTCTTGCCTAATTCTCATTTGTCTCAGCGCATCAAAATCACCTTCCCCCCCCCCCCGCCCGCCCCCAAATATCTGGTTGGGGTTTCAGGTACAACCCTGGTCATGCAGTTACTCTGATCCACTAATTTCTGATTTAAGTTGTCAGTGGTGCCCATCTCCCCTCCGAGTACCAGTCTGTTTAATCGCATTTAGGTTCCTGTTCCTAACATGTTTAAAATTGAGCGGGTTCTTTCCATGTTAATCATTCCCACCCAGCCCTCCTCTAGTTCCCTCAAAGTAAATTCTAGAGGTGTGAACATCCAGTTCTCTGTTTCCATGGGATGGGGTTCTCTTGGTGGGGGCAATAAATATGACTGCTGTCTTGTGCTTTGAGAGAAACCATATTTCCCCCTCCCCAAATTGCAGTCAGTTTGGGGGGCTCCCTGCTGTCCCCAGTTTTCAAGCACTCAGCCCCCAATCCAGTTGTTTAATCTCAACACAAAACTCTATCTTCTTTTGTCAAGCTGCTTCATAACACTATGCCCACCACCTTCTCCTCCCCGCCCCATCATTAATTTATATCTAGGGGGTTCTTAAACAGATTGTTGTACTGCTGTAGCTCTCCAATGCTCAGCCATGGACACTGAGATAAGCAGTGGGTTGAAGAGACTGACCCTGCAGGGGAGGTTAGGAGACTAGTGGGTAGAGCCAGAAGCCACAGAGGTGATTTGTTTTGGAGTTGGAGTTCCCTGAATCTACGAGGGATGTTTTTAAGTGACCTTGGGGAAAAGGTAACTTCTGTCCCTTGAGATTATGAGGCAGTACATTGGATGAGGCCTGATGGATGCAAATATGCCAGAATTGGGACTTTGGTAGATGGGAGCAGTGCTAAGCTCCATTCTTCTCTGTTTCTCCCCTCCTTGTATCTCCCTCCTGCTTCCCAAAGTTAAGAGGAGAACCAGGCATCCTGATAACTGATGCTTCTACTATTACCCAGCTTATCCTGTGAGAGTCATCTTTCCTCAATCGATCTGACAGATGAGATTTAGGAGTTGCAGGGATGGGAATGGGGAAGGGTCAGAAACGTGGGCAGTGGGACCCTCAGAAGGTGCCAAGGCAGGCATGGGCACGATCTGGGGAAATGCAAACCAAGAATCTGCTCTTGACACGTTCCACGGCTGGCAGGGCGGGGGTTCAGAGAAGTGGCTGCAGAGCTGGCCCTCTCTGCGCACCCCTCCCCCAGCTCTGCTGCAGCCGGCTTGGCGTGGAAATTGTATTGGTGTCAAGCCCAGTCTGTGCTAATGAACCCGGAGGTCTGGGAAGCGAAGCTTGTTCAGAAGCAGAAATCGATTTTCCAGCCTGTAGTAACTGCCCCCCCTCCACCCCCACATGCTCTCTCTCTCTGGCCAGAGTAGTAAATGTGTATGCACGTGTGTGTGTGTGTGTGTGTGTGTACATATGCACATGTATGAATGTCCGTGTCCTTGGTGCCTTCTTATGTAGGGCTGGAAATGGGGTGTCCAAAAAGCCAGCCAGGGTTTGCACTAAAGTTGTCGTAAAGGGAGGTGTAAAACTTGGGTAGTTTTTACACAGGAGCAAGGGGGAGGTGAGGAGAGGCATAATATGGCTGTGACTTTGGGCATCACATTTCTGGAGTTTTTTGCATCAGTGCTCATATTACACGCAGAAGTGAAAGGGTGAATCCGAATTGAGGGGGCAGCTATCGAGATGATGGAAATGTTAGGAGTACCAGGTATTTTCCTGGTTTTGGAAACATACTTGGGGAATTCAGTATGAGACAGAGGCCCAGATAGACAACCAGATATGTTGAGACTGTGGATTTGTCACTCTGTGCGCTCTTGTGTTGCTGTGTGTGGGTATACACGCATGTGTGCACTCACAGATGTGTATATATTTACCAGGATCTTTGTCCTGGTAAATATATACTGATATCTCAGAAGATTGTGTCTCCCTTAACGGTGTATAGTTGCTTTATGCTGCGATGCATACATGTTTTTCCATGCTTTAATGTGTGTTACTAAGGAAGATCTGTTTTTTCTTTTCCCTTATCTGTAATTTAAATGAAAATCCCTAATATTTTTTTACCAGTTGATAGACAAAAAGTCCACATACTAGAATGTCCTTTTCAGTGCTGCATTTTAAAACTTTAGGTGTTCATAATTGGATAATGCTTTTATTGCCTGGTTTACTAATAGGATAAGGTAGAAAGCTTTTAAGTTAGACAAATGTGCTCTTCAAATGATTTTTAGTATCTGTCTTTGTACATTAAGTGGCCAAAATATGAGAGAGAGTGTGAGAAGAATGAAGGTTGCTGTGATGAAAAATAAAATAATCCCTATGTCCATTGCAAAAGTATAAACATTTGAAAGACCACCTCCTATGTACCTTCATCAGACTAACTCTGTGTCTCTAAAATGTTCCATAAATGCATACATAGTTTTAGATTTGAGCAACCATGCTTTTTGGCAGCTGTTGAGATTTAAATTTGAATTTCACCTCTGCATTTTTCATTTGACTAAACTTTGATTTGGTTTCCATAGTTCTGTATCTGAGACCCTGTTTAGTTTGCTTTGAGGACTGATTAAAATCAAAACATGCCTCTGTCAGGAAAAAAAATTCTGAGCATAAGTTATATTTTGAATTCCTGTCTACTCAGTTGACACTGGCAAGTAATATATTTGTTAATAACATACTGAGTCTTCTATGAGCATGAAACCTTTGTGAATTTGAAGGACAAATTTCCAAACACAGAGAGAAATTGGGTGAACATGCATTGCTTGGGATTATGCTACGCTATTTTATAATGAAATATAAACTTTATATTCTACACAATGCTTTATGAGAGGCTGCTCATACTTAGAAGCTATAAAGTATACCAACGCCAGCTAAACAATTCAAATACATGGTGATAATATTTGTTTTGCACAACCATTTCCATGGCATGAGTGCCACATGTTCAAGCAGTGGATGCTTTATACTTCCTGAATAGGAGCCATCGCATATGAATGCTCAGATAACAGCTTTGATGCTGAGTTTACAAGACATACTAAGTCCTAGATCTGGGTGAGGGGAACACAGCCGCCATGTTTGGTGCTCAAAGAAATTAACTATGTTATAGTTTAATGATGATCTAGTTCCTATAGTAACATTTCCTCAAACTATCCAACCCCAATTAACTTAACCAAGAGCATTGTGTGAATTGAACCAGAAGTGTCTTAAATCAAGAGAAGGGATCATAGAGTTGTAATTTCATCCTTTGATTGACCATTCACAGCACTGGAAAGCCATGCACATTTTTACAGATCACTTGGCCAAGAAAGCTGTTGCTATGATGGTGATAGAGCTCTGCTCTCTCAGATCCACTAGCTATTAGTACCTGAAAATTCTGTATGTGTGTGCATGTATACTTTGCAAGTGTGAGTAACTATGGTCACTAACACTTGGTACAATCTTTGGTATGGTGGGGGTAGGGCTGGATGTCAAAACAACAGAGTTAAAAAAGAAAGGATTTGGCAAATACATGGAGGACACAAACTAGCTGGGTCAGGGGCACCACTGTATAAACTTGTTTATATGCAAAAAGAGAAGAATGGCTACATTTAACAGCTGTATTGCTCAGGCTTCTGAGAATGAGGAACCAGAGGAGGATCATTCCTAAGGGCTCTGTAGCTTTGCTCCAGAGGTGGGATGTTCCTTGAAATGGCCAGTTGGCCCAATCACCAGGGTGAGACGGTGGTGATCCTTTATACGGAGCAAGGAACAGTCCTGGGTGAAAACCTAGGAATCTGTTCCCTCTGCTAGCACAGTTGGGGGCAAATACATTCATCCCTTCCAACCTTCTTGAGCGAGGAGACTGCCAGGGGCTTTCTTTCGGCCATTGCACACATGAATTTGCTCCTGTTGGGTCATGGCCTGGTTGATCCCGGCCAGTATGGACTCCCAAGAGGCTAGGCAGGGAGTTTGGGTGAACATGAGCCATGTAGGGGTATTTCCATAAAGTGGCTGCAGAGAGGCCAGCTCTTCTTTGCAAAGCTCCATTCCTCTTCCCCCTCCCTTGCCTCCTCCTCCTGCCTCCTCCCCCCTCTTCTCCTTTCCTTGCCTCTGCTTTTTCCCTTAAATAATAATCATAAAAAGGTCAGCGGCAGGAGAGCTGCACACCCTGATTGGCCGAGCTCTGGGCCCTTTGTTCCAGCCGAGCCTCCGGGCACAGCCACGCGCCAGGGTCAGCAAGATTGGGGGGAGGAAGGAGGAGGAGGACAGTCTTCCCAAGGGACTGGCCATGGTGATGGTGCAGAGAGGGGGTCAGTGCTGAAGCTGGTGTGTGTGTACGAAGCAGGGGAATGAGGGCAGGGTATAAAATCTTCTTTTGCAGAGGCAGCTTTTCCAACTATCCACAACCCTCAACCTTTGCTCTCCTCTTTCCTTCTCTGGCTCTCTGTCCAGCTTCCTCCATCCATATGGATGATGCACCCTTTTGCCACCATTGATCTGGTCTGGATGTCACTAGAAATGGTGTTGGCCAGGATGTAAGCCTAAGTCGATAAAGGTGTGCTCTGATCCTCCCCATACATACCAAGCATGCACCTCAGACACTTTTGACTCTTAGTTTGAAGTATTTAGTCCTTCTGGCCTATGCTGTTCCTCCTCCTTCCATGATGCCTTCATGCCCTGTGTTTCTCATCCCACCTTTCTCCCTTACCGTAAGCATCCTTTCTCTCTCCACATCTCAATTTTCTCCCCTTGTCCTTTCTTTATCCTGGTTCGCTTCCCAAAACACCTCCCGCACTCTGGCCAGCTGTTCCCCACCACAGTCCTGCTAGAAATCAAAGTTCTGGGATGTCCCCTTTTTCAGAACTCCCAAGATTTACACTGAGCCCTCGAGTAGATGATTGTGAGAATTTTGTATGAGAGTTGCCAATTAACCAAAGAAGATGGAAGCTATGAGGCAGTAACAGTTGTGAAATTCCCAAGAGCAAATGTCTGCTGGTTCTTCTGCCTTCCCTTCGAATCCTCCCCACCGCCTTCAGTTTTGCTGACTACACATCTTCCTCAGTGCAAGGAATTCTTTTTGATCTCAATATCTGCATTTCCTATCTAGCTAGCCCCTGCACTTTTCTGCTGTCTGATTTCTGTTTTTCTTTGGAGTTTTAGGTCTCCAAATTTACCCTCTGTACCGTTTTTTTCTTTTTTTGATGTCTTTCCCCCCCTCTCCTCAGTTTTGTCGCAGCTAAATACCAGGTGGGTTCGTTTTGGTAGCAAAGGTAAAATGGCTGCTTTCCTGATGTGAACAGTGGCCAGGAGGAATTGTCTCAAGGCTCCTGCACGTGCTAATGGAGAGATGACAGGGAGGACAGTATTTGGATGAGTGTGTTGAGTATCTAAGGGATCAAGGCATCATTGCCAGCTTGTACCTGATCCCCATATTCATGGCAGGCTAAAGCTGGATAAGGAACCACCTGTCTGCTGTATGCCCCCTCCCCCGCAATAGGTGAAAGGATAACAGTGACTTACTTCACAAAGGTGTTTAATGAAACTGCCTCCAGATTTCAATTCTGTAAGAATGAATGGCAACCCGTTTGTTCTAGCTTGTACAAATCAGTGGCAGGAAGCCATTAATATATGAACCTGCTTCTTCTCTGGAAGTCACCCCAGGTAGCTTCCAGATGGGTGTAGACTACAGTTTCCATCACCCAAGGCCAACATCAGCATCTGGATTCCTTCGCTGAGCAGGAGGCTGGAATTAGTGACCTAAATCGCTTATGCCTTCTCTATGATTCTATGCTAGCTGTGGATGATGGGAGCTGTATTTCAAGAACATCTGGGTACACCAGCTTAAGGAAGGCCATAATATAAAGTTCACAACTAGTTTATAGAGAGAGATGCTGAAGGCTCATTGGCAAGAGGAATGCAAACTCACTCCTGGCACACAAATATTTGCAAAACATCCTGGAGTGTATGATCCCTATCGATTCCAGGGGTGTTCTTCATCCATTGCATGTTTCAGTATATGCCCTGCAGTGGTGTGATGAAGTCTGTGAAGTTTTCATGCAGAACTCCAATATTCTGTCCTTGAAATAGGACTTTGTGTGATGATCTATTGTTGTACAGAATATTGTTATTGCTATTGCTATTTATTCCATTTGTATGGCTGCCCACATCATCTAAGCAACTCTGGGCAGCTCACAATAGGTAAAAACAAGTTAAAAACTTATAAAAACTGTCCATAATCAATTTAAAAAACATAACTTCAACATCAGCAGCAGAATTCATTCTATATCAGTTCAATAAGGCCATTGTAAGAGCTCCCCACTGTTGCCAGGCCCCCAGGCATGGGGGCAGAGCCATGTCTTCAGAGCCTTCCGAAAGGCTGAGAGCGTTGCGTCCAATTTAAGGTCCAGGAGAATGGAAGCTTGCTGAGTGCCTGCATAGCAACAGATTGTCTGAATGGGTTGACATGAGTTAGCTTGTACCTACAGGTTGCTATCTTTGTGTGCTATTTCTTGTGGCCAAGCCTAGATGTATCAGCTGGCTGAAATGGGGTTGGGTAGCTAGCAGTTCAGCATATCATGGCAAATCCAGATGTTAGCATGTGAACCAAGCCATCATATTAAGCTATAATATGATTTATTCTCTGGGCATAGCCTGTTACTGTATATGAACAGTCCAATTATGTTTGTTAACCCAAGTGTAGGGTTAGGCATTTTGTATAAATCCAGACTTTCTGTTCTACAGGCAAATATAAGGAAAATAGCTTGAATCAAAAGTATGGTGGTGGAACCATCTGGTCCAGATTGTTAGGGAGTCACATGTATAGCTTGCAGCAAAGGATTGTTACCTTGTCGTGGTGCTGGAGCTTGAGCACCTCAGTGATGCCATGAGCTAAACCATGAAGGGCCACCCAAGACGGGAAGGTCATGACAGAGAGGTCAGACTAAATGCGATCCCTGGGGAAGGTAATGGCAACCCACCCCAGTATTCTTGCCGTGAAAACTAAATGGATCAGTACAACCAGAGATATGTCGGTATACCACCGGAAGATGAGACCCCCAGGTCGGAAGATGGTCAAAATGCTACTGGGGAGGAACAGAGGATGAGTTCAACTAGCCCCAGACACGATGACGTAGCTAGCTCAAAGCCGAAAGGACGGCTAGCGGCCGACGGTGCTGGTGGTGAATGGCGAATCTGATGTTCTAAGGATCAACACACCATTGGAACCTGGAATGTAAGATCTATGAGCCAGGGCAAATTGGATGTGGTTATTGGTGAGATGTCAAGATTAAAGATAGACATTTTGGGCGTCAGTGAACTGAAATGGACTGGAATGGGCCACTTCACATCAAATGACCACCAGATCTACTACTGTGGACAAGAGGACCACAGAGGAAATGGAGTAGCCTTCATAATTAATAGTAAAGTGGCTAAAGCAGTGCTTGGATACAATCCAAAAAACGATAGAATGATCTCAGTTCGAATTCAGGGCAAACCATCTAACATCACAGTGATCCAAATATACGCTCCAACCACAGATACTGAAGAAGCTGAAGTAGAGCAGTTCTATGAGGATCTGCAGCACCTACTGGACAACACGCTTAAAAGAGATGTTATTTTCATCACAGGAGACTGGAATGCTAAGGTGGCCAGTCAAATGACACCTGGAATTACAGGTAAGCATGGCCTGGGAGAACAAAACGAAGCAGGACATAGGCTGATAGAATTTTGCCAAGACAACTCACTCTGCATAACAAACACTCTCTTCCAACAACCTAAGAGACGGCTTTATACATGGACTTCCCCAAATGGACAACACCGAAATCAGATTGACTACATCCTTTGCAGCCAAAGGTGGCGGACATCTATACAGTCGGTAAAAACAAGACCTGGAGCTGACTGTAGTTCAGATCACGAACTTCTTCTTGCACAATTTAGGATCAGACTAAAGAGATTAGGGAAGACCCACAGATCAGCTAGATATGAGCTCACTAATATTCCTAAGGAATATGCAGTGGAGGTGAAGAATAGATTTAAGGGACTGGACTTAGTAGATAGGGTCCCGGAAGAACTCTGGACAGAAGTTCGCAACATTGTTCAGGAGGCGGCAACAAAATACATCCCAAAGAAAGAGAAAACCAAGAAGGCAAAGTGGCTGTCTGCTGAGACACTAGAAGTAGCCCAAAAAAGAAGGAAAGCAAAAGGCAACAGCGATAGGGGGAGATATGCCCAATTAAATGCAAAATTCCAGAGGTTAGCCAGAAGAGATAAGGAATTATTTTTAAACAAGCAATGCGCGGAAGTGGAAGAAGACAATAGAATAGGAAGGACAAGAGACCTCTTCCAGAAAATTAGAAACATCGGAGGTAAATTCCAGGCAAAAATGGGTATGATCAAAAACAAAGATGGCAAGGACCTAACAGAAGAAGAAGAGATCAAGAAAAGGTGGCAAGAATATACAGAAGACCTGTATAGGAAGGATAACAATATCGGGGATAGCTTTGACGGTGTGGTCAGTGAGCTAGAGCCAGACATCCTGAAGAGTGAGGTTGAATGGGCCTTAAGAAGCATTGCTAATAACAAGGCAGCAGGAGATGACGGCATCCCAGCTGAACTGTTCAAAATCTTGCGAGATGATGCTGTCAAGGTAATGCATGCTATATGCCAGCAAATTTGGAAAACACAGGAATGGCCATCAGATTGGAAAAAATCAACTTATATCCCCATACCAAAAAAGGGAAACACTAAAGAATGTTCAGACTATCGAACAGTGGCACTCATTTCACATGCCAGTAAGGTAATGCTCAAGATCCTGCAAGGTAGACTTCAGCACTTCATGGAGCGAGAATTGCCAGATGCACAAGCTGGGTTTAGAAAAGGCAGAGGAACTAGGGACCAAATTGCCAATATCCGCTGGATAATGGAAAAAGCCAGGGAGTTTCAGAAAAACATCTATTTCTGTTTTATTGACTATTCTAAAGCCTTTGACTGTGTGGACCATAACAAATTGTGGCAAGTTCTTAGCAGTATGGGGATACCAAGTCATCTTGTCTGCCTCCTGAAGAATCTGTATAACGACCAAGTGGCAACAGTAAGAACAGACCATGGAACAACAGACTGGTTTAAGATTGGGAAAGGAGTACAGCAGGGCTGTATACTCTCACCCTACCTATTCAACTTGTACGCAGAACACATCATGCGACATGCTGGGCTCGAGGAATCCAAGGCTGGAGTTAAAATCGCTGGAAGAAACATTAACAATCTCAGATATGCAGATGATACCACTTCGATGGCTGAAACCGAAGAGGAACTGAGGAGCCTTATGATGAAGGTGAAAGAAGAAAGTGCAAAAGCTGGCTTGCAGCTAAACCTCAAAAAAACCAAGACTATGGCAACCAGCTTGATTGATAACTGGCAAATAGAGGGAGAAAATGTAGAAGCAGTGAAAGACTTTGTATTCCTAGGTGCAAAGATTACTGCAGATGCTGACTGCAGTCAGGAAATCAGAAGACGCTTAATCCTTGGGAGAAGAGCAATGACAAATCTCGATAAAATAGTTAAGAGCAGAGACATCACACTGACAACAAAGGTCCGCATAGTTAAAGCAGTGGTGTTCCCTGTAGTAACATATGCCTGCGAGAGCTGGACCATAAGGAAGGCTGAGAGAAGGAAGATCGATGCTTTTGAACTGTGGTGTTGGAGGAAAATTCTGAGAGTGCCTTGGACTGCAAGAAGATCAAACCAGTCCATACTCCAGGAAATAAAGGCAGACTGCTCACTTGAGGGAATGATACTAAAGGCAAAACTGAAATACTTTGGCCACATAATGAGAAGACAGGACACCCTGGAGAAGATGCTGATGCTAGGGAGAGTGGAGGGCAAAAGGATGAGGGGCCGACCAAGGGCAAGGTGGATGGATGATATTCTAGAGGTGTTGGACTTGTCCCTGGGGGAGCTGGGGGTGTTGACAACTGACAGGAAGCTCTGGTGTGGGTTGGTCCATGAAGTCACGAAGAGTCGGAAGCGACTAAACGAATAAACAACAAACACATATATAGACTTTATGATGGAGCTGTTTTGTTTGTGTGTTTGTGTGTATGTATAAATTATATAGTGACTGTACATTTAAGTTGCTGAAGATGCAAGTGATGGCTTATAGTTTGCATTTAATCCACCCTTAGTACACATTTTAAGTTTTTCTTGTTGCAAACAAACATGATACTTTCTCCTTTTGCATTTTCATCCACTCCTCTTTGCATGAGACAGCATGTGTATGATCTTGGGTCTATGAAGACTATTGTGGTTGTGCATATTAGAATGGTGAAAGCTTTAACTGAAGTATGCTGTTCCAGGAAACAGTTACCCACACGTAACCAGCCCACGTGAGAAAAAAGCAGGTAGAAAAAGCTATCATAGATGGGTGTTTTGGCCTTAGAGGAAGGCATTGGCAAAATAATTCTTCCAGTGGAATTTACAGGGGACCCTGAAGATGGAATAGGCTGCCTTGCTGAGGAACATCGTTTACAGTTTTCAAAATGTCTCTGAATGCTTCCTTGAGCCAAGGAATTAGATCTCAAATCAGAGACTGGAAGCTGTGGTGGGGAAGAATACCCCATCATTAATGCTAGATGGTGTGTGTGTATCTCTGAAGGGAGATCTTACATACTAATAGCAGCCACTAAGGATACAATGCAAAAAAGAGGAAATGTGGCCCATGCCCCTCTTTAGTGGCTCTCAGAATGCTGAATGTCATCATCCCAGTTTGCCACCCGTTAGAGGTTAGGAGCAGATGAAAACTAGCATAAGCTCTCAATGCCTTCCTCTAAGGCCATCATTCCCCTCAAATTCTCCCCAGCACCACCCATGTGTTGTTGTGACCCCGCCCACTTGCAGCCCCCTCCCACATTAAAGGTAGCTGTTACCCACCCCAAAATCGCCTGCTGGCATATGCCTCTTTTGTGCTATATGTATAATGGGACTCGTCCAGTGAGCACACAGAAGTTGAGATGGAGAGAGTTTCTCAACACAAAACCCCCCAAGTCCACTCCTTTATTTTCTATTACTTGTGACGGTAATTTATGTTGGAGAAAGCAGAGGGGATGGCGGGAAATGAATATCATAGAAAATAATATACTTCTGGTGACTGTAGCCACAGTATTACAAGGCTAGACTGCTCCTGCATGCCTAGCTTTGTTCTAGCTTCAGTTTATTTATTTGTTTGTTTGTTTAAATTTAGAGCCTGCCTGGTTCCTGATGACCCCTGGTAGCACATATTATAAATATGAAACATTATAAAATAAAAGACAGTAAAACAGAAGGAAAAATCATGAAGCATCCCAAATGTCCAGAAGGACAAACACAAGGACAAATATAACGATCACTCTTTTGTTACTATTATTTAACTTCTTAAGAGTAGGTAAAATTTTCTAAGTGGAATACAGATATTGAAGCATGAGACCATCCCTGGCTGTAGGTTCTGTCATCTAAGGGACACAGTACCAAAGGAAACAGGAAGAAGGAGAAGGAGAAGAACACCAGTGTTGGAACACAGTCCTTCTCTAGCCGCATTGCTTCTTCCTTGGCTGATCTGTGGTGCTGGTTTGTTATCTCCTTCCTGGAGACAGTGTTTGCGTCTTCCATTGCTCCTGATGCAACTAAAAGTGTTGCCTTTCAACTCCACATCCACGGTTGGGATTATGATGTGAAATGACTTTTATTAGATGACATCTGGATGTCGCTCTTCCTCTAAGGACCTCAAAGGAAGGGAACAGGTGCAAGTTCCCCCTTCATGTATCATTTGTCACCACTTTCCCATCACGTGGAAAGCCTCCCAAAGCACTTCCATGAAGTGTGAAGGGTAACCCCTCTCACAAGCAGTGGCATGAGTGTGGCCAGGATTAAAATGTAAAGTGCTTTGCTTCTTAAACATGCTGCATAAATAGTGAACAATAGAAATTTTAGTTATACGATCTTTTCTAATCTCTTGTTGTGACCAAATGGGAACAGGGTCTAACATGAGACATGCAGTGGTGTAAATAGTGCACTTAGCCAAAAGGCTACTCCACGGACAAGCAAAAAGGGCCATTTTTTATGGTCTGGAACCTCCATAGTAACTTTCAGCCAAATCCTCTGTATATTTACTCAAAATAAAGCTCAACCAGTATAATGGAAAAAATTCCTAAATAAGCATACAAATGATTGCAGACTTTGGGTGGTGCTACATGTTTTGAAAGTTATGAATGCCATATAATAGTGTAGAGGGGAAATATATTTTTGGGGCCCACTGACAGGGTTTCCTCTTCATCAGGTCTCTCTAAAACAGTCCCCACCATTTTTAGCCCATCTCCCTCCATCTACAAACATTTCCAATTGGCCCCCAAGATTGGAAGTAAAGGGCAGCACCACGCTTTGTTCAGGGATTCTCCTCTACAAAAGTGGCCCTTTTCGTTTCAGTAAATGCAGTTTAAATGCCACCTATTTGCCAAAGAGAAATCTTTTGGTGGTTGGGTTCAGGCAACATGCATGCTGGCTGGGGAATTCTGGGAGTTGAAGTCCACACATCTTCAAGTGGCCAAGGTTGAGAAATACTGGTATAGTACATTGAACTAACCAGTTGGGGTTGGTTCATAAAATACTTTACGCTAAGACAAAAAAATGTGTGTGAACTGAGCTTATCAATGCTAAACTCTGTTGCAAAGCCCCTGAATCTTCTCCAAATATACAACTGTATTCAGAAACATTAAAAAATAGCTTAGGTGGGAAGGACAAAGGAAGATGAGATGATGGAGGAAAGAAGTTGAAGTGAGAGAGGAAAGGAAAGTATTTTTCACAAGCTATGGTGGGAGGATATATTCAAGTGTGGAAGGAAAAAAAACCCTTGAGATTTTCTATCTGACCTGTTAAATTGAAACAGCAAGGATTTATTTAGTTTTTTATTCATTTAAAACATACCCCGGGCCTTTCCATCAAAGCAGACCCTCCAGGCAGCTTACAAAAAACTAAAACAAGCCAGTGTAAAAATTGTATAAATATGCAACTAAAAAAATAAAATGCTACTTGGTGACAAAAAATGTCCAAGGAAAATAAATGGGTCTTAAATGCTGTTTAAATGGGTATTTTTTAATTGCATTTCACAACCAGAAAGCCAACCCTGGGAAGGCCCGGGAGGATACGGCAGCTGGGGGTATGCTGGAGGCTAGAAACTTCTCTAGCTGGCCTTCCCTAAAGTTAGAAGACTTTGTGGCTGAATAATTAAAATGTCTCCCGTTCTTATATGTAACTTGCTTGTCCTTCCCTGTACTCCAAGCTGTTCGGATTTATCTGAGTGTGAATGCAATCGAAGCCTAATGATTTAGCAACATGGGGAAATTGATTGCTGTCATCCTGAGCCAAGAAAGGAGTGAGGACAGATTTCCCCATTCTGGTGCCCTGCAGATGTGTTGGGCACCAAGAGTCATGCTGGCAAGAGATTTGGGAGTTGTAACTTGGTCAGATTTGGAGGGCATCAGATGGAGGAAGGCTGTTCTGGAAGAAAGGGCAAAAAGACAAAGACACGCTTGTGGGACCTCAGCATTTCTGTGGCATCAAATACAAGTGGATCACCTTTTTAGTCTGCTGCACCTTGCAGTTAATCTGGCCAGCGCCATTTCACAGATGCTCAGCTTGGAAGTCATTACATTTTGCTAAATTTCTCTACAATTAATGGTGCCAGATAACTAAAAGAAAGGAGAATTAGGCAATCTTCATTTTGAAAACTGTAGAAATAGAAAGTGCATTATATTAATTATTGTTTTCGTGGGGGGGGGGGTGTTTGCATGGAGAAACCTGGCTTTATATCACTGCTTACCCACAAATCACATTGGGTGACCTTGAGCCAATCTCAGGCAAATTTCCCTGATAGATTGTTAGAAGGATTGGATGGGAGAAACTAAAGAAAAACAGACCCCATTCCTTGGTGGAACCCAGATATGATCGGTGATGTTCTGGTGGTAATGCAAAACCTGCCTTTAGAGCTGTGATGCTACAAAAAAGCTTAGGCCATAGTTCTTTGGAAGGAAAGACTAGAAGCTTGAAATATAGCCTATCAAGGTTACTTGAGTCTTAGAACCTGGTATGTAGCTTGTTTGCTTTATAGTTGAAACAGGGGGCTTACCATGAATTAAGCAATGATGCCTCAAGGGCCATTGTCTCTTTTGTATCTGCAAAGGGACAGGGAAGGAAATGTCTGCAGATGGTGTAAGCTGTTGGGTCACAGCTTGCCTATCCTAGCTGAGAAATTTGGGCTCTGAAAGTGAAGGAAATTCTGTGCTTGGCATTTCCATGGTAAGAAGTGGATGTTCTAAGTTCATGTGGGAGGTGGGAAGCCATGACGCAGAATTGTGGGGTTCAGAAGCCCTTCTTGGTGACTGTCTGCATCCAGGAAGGAAAGATTTTAGATGGGAACAGAGCAAGAGATCACTGGATGATTTGCAATCAACCAGCAAGGCTTTCTTTCTTTGAGAGTTCATGGCCAACAAAAATTTCTCTCCTTCCGTCTGCCTTCAAGCTGTTGCATTTCTGCTCTTCAGTAACTGAGGTGTAGATTTAGATCTGTATATGCCGATCATATTGCTGTGAATAACTCATTGTCTGTGTCCACTGAAACCTCCTTTCCACTTGTGCCTGGTTGGTTGGCTATAGGGATCTGGTCAAAATAAAAATGATTGCAGAAAACTTGTATTGGTCCAAGCTTATACTGGACTACAGCTTGTTATTTTTATTTTTTTTTTAAAGCAAACAACCAAACCAATAGGGAATTTTTGGAAAATTGCATTTCACCCTGTCTCTATTACACAGTGAATCTAGGGTTCCTAGTCCAGTACAAAGAGAGGAAGGTGGGAGAGAGAGAAAGGAAGAAAATGTAGACTGAGTGATCAAGCTATGTTTTAGCGAGCAATTGCATTTTAGTCTCTCTCCCCTCATCATTTAATGAGGTCGGAAGTGAAGCTGCTTAATGAAGTTTAACAGGATTTTAATTACTAGCAGCTCAGTGGAGACTGGCTTCCAGCAGAGTGATGGGGGTGCAGCTCCCTTGCTAGTTTTAGAAAAAGCTGCCAAGAGAGAATTTGAGGTAGGAAGCGTAATAATGGTCTTCTCAGAGTGTTCTTTTCTACCTGCACCCCTCCTCAGTTACAGGTTCCATTTTATTGGTCTCTCCAAAGCAGGGTTTCTCAACCTGGGCAACTTTGAGATGTGTGGACTGCAACTCCCAGAATTCCCCAGCCAGCCTTGCTAGAGGCAAAGGAGCAGGACTGGGGGGCAGAGATGACAACTTTTAAGACCAGCCCAGAGTATTGAATTCATTCTCTCCCGGTCCAGATTAGAATTCTTTCCTCTCTCCCCCTCCCCACCAGTTTTATAGTTTAATAACATAGAAAAGCATATTCCACTCATAAATCTACATCTACTCCAGAGAAGTCCTATTAAAGTTAAAATGGTTGTTTTATCATAAATGGATTACGGTTACATGGAGACTTAATGTCTTATTGTGTTACAAATGACAAGAATATGAGAATCATGATCCCAATACCTTGTAATTAAAGAACATTTGAACTGAATGATCTGATTCCACGTAGCAGGTAGTACTGGAAATTCTGAATTCATCTACATCTTTGGTGGGGGGTTGACAGTTGGGAGATGACAGGTTGATCTGTTATATAATATTCAGCGCTGGTTTGTTGTTGCTGCTGTTGTTGAAAAAAGCTTTATTATAAGCATATCGTCATTTTATATTCTTCAAGCGGATGATACAGAATGAAGAACATAAATACAAAGGAGTGAAATGCTAAAAGCAAATAAAGAGACAAAACAAGACAAGACATAAAAACATTACGATGAGGAACTTTCAAGAAGACCTCTTTCCTGTGGCAACAGCCTTTAACAGGGTTGTAATGCTTAGCTTTTCTTGGTTTCTGTGGTGCCATTATATCCAGAGAGAGCCAGTTTGGTGTCGTGGTGAAGGCACCAGGCTAGAAACTGGTAGACCACGAGTTCTAGTCCTGCCTTGGGCACGAAGCCAGCTGGGTGACCTTGGGCCAGTCACTCTCTCTCAGCCCTAGGAAGGAGGCAATGGCAAACCACTTCTTGGCAAGAAAACTGCAGGGACTAGTCCAGGAGTCAGCATTGACCTGAAGGCACAGGAAAAAAAAACAAATTACATCCAGAGGTTCTGTCTGACAAGAGCTGGACTTCATCTTGGTGACTTCCTGAAAGTAAGGCTTTCTTCCCTGGCTGACAGCACAGAGACATCAGGAATCTCCTGGCAGAGGTGGGGGACATGGCTAACCCCCCTTTGTTATAGGAGGAGGTGTTACCATGCCCCCCCCGCCCTACTCCTGACCCCCTGAGGGTGCAGCATCCTCACCTCACAGCGTGACTCCTGGCAGCGGACGCAGGCCTGATGGACAGGTCTGGCAATTGGGCAAATTGTGCAAAGGGGGAGCAGGAGTTGCAAGAAGCTTGAGAGGGCCAGTGGCTCGGTGAACTGCTTTCAAACCCAGAAACTCACCATCACAAGCACCCTGGATATTTGGAGCCTTCCAATCTCTTCTGTGGTTCTCTGAAGTAAGTTGAAAGCCCTAACCGTTCGGGGAAGAAATACATTTTCCTGCAACACCAGACGGCTGCATTTATACAAATGCTAGATGATGGGGCTAAAATGAGGTTGAGTCATTTGTGTTTGCTATGTTGTGGGAAGCCGTCCGCTCTTAATATGTTGTATGAATCAGGCCATCACGTTCAACCATAATAGGCTTAGTGGTTTGGGTAGGGCCTGTTATGGAACACCGTCAGCAAATGTGCTTTGTTAAGCAAAATTTAAAGTGGGTTTCAGAACCCAGCCAGTATCTCCTTGAGTACACTGTAAGACAAGTGCCTGCTAGGAACAGAGGAAGAAGTTGCAGTCTGTAGGTGTTAATCCTGACAAGCCGTTTCCTCAGGTAGCAAAATTGGGAGGCTGCAGAAGGTGCCAGAGAGAAGAAAATACGACATTGACCCTTGGGCCCCAATTTCCCAGTAACTTCTCTCCGCCAAGTCCAGCTGAAATAAAATGTAAGAGCAAAAACTATACTCTTGAATGGCTTCTGTTGATTTCCATAATGCTGTGTCTGTAAACTGTGGGTTGCCCCCTAGTTGAAAGAAGCCAACAGGTGGGAGTGACAGCTAAGTGACCCATTTCTCCTGACCATGTTTATAATGTCTTCATCTTCCATTTTCCTCTATAGGTGACTGGTAAGGGCCATCACGACTTCACATGCATCATTATGCCATTGCGCAATTGACAGGAATTAAATAATGATGTCATAGATTTGCACAATGACATCATGAGTGGGTGATGCCTTGCTTCCCACTCTCTACAGATACCCATAGTCTGCATTTTACCTTACCCCCCCCAAGTACTCTGCATTTTATTCCCCCCCAAAGTAACTGACAGGCATCTGAGAAGGTGAAAAAAAATATATAATTTGATTTTTAAAATAATAAGTAGTCTTTGTTACCTCAAGAATGACAATGGTCTGCCGTTCCTTTTAACGGTAATGCAATTATGGCAAAAGCTGCTTGTCTACATGATCTTGCTTTGAATCCAGAGTAAGAGAAAAGAAGGGGGAAGCTTTGATTGAAAACTTATTTGGGGTACCAGTGTAAAACCAGGGAAAGTATGAGCAACTTCATTTATTTATATTGATTTATATGGCTTCCCATCTCACCAATGCAACTCTGGGTAGCTACGTGCCAGTGTGGTGTAGGGATTAAGGTGTTGGACTAGGAGTGAAGAAATGCAGGTTCAAGTCCACCCTCAGCCATGGAATCTCACTGGGTGACATTGCGCCATTTACTTGCTCACTCCAACCTGCCTCACAGGGCTGTTCTGGGAGAAAAATTGGAGGAAAGGGTGTTGCCTTGAGCTGTCCTGAAGGAAAGGTAGGATAGAAACCTAAGATGATGATGATTTCATTTACCTTATTGGACAGGAGAAAATGAGAGTTGAGCTAGGAAGAGTTGGGGAAATGCATCCGTGGTGAACGGAGGGAGATCTTTCAGGAAATGTGTGGGACATGAGGTTGAATATGGAGAAGAGAGAGAAATGGATTGCCTGCAGCTGGGGGCTGTTGACAGCATTGGAAGAGATAAAGCAGATAGTAAGAGGACAGAAGAAGAGTTCAGAAGCAACAGGCTGTTGGGAAAATTGGTGGGTGGACTGGAACATGATGATGCTGGGTGCTGGGGCTCCACAAAGTAGCATTTCTCCATCCCAAATGCCTCTGTACACCCTACTCCCCCCTTCCTGTGTTCTTCCCAGCCTTCCTTGTTCTTCCCTGCAGCTCCTCCAGCGTGATTAAGTGACCTTGTAATGTCGTTGCTGAGATGTTTTGGTGCCTAAGGTTGAACATCCCAATTGCCCCCCATCTTTCCCTGTGGTTACAGTGCCCTTATAAATTAAACAATCGCCGTCTGCTGCCCTTTAACACAACTGAATGCATTAGGCAATGGCCTCCCTCTGCCTAAATGGTTTCTCAAGAGGACCAAAGTCAAACCAGCCTGCCCAGGGCTGTCCCCCACACCCTGGGTCCTTGGATGATGTCCCCTGCATGGCTGGAACAAGCAGATCTGTTCTCTTGGGAATGGGCAGTGCTGATTTTGGGAGTCAGCAGGCATGGGGGGGGGTACAACTCTATGTCTCTAGGCCTGTGCTGGGTGGAGGCTAATGATAGGAGACGCAGGAAGGAGGAATCGGGGTGTGATTGTCCACCAATCCATTGTATGCCTGTGTGTGACCTTGGCAGGGCTCCTTTACCTGTATGGTGGTGGCAGTTACTGATTTCTTTGTCAGTGGCTACAAAGGCTAGAGAGAAAGGTTTGGGGTTATCTCTTGGTTTTCCACTGTGTGCTTTAATTTAATGGAGCTGGGGTGGGGGGAGCTGGGTGAAAGGAAAGAAACCCAGCTGTTCCCCCAGGTTTTGTTGCTGTTATTGCTTTTAAAAAATTATTATTACTATTATAGCTTTGGCAAGGCATGCTGAGAACTGCGAAATTGTGACACAGAGAGAGAGAGAGAGAGAGAGACCAGACAGGGTGGGGATGTCACCTCCCCCCATTCGAAACCCCCCCCCCAAGTCTGCTGCAACGCAGAAACCAGGGAATGGAATAGGAAAGAAAATGAAATGCGTCTGAAGCGAGGAGAAGGGAGAAATCGCTGGGTGGAAAAGGTGGGGGGGAGGGTGAGAGAGCCAGCAAGTGAGCGAGAGGCCTGGCCCTGCCGTAGCTAGCAGCCCCCTCTCTCCCCCCGCACAGTATCGATCGGGCAGCCGTGGCTTGAAACCATTTTCATTGTCAGGCGCTTGGGCTGACGGATGCCCCCCCCACACAGCGCAGCCGCTGGGGGATGGAAAGGGATGCTGCAGCTTGGGGGTTGGCTCCCCACGCCCCATCATATTAATCCTATTTATCATCCTTGCTTCACTTTTATCCCTCCAAAATAATATCTCACTGCGAATTCCAGTGTCCCCCTCTGTATTTCTCTTTCTCCCCTGTCCCCATCCATTTTTTCCCTCTGTTGTTCATTGAGAAGACGCATTGTTCACTGTAAGGTGCGCCACTCCCCACCTGCACTTCATGTTTCTCAAATCCCTCTTATCATGGGGGCATACTCCAGACCCCTTAACATAGATTAGTCACTTCCTTAGCGCATATTAAGCACCCGTCTACACTTGCAAGCAGACCCATTCAAGAGTGGTAAAGAGGTTGGGACATGCAGTTGCCCACACATACATAGACACACACACACACACACACACTTTCAGTGCTTCAGATCCTACATGATCCTAATCAAGGCTGGAAAGTGTAAATATAAAGCCAGGAAATAATTCACAGTAAAATTAACCTGAAGGCAAGAATGAGAAGAGGTGGGGATATATGTCCTCTGTCCCCACCAGATACGATGGTATGATGGAGTGCTGTCCTGTACTGATCCTATCCTGTGTGAGAATTAATAAGTAACTTGACTGAAGGTTCATTGTGTTGAATCTGTGCGTTGTGATTCGGGGGGTGGATTGTGCCAGGCTTCTAGGCCTGGGCATAAAAGGAGCACCAAGCGCAGAAGCTTTGTGAGGACTGAGAAAAAAATGTGCCAAGACATTAAAAAATGGAGGTTCTGTAAAAGCAAGTTTGGGACTTGAGTAGAAAGAAAGGGAAAACTCTCAAGTGCTGTCCTTGCGGAGACAAGAGCCTGTGTCCCGTAGCGCCATTTTTACAATCAGTGATACATACTGTGTGCAGATACAACTATTTACAGCTCGTTTGTGGTGTGATTAAGCCTAGACAGAAATGAAAAGATGGTATAAGTATTATATTTTCAGCCCACCTTTTCTCCATCCTCAGAAGTGTTCTCAGCATGGATTGTTCTAATGAGTAACAGTACGTGTTCAAATAATTCAGGAAATTTACATCCATATGGAGCGGAGGTTGGCATCCCACATCACATTTGAGTCAGGAAGCACTTGTGTGAATCGGCTCTGAAACATGCTTTTCCTCTCACACGGCATTTTGTGAAAACTCCACATAGGAACATTTATTTGCGTACTTCACAATATTTATAATTTGTCCCAGTACTGATGGACTCTGGGCAAAACAAATACAAACCAAATGTAAACAGTTAAAATAATGTCATAAAAAATTATCCACATGTTAAGTCCCTCTTTTTCCTCCTCCATCATGATATCCAGCCAAATTCTGATATCTGCATTCATTATGATGTACATTCACCCAATTTCTTGCCCCATTCATTCACTCTCCCTTGAATACATTGTAAACAGGTGGGCCTTTTGGGTTCCCTCCTCAAAACATCTTGTTACTTGGCAATTATTCTTTTGCACATCTATGAGCATGTCTATGTCTGGCACTCTCTTACATCCACAGATACCATCCCACAGACACCTACCAAATCACTCTGTTGCTTTTACTGTGAGACAGAACATGCAAATATTATTTTCATTCACCCACTATGAACACAAATTTTGTAGATTTTTTTACCTCTCATGTAGGTAGCCATTTGCCGCACTCCATCTCTCTACTTACAAAAGAATACTTGCCTGGTGGTACTTTTCACCTCATGTGAAAAGCACACCAAAATGAGGAAAGATACTTTCCTCCCTTGAAAAAATAAAAAAAAGCTGTTGAGGATTAGGGTGGATAGGCACAGCATCGGCAGACGATCCAAAGTCCTGAACATAATATAGGAAGAATGTGGGATTGTTGCGTGTTAAGATTCTTTCTGTTAAACAGAATTTATTGTATGTGCTAAGCCCCCCATCTTCTCAATCCATTGTGCCTTCATGGGTGAGGCTTCATGGGTGTCTCACAAGGAATGAGTCGCTCTCATGTATTCACTCTGGTCATCTCTAGAACTGGGTACCAATACGCTGAGTTGGAAACCCCCCTGATCCAAACTCTTTGGCGGGGGGGGGGGGGGCTGAGGCTTATTCTTGGCAAGGGGGCAAGCACTTAGTCCATGTTTAGACTGGATCTTTATTACTGAGCCAAGCACTGAAACAAGAGTGCCAATCTTTGGTTCTGATTAATGTCAAATTATCTAGCGTTTCACCATCATCATATATATCCATCCCCTCCTCTTGAGTGCAAACGTAGCCTTAGAATTTGTTTCCCTGTGGAGTCAGTGTTCGTTATTTGTCATTCCTCTAGTTTTAAAATAAACAGAGCATTTCACAGACACTGAAAAAAAAAAGACACGTTCCTTATAATTATTGACAAGGTGCAAACGGGAAGCGTGCGCAGAGGGAGATGAAAAAAAATCTAATAAATGTCATTTATACACACATGGCAACTTGGTGACCCTTTTCTTTCTTCAGTCTTTTGTTACAATATAAAAATATTGCAAAAGGGGGAGAAAGGATCGGAAGTATTTTTAAAAAGAGAAGAGCAGGAGATATTCAGGGAGAAGCAAAAGAGAGCCACAAATGCAAGTGAGCTTTCCCCTACAAGTTAAACACCTTTTCAAAAACCTTCTCCAGATTTCCATGCATCGCTGTCCTTCTATGTAGAGAAACTGGAGTTGTTTGAGGTGTGGGCACTTTGAGAACTCAGAAGCTCTAGCATCTTGAAATCCAGAGCATGTGGGGGAACCCTAGATTATTTCGAGGGAGATTGCTTGGCCCAGAGCAGGCATGGCACAGATGTAGGGCATGCACAAGACAGAATATAAAGAAGACCATTTATGTTTACTACCACAGGTAGTCCTCACTTAACAACCATTCAGTGTTGGTTCAGACTTACAACGGTGCTGAAAATATGACTTATGACAGGTCCTCACACTTACGACCATCACAGTGTCCCCACCGTCGCATGATCAAAATTTGTGCTCTTGGCAACTGCTTCACATTTATGACTGCTGCAGCATCCCGGGGTCACATGATTGCCATTTTCGACCTTCCCAGCCGGCTTCTGGCAAGCAAAATCAATGGGGAACCATTTGATTTGCTTAACGACCACATGGTTTGCTTAATGTCTGTGGTGATTTGCTTCATGACTGCTGCAAAAAAGGTCGCAAAATTGGGTCAGATTTGCTTAATGACCACTTCGCTTAGCAACCAAAATTCTGGTCCCAACTGTGGTTGTTAAGTGAGGACTACCTATATAGGAAGACAAGTGAGGACTACCTATATAAGAAGAGACTAAGATGAGTATAAAAAAGCAACTTGTGTACATATAAGCACGTAAGGTATGAGGGTGTGTATGTACCAAATGTGCACAAAAGGAAGACACGTTGGACAGTAATGTGAGTGCAAATGCAAAGAGCCATGAATACACGTGCAAAATGAAGCATTTTGCATAATGTATGCTCACCCAAAGTGTAACAGAAAGATGGATATCGTATTCCCTTCCTTACCTGCTTTGTCCCCTGAGCCCTGGAAGTCCTCATCAGCTTCATGGTAAGGCTTCCTAGAGTTCATCAAGTCCTTTCAAATTTATCTTGGCTGCATTAAGGTCTAGAAACCTGTTCTTTGAAAGCTGAAAGTTGAGATTCTCAAAGCATCTGCAGAACTGTGGAAATTCTATCCAGCATTTCTGGTCTATTTTTTACTGGGCGAAATCCATCACTAACTATAGGTGAGATTAGTTTTACGTCCCGCACAAATGGGTGGGTCAAATGTGTCAGTTTGCAATTTAGCAAGCTCCACAGATCTGATGTGTAGATGTGCAGCTGGAATCATCGCTGCTGCTTTGTTGCCAATATAATATTGTTTAATATTCTTCTATGCCCTGACGTGAAAAGCCAGTGCCTTGCGTCAGTTGTCCTGAGACTGATGTTCTCCTAATGTTGGGACTGCAGTTCCCATCATCCCCAAACAGCTTGACCAACGCTCCTGGAATGTACCACACAAAGTCAAGCTGTCTTGTAGAAAGTTGAAAGGTTATTGAAAGTACACATGTTCCAGATAATATAATCTGCAAAAAACATGAAGATTTATTTCTCCCACCATCCCTCTTTAACACCATAACTTGAATGCAGAGTGGCTTGGCCACTCAGTCATTTAAAATGTGGTGTCTGCTTTTACTGATGAGGCATTGAACCCCCAAACAGTCGGCACTCTGTCTTCGGTATGACATCAATACCACTTGATATTATTGTTCCTGAGGAAATAAATGTTACCTCCAGACCTTCATATCCTGGTTGTGAGGCCCCACCAGCATTGGGATTATTGTCAGTGGAAACTGTTCCAGACTAAGTAGTTTTTGGTGGGATCCAACCAGACAATTTTTTGCATTCTTAAGGATAATTTATCTGCTCAAATCCATTACTCTTAGATATGCTTGTGATAAGCATGCAGAGGCCAAAAAGAAGCTCTAGCTAATTCAATAGTGAGAGGCTCAGAACAGACAAAGGCACTTGTTTCAGACAGCCACAGAGTTAACTTATAGAATCTCACAAGAATGTGGTGAGAATCACTAGCTTGGCGAGCTTTATAAAGGGGGAATAGAATATTTATGGACAATAAAGTGATGGCTAACCAGGATGTCCATATCTAGTTCTTGGATCAGTGCAAAATGCCTCTTGCTGAGTCCATTGACCACAGATCCTTGTAGACTCCCTCTTCTTTGGTCACCATGGGAACAGATGATGGAGTGGAGAATATGTCTCATCTGATCCAGGAAGGTTCTGCCCAGAATCTCATGTAGCCATCTGAGGGAGTGGTGAATCTTACACCCTGTTGTAAAAGGGTTCTATGAATTGGCATGAAGGGATATCAAAATAGCTAAGAAACTGTGTCAGATCCAGAGGCAGTGGGTTTTCTGGTTAATTTTGGCTAACGCAATATATGCAAATGTGTCCCAAGTTCAATCTCTAGCAATGTCTCCATGGTTGGGCTGAAAAAAGAGTCATGTTTAAAAATCTGGGGAGTGCTGCCGGTCACTGTGGAACTCAGTCTGTTCATTCTGACACTTCACAGGCTTGGAGACTAGTGTCACTATTTCCATTGAAAATGGTGGGCATTGCCATCTGCCACATCTGGAGGGCATTGGGTTGGGGGAGGTTGCTGTCCTGAGCTGGGTGAATCTTGTTGTGACAACATGGGAGGCCCAGATGGGGCTGACAAGGTGCCATATCTTTGCTCAGTTTAAAATTCAAATGAACAGCTAGTGTGTAGCTAACTGAATCTATATGGAAAGATTTCTGCACACCCCATTTCCAGAAGGATATTGACAGAATGGAGAGTTTTCAGAATTGGGCAACAAAGATGACTCAATTACTTGGGTACATACACTATGAGGACAGGCTGAAGGAACTTGGGATCTTCAGTCGGAAGAAAAGTAGATTTAGCAGTGATGGAGACATAATAGCTATGTTTAGGTACATAAAGGGATGGCTCCAGGGAAGATGGTCATTGACTGCTTTTCATGGCCTCAGAAACCAGCACCAGAAATAATAGGTATAAGATGCAGCTACCCAGATTTCATTTGAATATCAGGAAAAACTTCCTGATGGTAAGATCGGTTCAACAGTGGAACAGTCTTTCTATGCTAATTGTGGATCCTCCATCTCGAGAGGTTTTTAAGATGAGGCTGGACAGCCACCTCTCATAGATAGTTGAAATGGTTTTCTTGCATATTGTTGAGCAGTGTTTCTCAACCTTGGCAACTTTAAGATGTGTGGACTTCAACTCCCATAATTCATGACTGGCTGGGGAATTCTGGAAGTTGAAGTCCACACATCTTAAAGTTGCCAAGGTTGAGAAACCCTCTTGTAGAGGGTTGGACTAGATGATCCTGGTGACCCAACTCAACAATTCTATGATTCTGTGAGAAGAGAGAGAAACTAGGAACCAGGAGGGAGGGTAAGGCAAGAATTCCCACCAATGGGATTCCCAGATCACCAGAGTTTCTGATAGAAAATCGGGTTCACAGCTGAGCTGAAAATAAATGGGTTCAGCTGCCAAACAGAGACAGCAGAATAGGATTGCACCAATACAAAGCTGATTGGGGAGCTGAGGAAGCCCCCGTGTAGAGTACCTTTTCTTTTGTTTTTCAACGCGCTGCTACGTGGGTTTTTTCATTTCATGTTATTTTTTTAACATGAATCTCTCACCCTCCTATGCACAATGGCTTTGAGTAGAAATGCCAAGGCTTGAAGTTGCACTATTCTGCATGCAAATACGAACTCAGCCACTGAACTATAGACTCTGGTATAGATTCTGTGAAAATCGCATTCAGGCAGATGATTTTACAAGTAGGAGGCTATGAGGATGGGTCCCTTTCCTAAGGAATAGGCGTTTAGGGGAGGTGGTGGGGCTTGGGAATGGGGAGGGGTGTTCTCTAAAGGAGGGTACCAACTAACATTTCCTATGCCTTTCCTCTTATCTGGTCGAGAGACTGATTTGTTTCAGCCCCGAGGGGAGGAAATTCATCATTCGTTTTTCCTTTAAAAAATGAACAGCCACAATTCAACTCTCTTTGGAAAAGTGGATTTTTGTTAGAATCACAGAATCATAGGTTTGGAAGAGGCCATTTAGGCCAGCCTTTCTCAACCTTTTGACCCTGGAGGAACCCTTGAAATGTTTTTCAGGCCTCAGGCTCAAATATAGGCCAGAAGTTACAAAATTATTTATTTGTTTCATGGATAGGCCTATATATAGGCACTAACAATGTTCTTAAACTGAAAATAAAGAATGAAATTTACCTCTTTGCCCAAATTTGAAATAATTTTTTTAAATAAATCGTGAGCTCCCAGGGAACCCCTGGGGACCTCTCGCAGAACCCTCAGGTGCCGTGGAACCCTGGTTGAGGAACCCTGACTTAGGCTGTGAGGTCCAACTTGCTGCTCAGTGCAGGGATCTTTCTTGAAGAAGCTCCAGCTGCAAAGACTTCTGCAGTTAGCTGGCCAAAGCAGTCTTGCATGCAACTATTAAAACAATGTAATGCTCATCGGCTTTTGTTTTTCTGCACATTTCCAGGTTCCCTGGAACCTGCCTCTGAATTCTGGCCACTCGCTGCTGACCAGTGACCATTGTGATGAAGTTGGAATCATCTACCTTTAATCAAGGGTCAGCTTCTCACGCAAGGGAGGGTAAAACACATTTGCCAAATGCCCTTTCTAATGCATAACCCTTCAAAAGTGCAGAGCCCAGAGTTTTCTTTTTCAGGTTGATAACCCTTAAATCTACAGCAGGAGGCATATTTTTTTTTCCTCTTCCCCCCCTTTTCTTTATGCAGGATTACCGTACCCCTGTCTCCATCTCAGATGCGAGAGCATAATGTGGTTGCTTGGTGGTTCAGTCCTATGTTCTGCACATACAAAAAAGGTGACCTTTTTTGTCACAGCCTCTTATGTTCCGTCACAAAATAAATCTGTCAACTAAGCTGTGGGTAGAACTGAGCCACGAGGTTGATGTGGCGATGAACTGGTTGCATAGGTATAAAATGAGGACATTCTTAAGACTAAGAAGACTCTGTAACTTGCATTAATAGCTTCTTGTTGACACTTAGCCAAGAACACAAGGAGGTGGCTCAAGAGATGGAGATTAGGGAAGGGAGATTGCAGCAGCTGAGGGGGCTACAAAAATAGGATTAGGCCATATTCAGACAAGCTAAAACATAGTTTAGTGGTTTAGAGAAAAGAATAAACTGCTCTGAATCTTGGGATCCTGCCCTTTCTTTCTCCTCTGGTGCAGCCACAAAGATGCGTTTGGAGACTGTCACTTGCATTTCACATTTACTGTACTGCCAGAAGCTGACGATCTGTGTTCATCTTAATTACTAGTTGTGGAAATGAGACTTTTAAACTGGGCTTTGTGAAGTTGGTTACTTTCAGCTAAGCCTCATTAAGATTAATCACAGTCTCAGTTTGGATGGCACGCTAAATTGTACTCAATCCTCCCTGGAAGCAGAAGCTGCGTCAGAGGAGCCAAGAAGTGTGTGGTGGACCAGGAGCAGAACTGAACAAAAATACTAGGTGGGACTTTTGTTCAGTTTTGTTCCTGGTCCACAGCACACTCCTTTGCTCCTCTGACACAGAACTTGAAGTGTGTTCCCTTTCAGTGAAATATATCCAGGGAACTAAAAAACATCTTAAAGAGCTGAGCAAAATTTCTCAGCAGGCTTCTACCTAGTTGGCCACTTAGCAGGGCTTGAATTTGAAGGTTGGAAATTTGGGGGCCGATCCTTAGGTGAAACCCTGGAGCAGTTCCAAGGAGGGCCAGATGTTTCAACAGCAGGAGTAAAACTCAAGTAACTTTGGCACAGGTCCGAGCGAGAATGTGCAGCCGTGATGAGTACTTGTGGACATTCAGTTGGAAAGAATCATTCCTCCTTAGAGAAGGTGCAAAGATTCTCTACTTTTTCCCCCACCTCTTCACAAACTTGTCCTGCCTTCTGCCATCCTGCCCCCCCTGCCACATTCTCTCTACTTTCCGCCCCCCCCCACTCCTTCCCTCTCCTGCCCACCCTGCTCCTTGGTCCCCTGGGAGCGCACTCTAATAATGTATTTGATCGACTGGCGGCCGCGGACAAGCGATTATTGTCTTGTAGGGAGTCAAAAGTATTGATCGGGGGAGAAATATGAGCAGCGCGATGGAGCCGGCGCGTCACATACAATAACCACAGCCCCGGGGGAGTGCCCGCGACACCGGCCGTCTCCTCTCATTACCGCCTG
Organism: Candoia aspera; assembly: GCF_035149785.1. NCBI lineage: Eukaryota > Metazoa > Chordata > Lepidosauria > Squamata > Candoiidae > Candoia > Candoia aspera. The sequence goes on from NC_086162.1 coordinate 21,837,731, forward strand.
CCTCAGCCAGCCACGGGAACAGGGAGACGGGCTGGGCAGGGTGCCTTGGCTCCTGGCCCTCAGTACTGACCTATGGGCCTATTGCTATTCTAGCCACAGGTTCCTCATATACAGTGCCGGGGAGGGGTAGGAAACATGGCTGGTTGCTTAATGAATCTCCCCCTTTCCCCCAAGACACAGCTCTGCTCTGTGCCTTATACTTTCCACCTGTAGCTACCTAGCCAGTCAGACACCAGGCAGAAAGAGATCCTGATACTCCAGGTGGCCAGCAATTCGAATTGCGAAGGCAAGATCCATGGAGATGCACACGGAGAAGGTACCACCACAAGGCCTATGAGCCAAACCTCAGGTCACAGGAAAGCTTTCCTAGAATCATGTTCCCAAGCTGCTCCACATCTAATGGCCTTGTCTGTAACTTTGATAGTCAAACCTAACAGCTTTCTGTGCACTTTTGGGATCTTGACTCAGTGAACAAGAGTCCAAAAACTTTTGGTGACATTTATTTTTAACTTAAGAAAGCAGCAAGGCTGACCTCAGCATGGGGTCCATCTTTGCAGAAAAGCCTAATTTTAAAATCAACTTTGGAACAGTTCAAATATTAGAACCTAGATTGCTCTCTTAAAATAGAGCCAGGTAGCTTTCAGTGACTCACATTGCAATCCTAAACATCTGATTAAGACGTAAGTCTCATTAAATTCAGAAGGATTTATTGCCAGGTAAGTATTTTAGAATTAGGCTGCTAAAGCCAAAATCTGTTTTTGTTTTTTTTCCTTAAGAGCCCTGTAGAGATCAGCAGTAAGCCAATTTTGCAGGCCTAAGTGGACCAGGGGCTATATCCTTTTTTAAACTTGCAAAACTGTTTTTATATGGCTGACCACACTTGATGTGGTTCCCATTTTACAGATAGTGGACTGAGGCTGATTTAACTGAATATATAAATATATGAAACTGTCTCATATGAAGTTCATTTAGTTTAGTCATATCTATGCAACCTGGCAGTGGATCTGTAAGAGATCAAATAGAGTTCCTTCCCAAGTTTGCAATCCTTAAACCTTTAAACAAGAAGAGTTGGGCACTACAAGTAGGGAGTAGGGATTATGCATGATTTTTTCTGGACAGCATAACTTTTAAAGGGGAGAGGACAAAATTACGCAAGGTGGATTGTTACTGATTCTGTAAGCTTGGTAAATTTCCCTGCTGCTGAGTTAAACTGCTCTTCATCCATTCTTGAGTCAGCAGAAAATTATAGCATAATATAATTTGCTGCTTCCATTGCGGATCCCCATCCCGCCTCTGTCGCCTCTATAGCCAGTCACAGCAGTCACTTGACTTCCTTCCAAGGTAACGGAACATAAAGCCTAACAAATTTTATACACCTTGAGGCTGCCCTTGAATAGTGTTGGAATAGGGGAGAAACTACTAAACACTGGTACTGCTAAGGCTAACTTAAACCTGGCTTACTCATGGGCGGGGGACAACAGCATGGCAATATTACAGGGACGCAGCAGGAAAGATGTTGCCAGTGCTTAGGTGTGAGTGTGGTTAAAGGCCCTTAGTCTGAATGCTATGGGCACAGACTGCAGACCTGTGTGGATATGGGCAATTGCACTGGTATTACATGTGTGGCCCCAGTTGCCAGCTTTGGTAGAAAAAGTCAGCTTTGGATAAACTCACTACTGCATGTGCCACGCACTGAGGCTTGGCAGTGGGTGTGCACCAACTGGTGGACTTGGCCCTCCAGTTCCCATTTCTTAATGCCCTTCAGGTGTATCTCTGAATTTGGGTACATCTGCAATGTGATTGTCCTGAGACAGGCTTTTTTGCATCATGTGGATTCATTCTGAATGTGGCAACTGAATGCTCCAACGAGAGACACCTCTGTGTCAACATCTGAGGAAGGGAGATCAGGAGGAGTAGAATTTAGTGGATGCTACAGCGGTCTCTGTGTCTGATGTTGAGGATAAACACGATGATCATAAGTCTTCTGCTGCAACTGCGTTGCTGTCTTTCTACTATTGTGGATTGTATCGCCACAGGTGAGTTGGAGAATTTGTGGCATTCTGCTTCCCCCAAGTGTTGAGTGGACAAAAATGCAGGTCTCATAGCTAATGTGCAGCTGCTGTCTGTGGCTGTCTTACAGACTTTAAAGATTGGGGCGGCTTATGATGACTCAACTTCAAACCATGTTTTAGATGCCAGAGATCAGCCCTAAAATGTATGAAGTAATAAAATGTGCCATGGAGCATGAACAGGGTGTCTTTTCTTCAGGACTAGTTCAGCACAGCTAGACTCTTCCTACTTGGTCTTTGAGATTTCCTGCTCTGAAATTTCCCTAGATACAAAGACAGGAGAACAATTCTCTTCAATGTACTTCAATGTACTGTAAATATTTTAGACCTAACAGAGGTCCTATACCTCTGTTACCTAACATCTTGGGTTATATGCAGTTACTGTAGTTGTGTGGCTCCCTGCAATGAAGATATTCATTAGTAGGTTCTGTGTAAGTGATGGGGATAGGGTTACCATGATTGCTAATCCAGACTCAGAGATGTTGCCACCAGGATGAAAGTGGTTGGGTTCATGCACCATGCCAAGTATGAGGGTTGTTGGAATAGCCATGGTGGCTGGACTCACATATTTTGCTAAGCCATAGTCATGATTTACAGACCACAACAGTTGGGTTTGCACAACATACTAAACCAAGGTCAAACAGATCGCTTTGGCTGGGTTTGCATGCTAGGCTAGGCTAAAATGGGGTTGGGCATTTTATGGTTAAGTGAGTGGTCTTAGCATGTTCTGAACTAGGCTGTCTTATTAAACTATAATATGTTCTCTGGGTATAACATTTGTCTTGGGTTAACCCGGTCTTAGAATTTAGCATGTTGGTTGACTAGAACAGCAGTTCTCTTGCAACAGTCAAGGAGATGCAGTTTCCCCATCCATTCCTGTATTACCCTCTGTGTTGCTCCCACTGTGGCTTAGGAACAAGGCATAATGGCATGCCAGCCAAAACAGAGCAGTCATGGAAATGCCAATTAACAATTAAGAGACACAGCATCACTCCGAGCCACAGAAAGGGAGGTCCAAGACTTCTGATGAATCTGTTGAGACACCACAGTGAAGCTCCAGCACCAGGTTGGGGCTGGCATCACATAACACACCAAATCCTAAACCCATATTTATAAACCCAATTGCTTTGTTCACATAATGGGTCATGCCTGAATAAACCAGGCATGTGGTTTAATGCAATGTCCTGGTCCACTCAACATAGTAAGGCGGTGTTTGGGTTTCTGCAGTATAGGGTAAAGCTAAAAGTTTCCCTTGACATTAAGTCCAGTCGTGTCCGACTCTAGGGGGCGGTGCTCATCTCCGTTTCAAAGCCGAAGAGCCGGCGTTTGTCCGTAGACACTTCCATGGTCATGTGGCCGGCATGACTAAACGGAACGCCGTCACCTGCCCGCCGAAGCGGTACCTATTGATATTGATCTACTCACATTTGCATGTTTTCGAACTGCTAGGTTGGCAGGAGCTGGGACTAGCAACGGGAGCTTACCCCGTCACGCAGATTCGAACCGCCGACCTTCCGATCGGCAAGCTCAGCAGCTCAGCGGTTTAACCCCCAGCGCTACCGCGTCCCTTAGTATACCTTCTGCGGTATACTAACCCAAAAACTACCCAACCCCATGTTAGCTAAGACTAGCATTTGGGCAAACCCACCCCCAGTTATTTTGGGGATGAAAATATAGGCTGTTGTTTAACTCTTAATGCCAACAGAAAGATTCCAAATGACATTCCAAATGATATTTGGAAACAATATGTTTAAAATGCAAGAGAAACCTTCTCTGTGCCCATCCTCAGCTATTCGGCAATAGCCTTGGAACACCCAGATGTTATACAGATCCTTTGAACTACCCTTGACTAGCAGTCTGGAAGGGCCCCCCGAACTTTTGACACAGCAGGGTGCCATGGCAATTGTACACGTACATATATTTGCTGCGTGTCAGTCCTTGCAGTGTTCTTCACTCCCCCACACACACACCCTGCCATGGCTTCTTCCTCCCAGCTGCTTCCTGCCACATTCACTGTTCTTGCTTCTCAAGCACCCGGGGACTCCCCAGACCTGCCCCTAGCTCTGAGGCCCTTCCTTGTCCTGCCACCTGCTTTTTCCTCTCTGGAACAAGTACCAGCCGTCGCTGGCAGGCAGGGCCCTTCGGGGCTGTCTCTTCCACAGCAGAAGAATCATAGCCATGGTGAACTCGGGACTGTGGGCAACAGGTAAGCAGTGAGGGGCACACTGCAACTTGGAGACATCTCCCTCCCATTGCTTTCTTTCCAGCTCTCTCTCTGGAACGCATTGCCATCTTCTTCTGGAGATTTCTTCGATGCCAAGAAAAAGTTGAATGTAGGGGAGGCCGGCCACAGGCAGGGTGCGGCGATAGGGCAGAAGCATTGCTGACCTTCTTGGCTGCCGCTGGTCCTGCTTTGGAACTCATAATTGCTCTGTCGTAAGCTTCAGGGCTCATTGAAACAAACCCTGATCTGCAGACAAGTAATGGAGGATGTCACAACAAATTTTGTCTGCCTCCAGTCCTGTCTTGCATGGGGTGAAGGGAGGGAGAGGACAGTACTGGGAGAGGTCCTAGTAAGCCTGAGATCAGGGGGAGAGGGTAGGAAGTGGTTGTAAGGGGAGTGGCAGCACTCAGTGATGCCTAAGGATGAGAGGACTTTGGGAAGTATGGAGCAACCCTACACCAAAGATCTGCTTGCTAGATATAAATTAAACACGAAAGCTTTCCCAACCAGCAGAGGGTAAGCTATACCTACTGGATTTCTGTCCAGCTATTCAAGCCACTGGATCCCTGGTTGGAAAAGGAGGATAGTCTAACTAGGAGCACTGGCGAGGGTTTGACTGTCTTGTCAACCAGCCACTGTCGCTGTGCCCCAGACAGCGGTTTGATACACAATCACTGTTCCTTTCCTTGCTGTGAAGTTTTTTCTGCTGATCTCTGCAGATTAAGAAGTTGTTCAGGGCATATCAGCAGGCCAGATGTTGGCCTTGGCTGAAAGCATTGCATTGTTTATTTCTGTGTTTTGTAGGGTGATCCGACTGCTAAACTGAAGGCAGGGTTTGTCGTTTGGAAGAGAATTGTTTTAGTGGACTTTCCTTGGCGTGCAAGATACATTTTGGGAGGCAGGCAGGCAAAAGTGGGAAAGCCCCCTTTCTTTGGAAACCTGCAAAGCGGATGAGCCCTACCTCCTTTTACAACAGGCCACCCCAGTGTTTTTGATCCCAACTTTTCTGCGATGAAGGAGCCGTAGAAAGTGAGGCAGGGGAACTAGGGCTGGCGAGGAAGAGGAGGAGCTCTGCCCGGAGCTACCAAGGAGGCTGGTTTTGGGGCTTCTGTTTTTAGTTCAAGTTTCAGTAAATTGGAGGCTGTTTTTAAACCATCTAAAAATGTGAAAGGGAAGCAGAAGTGAAAGCCGACAAAGAGTGGCCAGCAATTTGGAGAGGGGGGGATGGAAAGCAAATCCCTGGTCCTGACAAAATGGCCAGCTCTTCCTGAAAGGCTTCCTGTATCTCGTGAACTCCTTAAAGAGAAAATCCCACCGGGTACAATTTTTCCAACCTGTGGTGTGTTCCACCAAGAATAAGCCCAGCTTAGTAAAAATTTCTGCAATACTTCATGCCTCCAGGAACTCTGAATTTCATCAGAGAAGTTGCCACTTTCTTTCACCCTGCCTGCTTGTGTTTTTGGGACATCCACTTGATTCTCAGACATTCAGCAAGTGAAGGTTTTCCTCATTTGGAAATTCTAAGAGAAGGGAAACAGTTTTACTTACTCTGTGCCTGTAAGACTGGTGGCTGATAAAGGCTTGGGAGCAGAGCAGAAACAGACATAGTCAAAGTAGTGGTTCTGAACCATTTCTGATTCCAGACGCATCTTCAACCCTAATCTGTAACACTAGACCTACTTTTCCATTCTGGAGCGTGCATTATTCTCTCCCTCTTGCTAGTTATTTTACAAATAAGCTATAATTTCATTGGTTTCATTTTGGATTAGCACAAGATATGAGCCCTTGTTATTTGGAGCCTGTAGCTCTGAAAAACATACCGTCATTTATGGCTTAGCAAAATTTATGTATTTAGCCATGTTTTCTTGTCTCTGCCTCTCCTGCTCCCTGTCTGTTTTTCCTTTTCTTTCTATCTGCATTTCCTCCATCTCCTTCTCTTAAAAAATCTTCAGCAACCAAATCAGTGATGCCTTTGGTCTGACTACTCTAGCACAGGGTTCAACCCAGTGATCAACCCCAACCTACTGTTTGCTTGTTTAAATTATTTGGAGTCCTTCTTTAGAGAAAAACCTTCACAAGGTGGCTTACAACATCTAAAAATTCAAATAATGCTCATAGTTAAGGAGTGAAACAGTGCTGGAAATAATAATATAGAAGCAAAATCAACAATGTCGACAAGAACACAAAAATAACGACATCCGTTTTTATATCACTTTTAACTAGAATTCGTTGCTGTTGACCTTCCTCAACCCAATCAACATCATTCGGATGAAACAATGAGCTTTTTTATTTTTAATCTATAGCAGATTAAACTTTTTTAACAGTGCTGTATTGCAGACTGGTTACTTGAGTGAAAAATGAACAAAAGAGTCAGACACATCCCATATTCAGTGTTTCAATACACAGCCATACTTTGCCATCTTACCATCTTTAATACTTTACATACTTTACCTGCTCGTTTATTTGGACTTTCTGGGCAGCTGTATCAAGGACTTGTACGGAACACTTTATCAAGGTCTTGTACAGAAAATCAGCAAAAATTTTAGTAGGACCCCACCCCCCAATTTACAGAAATGGTATCTTCTGCAGTTCTGTGTAGTGACTCTACACCCAGCATACCACCTGGAAAATTGTTTCCCCTCTAAATAAAGATAAAGTAGGAAGATACTGCCCAGAGTCCCCCTTTTTGGGGGAAATGGGCGGTGATGGAAATTTGAAATTAGAAAAATAAATAAATGAATAAATAAAGATACTTCAGAACTACTTTTTTCCCCCCTTGCTGGACTTTTCAGCCTTTATTATGAGTTAGGAGTTCCTGCTGTACAGTATTTGTCCTGTAAACTCCTTGGCATGCAGAAATTCAGTCAAGGATTAGCTCTCCATTCGTTTTCTGCATATCAAGAAAAGCTTTGCCTATTGAATTTCTGCATGTCAGAAGCCTTGTTAGAGACACATGAACAGAAACACAATTCCAGGTGAAATTTGCTTAAGAAAATCCAATCCTGGGTGCTTTTATCCAAAATGAGAATGACGCTTGAATTTCTTTCAACTCTGAAGAAATTAGGACATTGTTGATGAGAAGATGAATTTAACTTTAAAATAGGCTTCATTATATTTTGGCTGTGCATTACACAATATATACACCTAAGAGGTATTTTTATCTCTCTCATAAAAACCTCCCTTTCAGCTTCTATTCTGTCTCAAAACCAATTTGATTCTTATGAACATAATGCCTCTCTATTATCTTTGATCACAGATTATAGATTGACATTTCTGATTTTTTTTCTCCAGCTGGTATCGTAGCCATGATTATTCCCTTATTACAGAATGCTTGCAGCAATAAATGCCAGTTGTGCAGATCGTGGCGGATATATGAGACTGCCATTTGCCCTGTATTACACTGTGTCTTCAGGGTGGGCTTGATAGAAAGAAGCTGGGGTATGAACTTATGCATTTGCTGTACCAGGAAAAAGCTCCATCTGTTTGCTATCTCTCTGTTGGAGTCAGTTAAAAAGATAGCAAACATAATTCCTTGTGGTCCTGAAATTCATTTTACTACGGGAATTCAGTTCTCCAAGTGCAAACTCTAGTTAGAATGGCATTAGCCTTGCACAAAAGAATATATCAGAAGGTTTTGGGAACCACCAGATTGGCCAAATTACTTTGAAAAATGGAAGAAAAAAACCTGGGGGGGGAGTAGAGCAGAAGTGTCCCATATTTCAGCCTGCTAGCTTCCTGAGGAGGAGTGAAAGAGAAAACCAGACTGGAAAAAGAATAAAACTGACTACTGTAGAAACAGGGGCAGGATGGGCCCTGGATAAGGATAATTTTATCTAGCAACCTTTAGTTATAAGTCTCAACATTTAGTTGCAAGTTCTGAGAATATTTTGCTTCTTTTTTTTCCTGCATGGCATAACCTGAGAACTGGCAGAAGGCAGGGGGAAGTAGGAATGGAGCTATCTTCTAAGGATTGTTTTTTAATACGAAGTAGATGAGGGAATGTAATGATAGATGCTGAAAAGGTTTGTTTCCTTCCTTCCTGTTTTTGTTATGACTGCTGTGTCTTTAATAGGGGCATGTTTGGCTAAATCTGTTGGACTTATCCTTCTCATAGTATGAAGGTAAAATCAGTGATGGCACTGGTTGAACTCCTCCTCTGATGTCCAGTTTTTACAAGCGATAGCTTTCAGTGTTTGCTTACAGACCAAGTGGGATTCCGACTGGTGTTGAATGAATAGGAGAACACAGATAAGCATTTACCACACTGAGCAAGTGACTGCTTGATCCATCAGTTGGCCAAAGGCATTTCTTCCATATCTTCACAATAGAGCTACCAGAACTGGGCTGAAGAAATCCAGATGGCCACTACATGACAGCCCAGAGATGGACCACCTGATAGAAGATGATTCTCCTTTCCATTTGGCAGGAACACGTAGACCACCCAACTGTCCCATTGACTCCCATAAGGATTGTTTAAACACCTCTATGGTCAGCTCTCTGTATCATCCTGTCAAAACCAGAAATTTTACTCCTCCCTTGGTTTTGATCAGGTGCAAAAGTAATCCTCTGACCAGAAAACACAGCGCATAGTTAGTATGAGGTGGTGATTAGAAGATTGGATTGGTAGCAAGAAGACCAAGATCAAGTCCCCACTTGACCATGAGCTCAGAGGTGATGTCTCTTTCTGCCCAAACTATTTCACAGCTTTTTTGTTATGGGGATAAATAAAATGACTCCCCATACACACTGCCTAGAGCTCCATAGAGCAAAGCTGGGCACCTTTGCAGCCCCAACTCTGGAAGCCCTCTGAATATAATCGGCTGCTGTAAACCGATAACATAATTTCCTGCCTTTAGGAGGAGTAAAGAGATGAAAAACAAAAAAATTTCTCGAACTTTCTGAAGGGGAAAAAAAAGGGCCCTACCCACATTGCCTCTCCCCAAATGTTAAGTGCAGCCCGCAGCACTGAAAAGGTTGCACGCCCCTCCTGTAGAGAAAAAGTGGGGTTCAAAGGTAGAATAATTCAATTATCACTAGAAAAAGGGTAGCCTGCTAAATGGGAAGGAGAATTTTACCATTGGGATTGAAAATGGTCAACTGTAGTCAGGGCAAGGTATAGTTAGAACTGTTTACATATGTGCTGGATTAAATAACTTAGCGGCTTCTGGCCCATGTGATGATAGTAAACACCTCCCTGTGTTTTGTACTCAATATTATGCAGTCATTGCTTGTTGATATTCACGCAATGAGAAAACCAAGAGGGTTCCTGAGACTTCTTTGTGCCCCACCAGATCTGTCCTGAGATTTTCCTTAATTCGAAAAGGCTTCATCTCCTTTATTAGTATGACTCATTAAGTTTATGCAAATCAGAGAAGAACAACCAAGCTTGCTCAGAGTGGGAGGATGGGACCAGATGCAGCAACTTGGATGGAATGCTCTAACCTTCTATCATCTAGCCCTTGAGGCAATGAGGTAGGAGGTAAAGGCCAAGGCAAGTGGAATTGGACTAGAAGAGCCCTAGAGGACAAGGGTTAAACGTCATTCCTTTGGTCAGGAAGAAGGTGGAGACCAGGGGCAATATGCTCATGAACGTTTTCCATTGCAGAAGACAAGCTGAGGTGGATTGTTTTCACTCACTTTCAGTTACATCTTATGAAGGTTCAGTCCCATCGGAACTTAGTCATTTCATGCTCTTAGGAATGCAAGTCTGGGTGTCATTCCACCCTACTTCAAGCCACCCAAGTGCTTAAATTGCAATGGTGGGACATCAAATGTGTGTGTGTGTTTGTGTGTGTGAAGGAGGACTATAGTCAAACCCCACCCTCTTTACTTTTGGCTAAGTGATGGATGTGACACTCTTCGGACATGCTATAACAGCATGCCTTTTTGTGCTGCGTTCTTTGGTGCAGGTGGGTGGGAATTTTGGGGGTTGAGGTGAGAATAGGTGGCTATGGTTTCAGGAACCTGCAAAAGATTTTGCTATGTCTGTATCTTTTATGCCATTCTGTCCTAACCTGGAGAAATAGAAGATGGTGTAGGCCTCCTGTTCTGAATGTTTGAACTACTTGAGAAAAATGTGCAGTCTCCCTGAAAAATAGAGGGCCTGCTAAACAATGTGAAATGGGATTCCTTTAAACTAAAACCATGTTAGTGAGGATTTAGCATTAGCAGTACTCTGTCTGTCTGTCTAGCCAGCCAGCCAGCCAGCCAGCACATTTTTCTACCACCCACCTCAGACACAACTCTGGGCGTGGAAAGTCCTTATTATCAATCAGTGAAGTCAGGGACAAGTAATTAATAGGTAGGAAAAGCCCTTCCTTCCTTCCTTCCTTCCTTCCTTCCTTCCTTCCTTCCTTCCTTCCTTCCTTCCTTCCTTCCTTCCTTCCTTCCTTCCTTCCTTCTCAGACTGTCTTCTACATTGATTGGAATTAGATCTGTATGAAATGGGACAGCATTTTAAGGAGAAACAATATAGGTAAGAAGGTGAGCTGTAAAGCAGTTGTGTTTGTTAATGACACCAATTAATTCAGGAAGGTTAAAAAGACAGAGTATTATGCTAGGTTTAAAAAAGTGGTGGTTATGAGATTACCCAATGGCAGAACATCACTGCTGGAAAGAGTGAAGTATCTTGGCTGATGATGACATCATAATGCAAACCTGTAGATTCTTGTGCATCTAATGGACCATGAACAGAAGTTGGCTGGACGCTAGTGATGGGATGGTGTCCTTTTGCAGTCCTGATGCCACTAGATTAGATTACATAGTTTAGATTTGGCTAGGGCAGGTTATTTAGTATATATACTGTAGTATTCTCTAAAAGAGGAAAACAGCCAGGAAATCCAAGCTGGTGGATTGCCAGGGCTGGCCACTCCCAGCATCTGCTGCCAGAGACCACTGCCTCACTCTATCTAATGAGAGGGCTGGCACTATGAATACTACCAACAACCAGTTAGCATAATTTCTTGGAAAGAAATCAATAAATAAAGCTTCATCAGGTCCATGCCCATGATGGAGCCTTTCACATCTATCCACTAATAATGGGCAGACTCAGGGTTAAAAGTACAAACTTCCTGCCTAGGGTGGCTTTGCTTCCTGCCTCAGAATGGGAATAAGCCTGGTTCTCAACTATTGAAGCAACTTGTCAGAAGTAGGTTATTTTTCTCAACTATAATGGGAGAAGATGCTTTAGGAAGAACGATGATATATCAGGGCAAAGTCCTTTTGATCGAGGTAACCAGATGTCTCAGGAAAAACCACAAGTAAGACTTGAAGGTAACCGCCTTACCCTTCTGTCCTCCCTCCAGCAATAGCTTCAGTGCCATTTCACAAAGCCAATAGGCAGCGACATACCTTTTCTTCTCCGTGGCTGTGTTAACCCTCTGTTAAAGCCAGTGATTGTAACCCCATCCCACAACAACAGATTCCTGAAAACAGTAGTTGTCCTAGGAGAATATCAGGCAATGCCTTTCTAGAACAGAATGTGCCCATCTGGTCCTGATATCTAGAGGGAGCCGGGGGCCTGTTGAGGGGTTCCCCTTCCTTACAAGTTCCATGGGGAGTGAACCAGGCAACAGACCTTCCAGTGCTGGCCCCCACTGTTTGGAATACTCTCCCCGGTCCCTGCTTGCATTTCACGGACAACTGAGAACCATTTGGTTTGAGCATCTTTTGGCCTTGGTGGCTTCTGAGCACCTTGGATGTTATTTTATTTATTGGAGTTTTGTATTATTTTATTGTATTACCTACCCACCATAGAGGAGGTGTTTAGATGCTGAAAAGTAAATAGAAAGAATCACAAATTCTTGACACAGTTAAGGGTACCATAGCTGGGCTGCAAAAATCTAGATGATCACTGGATGGCAGCAAAATCTAGTGGTCATCCAGATTTCTGCAGCTCCAGTATTTAGCCCGAACAAAGTATACATTCATTTCTGTTTCCTCTGTGCCTGTTCAATCCATCCATGCATTTGTTGCCCAAATGTTTTAAAATGTTTTCTCTTTTAAAGATCTTTTGTAACGTGCTCAGCAAAAGGTTTGGTTTTAGGTGAGAGTCTCTTATGGGGACAAGAGAGGGGGCTCCTGTGTTCCAAGCAGGAACGTAGCTGTGTAGCCTGGATCTCTCAGGGGTATTTTAGGCTGCTTGCTGAATTACAGTTTTCATTAAAAATAAAACCAAGATTAAACCATTTTATTTCTGGGAGGAGATTTAGGAAAAAAAAAATATGCAGGCAATAGTCTGCCCACTTTTTTTTTTTTTTTTTTAATATAGCTGCCCATCTCACACCAGTGACTCTGGGCAGCTTAGAAAGATTAAAACACAGAAAACCCACAAGCAATAGTTTCAGACATTTCAAAGTTATGCAATGTTAGACTAATTTGTCCTGCATTGGGCATTTATTTTCAGATTTTATACAGTTTGAATTCTGCAGTGCCGATACGAAAAAGTAGGAATGGGCAAACCTGACAGTTTTGGATTTTTTTTTTAATTTCTTCCTTTTTAAATCCATCAATAATGTTGGTTTCTTTCCATTTCTCAGTTTTCCATTTGTTTGTTTGGTCGAAGCCAAGTTATATAGATTTGGCACTGATTTCTGGTCCCTTTTACAGTGTGCCTTTATGTTCAGCACTCATCGGCATTTTCCTTTCCATTCTTTTTCCTTCCTTTTTTTCATAGAAGTAAGAATGTCTAAGCCCTTGGAACTGGAGAAGGTGCGGCTGGAGCTGCAAGAAGAACACACGGGTAAGCTGGTTTGATGGGAAGGATAAGAGTGTATTTATTCATTAATAGCAAAAGGCTCTTGGGGAGGCTGGTTGAAATGAGAACACGCCTTTCCCTTCACTCTCCGCAACTGTGGCCTCTTTGAAGCTAATTCATTTTCCTTCTCCTTTTAAATTTAAGAAAATACTAGAAATACAGTAAGCAGGTGAATGAATAAATAAAGATGAGTCCTGCAGGGTCAGACTCCCATCTTTCCATTGGATAGCCTTGCCAGAAAAGTCAGTCTTGAACCCAGAAATTGGCTTTCATATATATAATTTTTTCCAGTCGTCTGCAAGATATAACAGAGCATTTATGTCCAGTATATAGTATTAATATACTGCTGAGATACCTCAGTGCCACTGTATTGCCTTAGCCAGTTTTGACCATGAATCGGATTTAGTACCAGAAGCAGCGGATGAAGGGGAACAAGAGAGAATGAGGAAGAAAGGGAGGAGGGGTCCTCAGTGCACTGAGAAATGAAGCAGTGAAAAAAAACTATTAACAGTTACTGTTCTGGGAAGGATAAGGAACTAAGCAAAGGAGAATGGCTGAGGACCAAGCAGAAGGAATCAGGCAATGTTTAGTACAAAGGATTGTTACTCATTGGTTTTTTGTGCCACTTCAGCCCTTGAAGCAGTGATGAAAAATCTCCCTGTGGGCCACCATCACCAAATAAATAAAATAAAATAAAATAAAATAAAATGACAATTTTGCTCCATTGGGGAATCCCATTCTCTGTGCAAAGAGAAGCTGGGAGCAAGTGCTTTGTGACTCTGTCTTAATGAATTGCCAAGAATATTCCATTTGTGGATGGCATGAAGAATCATCTCTGCAGGGAGGAAGGGAAGGTGGGACAGAGAGCGATTGTTCCGAAAGAAGGTGTTGGAGGGAATGAATTAGGAGAAGGTGGGGAATGTTCTGAGAGCCACTTTGTCCCTCCAGCTGGAAAATATTCCCCACTATGTTTTAGAGGAAAGAAGAGAAGCCCAACATTCCAGAATGATTCTTAAACTAAACCAAACATTAACCAGACACATGAATAACTTTTTAATGATGAAGCATTATGGATGATCACATAAATCAAATCAAATCAGATCAGTTGTTTAATACAGTCATAGACCAACATAGAAGAAGCATCTATCTGTATCTAAATATAATTATGTAAATAAATTGAACCATTGTGTGTCACAAAAATGATGATTGCTTCTGTTTCCTTATCAGCACTATAAAAAAAAAATCAGTGCCATAATAAGGCTTGCACAGTGATCTTGTTTTTGGAGTTGTCCCAACAAAGGGTATGAACTTAAAATACACTAGACCAGTGTTTCTCAACCTTGGCAACTTTTAAGATGGGTGGACTTCAACTCCCAGAAAACCCAGAAGTCCACCCATCTTAAAGTCACCAAGGTTGAGAAACACTGCAGTAGACAATGCATTGTATTCTAGGCATATTTGAAGTCTCCTTTTTATTCAGCTCACCCCTTGATGTGTTGTTCTGGAGTGTGTTATCCATCCCAACGCATAGGGGTTATCAGTGGCCTAAACTCAGTGATTTATATTTTGAAATAACGCAGCAATATCGTAGAAACTTCGTCACCAGAAATGGAGTTCTTCCGGTCACTGTAAGCAGCAGAGGTAGGCGCAGGAGCTATAAAGGAATGCGAGAAAAAAACAGGTGGACCAGCCTCTGAGGGATCTATAATGGAGAATGTGAGATAGGGGTGGATTGTTCAGAACAAACTGGGGATTCTTGAGACTATTTTAGTATGGACCCTGTGTGGTGAATTTAACTTCTTTGCTTCTAGATACAGAAAGAAATGGACCTGACACAAACCATCAGGTGAGAACATTTGGGCAGGAGCAGGAGGTATAAAGTGGGATTAGGGAAGTAGTAGTATCTTGAGGTGGGCCACAGTCTTAGATTGTCAATGCTGATGTTGTTTCATGTTCTCCCTTTTAGACTCAGCAGAACAAGCCTTCCCCGTTCTCCCCATCCCCAACCATCACGGGCACCAAGGTAAGTCCTGTCTTTTCTCGGTCCCATTTCTTCCCTAGGAGGAATTTTCTCCCATAGGTGGAAGAGGTAGCAAATGCCCAATTCAACTGTGATACTAATAGCCATCACCAAGAAGGTTTCAACACAGTCCAGCTGTGGAATTCCTGTGAATCTGGCCTAAACTGCAGATAAGGAACAAGCTCTCTGTGTTCTTACTGTACCCTAACATGCCAGATCATGCTGTTCCTCTCAGGTAGCCACCTTCTTTCTCCACATGAAGACTCTATAACCTACTCGCATGATGGAAGAATCATCTTCGCTGGTTCACACACATATTGTAATAATTATCAATCTGTTTATATATCTGTTCTGACTCCTGGATGTAGCTATGATTGCTGCAGAGGAGATGGCATTTCAGATAATTCTGTCTCTACATTAACTTCCTCCAGTGCAGTGGGGTGTTATTTGTATTTATTTATTGGCCATACTTCAAGCTAATTTTTTCGGTAGTGACTTGCATTTATCTTTTATCAATGAATTTAATTTAATTTATTGGATTTGTAAGACTGCCCAGTTCAAAATAACTCTGGGTGGTATACAATATTAAAAACAGATAAAAAAACAACAATTATCAGAATATAATGGCGACACAGACAAATCAAAATATCTCCACATAGTCAAGATCTCTGTGAAGGACCGCGCCATCCAGATTAGCCTAAGGGCTGGGTAATAAGGCCAAGGTGGGGGCCATGCAAATCTCAGGGGATACTGTCTAGGCTTATGCCTGCTTTCCTAGCTTTAAAACTGCATAGGCTGGTCTTTATGACAAGCATACAAACATCTTATTTGTCAATGACTATATACACACAATCTTTTTAAGTCTTAGCAGTATGATGGAAAAGGGTGTCATAGCCCATCATTCAACACACCAATTTTTTAATTGCCCCTCTATCTGTGTCTGTCCCGGGTCTGTTAAGCTTTGAAATGAGACAGAAACCTTCAAAGCTTGCTTTGCCCAGGGAGTGATGCTGTGGCATGACTGTGTGTATGTGTATATATATATAAATGGATTAATCACTTGCATTTTGATTAACTGATTCTACAGAAAAAAATTTGCATATTGCCCAAACCACAATCTGTTCCTTTTTCTTTTTCTTTGAGACATTGAAGACAGAATTAGATAACTTCAACAGCTCAGCTTTTGACATCATTTAAAAAGTTGCACTCTCTGCCATAATGCAAACAAATCTAGGTGGCCCTTCCCAGATGGCAGGCTGCTTCCATGGAAATCCTGAAACACCTTCCCAACAAGTGCCTGGGCTGGTCATAGCAGGTGAAAATTGTGCTTGCAAAGGAGGAACCTGAGTGGAAGTGCCCTGTGCTTTTGTTATCAGCAAGATAGGAACTTGTGAATCAAGATAGGTTTAAGGGGGGAATTCCCTGCGCTCCAACCCGGGCAGCAAAACAGGAAGCCAAGTAACGATAAATCATCTTCCACTGGTCAGTGGGCGGGATGTGAATGTATTGCATTGTTTCTTGTCCCTCCGAGGGGCTTGCTGCTAAATATCTGCAATGTGGCATTAGATATTCAAGTTGCAGAATTTGGATTGCCTTGCCTGGAATTCCTGAACTCGAAGTGCTCAGCATCTTGGCTGCAGTTCAGGGTCTCCACTGAATCGCCCCCTTTTCCCTGCAGGAACCCCAGGCTCCGTCTGCCCAGTGCAAGATACTTCGTACAGCTGCCTCATTTCCTTTTTTGACTCTTGGTTCCAGAGTGAGACAGAACTATTTTCTTCAGAGGAGGGAGCTTCAGGGCTTTACAAAACTCGCACACACACACACAAGAAAGAAGCCATCAACTCTGTACTTGTAATAATGGAGCTTGGGCAAAAGAAGGAAGCAGCAGGGCTAGAAAGATGTGGAGTTAGAAAGCAAACTGCCATCATCATCATCATCATCATTATTATTCCCCTCCAGATCAAAGCTGAAGACTCTACAGAAATGCCTCCGGCCCCGGCCCCGGCCCCGGCCCCAGCCCCGGCCCCCCAAGCTCAGCAGCCGCACCTACCCCAGGCACAGCTTATGTTAGCAGGCAGCCAACTTGCCGGGGTAAGTTTCTGCAGCACCGCAGGACCGACTTTGGGGTGAAGTGAGGTGAGGTGGAACAGAACGATCATGTTCCTGGGAACAAAACCTCTTGAACTATTTCTACGCTGCGTATTGCAATCAGTTGAAGAAAGTGGAGGAGGGAGGTTGCAGTCTGCTGGCAAGAGAGCAGGCATTCTCTTTAGGGTCAGATCATACAATATGTGCAACAAATGGAGACTCTTTATGACAGCGTTTCTGAACCTTGGCGACTTTAAGAGGGGTGGACTTCAACTAAGTACAATTACTAAGTACAATTGTACTTCAAATAAGTACAATTACAAAATGAATTCTTTCTCTAAGACAGCGTTTCTGAACCTTGGCGACTTTAAGAGGGGTGGACTTCAACTCCCAGAATTCCCCAGCCAGCAATGCTGGCTGGGGAATTCTGGGAGTTGAAGTCCACCCCTCTTAAAGTCGCCAAGGTTCAGAAACACTGCTCTGTGCCGAGCATACTTAAATAGTTTATTGTGTCTATACGTTACTTATGTAGATGATTATTTATTTAGAAACCTATTGAATAATTGAAAAAGCCATGTATGATAAGGTCAATGCTGCCTTGACTTGGGAATATTGTTGAAACATTGCTGCATTCCTATTATTTCGAGAGATTGATCTTGGGGTAATATTTTATTTTCTTGATGTATTCCATTTATCCCCTGCATTTTTGCTAAGCACTCACGTCTGAATTTTGAGTACGTGAACTAAATAGTCTTGTTCTTGCACATCAAAAGCGTCTTTTCCACATCAAACTCTGGCTAAGTTACTGGGTGATCCAAAATAGTAAAGAAATACCAAGTAGGGCTTATTTGTATTTTGGTGCTACTATTTTATTTCTGTTTCCATGGATGATGGATGATGATGGTAGGTGGGAGATGATGACGGTAAGATGGTAGGTGGGAGATAGCTGGAAAGAATTTTGTTTGGAGCTCTGTGGTCAACCCTTCCCCATATGGTGGCATCTCGACAGCATAAGCAGGTGCCATGAAAGCCATAATTCCCAGACAACTGGTCTATATCAGATTGGGAAAGGCTGACTGAGCCTAAAAAATGAAGGTAGTTTTGGAGCCCCACTCTCTCTTCAGTTGCGCATGTCAGGGCTCTTCTCGGATGGACGGAGGCTGGGGAAGAAGAAGGAGGAGATCGCTCAGCCTCTGCCCCAAAGGTGGTCAGGGAAGGCACTCTGATCCCACCCTGCGTAGTAAAGCTCTGCTGATGCTTCCCTCTTATCAGCGACCCACCCCATCCCTCCTGTGCCTTTTCCAGTGGACAAGGAGAAATCCAACAGGTGCACATTTCCCTGAACTTCCCCAGATGACAATGAGCAACACACCCTCTTCTCTCCCACCTGGCCAAGTGCTCCTTGTGCGTGAGCCCAGTCTCTGTCAGGAGAAGAACTGCATGGCTGCCCTACTTGAGAAAGTTTCTGGCTCTTTGCTGAGGGCAGGGAATGTGGTTGACTAACTTGCTTCTTCCTTCTCTCTGATTTATCCTCTTTGCCTCCCTCCCTCCCTCCCTCCCTCCCTCCCTTCCTTCTCTCATCTCCATTCTTCGTGTGGGATTGTCTCTCTGCCTCCTGCTTGCTACCCGCCCTGCTGCCTTCTTCTTGCCCTCTCCCATACAGCTCACTGCCCTGATGCCCGCCCAACAGCAGCTGCTCCTGCAGCAGGCGCAAGCACAGCTTTTGGCAGCTGCCGTGCAGCAGTCTAATGCTGCTGCCGCTGCTGCCGCCTCTCAGCAACCCGGGGCTGAACTGCCAGCAGCACAGAGCCAGCCCCAGACGCCCCAGCTGGCCTTGTCCCAACCAATCCAGCTCACGGCACAGGTAAGGGCTTGTGCACGAAACAGGGAGCTTTCCAGGGCCGGCCACAACAGGTTTTCTGCACTGCCAGGTCACCTCCCCACCGAAGGGAGGTCTATCAGTCCTGGAGGGTCCTAAAATGGCCCGAGGCACGGGCCGGCCTGTATTGTCCACTGAAACTGGTCACGTAGTCATCGCCTCTTTTCTGGGAAGATCAGGGGACCCACAGTTCTACGGAAGAAAAGTGCTGGTGCTCTCAGGGCATGTATAATTCCCAGGACTCTCTGATGAAGTTCACCCTCGTCAAAAAGTTGGGTATCAATGTGCTGCGCAGAGATGAATCCACCGTATTTCTCCTCCCGCTTCTTTCTCCTCTAGGATATCCAGCAGCTGCTGCAGCTCCAGCAGTTAGTCCTCGTCCCAGGGCACCACCTCCAGCCACCTGCACAGTTCCTGCTGCCACAGGCCCAGCAGGGACAGCAAGGTGAGAAGATTTCACCTGCAGGTAGGGGACAGCCGTCCCCCCAGATGGGCTAGAATCAGTTGCTGGGACCTGCAGCCTGCCTGATAGCCAGCAAGGATGGGCGGGTTGTGGTGCAAGACGTCTGGATGTCGGTAGGTTAGGGAAGGCGGGGTGATGGGAAGTGTAGGTCAGCGAGGACTGCTTCTGGGGAAAGGATTTTCGGACAGGCCCCAATTAACCCCACCCAATCACTTCTCTGTCCTTGCAGTTGTCTCCCACATCTGGGGCACTTTCTGTTCCATTCTTCTTGGGAGGCCTGACAGTGGGAATCAATTTCCCCAACCAGCCATTTTAAAAATAATTTACCTCGCTTAATATGCTTTTCCTGAATTACATTATTCACATTAAAGGGATTCTTTATGTAGGCTACACTGCCCAACTTCTTTCTTAACATTTAAATGAATTTTAGAGCAAAGCTACAGATGGAAAAGCGAAAAGAAAAGTAAGCTGCTGAAATGGAGTTGAGTGCAGAAGCAGCAGATTTAAGAAAACACAATTTTTAAGAGTCCAAAGATTGTTACGGTTACGTGCACATTTGGCTGGGGGGGGCAAAGAATTTTATATGTGCCATCATGCAAATCAGGGGTACCTGCAGGGTGTCCACAACATTGTACATAAATAACGTGCAGAACTTCAATCACACCATCATAGCTGCCATCTTGACTTTTTTTGTACTACAGGTAGTCCTTGACTTATGACCGCAATAGGGACCAGAAAATTCATCGTTAAATGGCACAGTCATTAAGCGAGGCACCACATGACCTCACCCAATTTCATGACATTTTGTGGTGGTCATTAAGTGAATCATGTGGTCGTTAAGCAAATCATGCAGTTGTTAAGTGAAACATGTGGTTCCCCATTGGTTCTGCTTGTTGGAAGCCAGCTGGGAAGGTCACAAATGGCGATCACATGATCCTGGGACACTGCATCTATCGTAAATGCATGCCAGTTGCCAAGCGCCCAAATTCTGATCATGTGACCATGGGGATGTTGTGATAGTTGTAAATGTCACAAGTCACTTTTTCCAGCAGCATCGTAACTTTGAACGGTTGCTAAACGAACAGTTGTAGGTTGAGGACTACTTGTATACCCTGCAAACATCCCTGGTGCACACGATGCAATTTACATACTTGCATCAGATGCCAAGGCAACGTTATATAATTATGGCATTGGTGTGATGATGTCATGATACACATGCCATTTTGATGCCCTTGTAGCTTGTTACAGGTGTTGCTGCTTACCAGTGAACTAAACGGGGCTGTAACTTTGCACACAAAGGACCAGAGTACGCTGGGTCTCTTCAGAGCGAAGCAAAGTCATTTCCTCCCTCTCTTCCCCACAGGGCTGCTTCCGACACCAAATCTATTTCAGCTACCTCAGCAAAATCCAGGGAGCCTCCTGTCGAACCAGCCTCGTGCAGGACTCCCAGCACAGGTGAGCGAGGAAGGAGGGGTCCTCTGTGTAAGAGGCGCAGTGCAGTAAAGAAGGAAATAAATCCCGTGCAAATATTCTGGTTGTGGTCTTATGCCCCTGTTCTTTTTGTTTTCTTTTTTTAAAAAAAACGATTATACTGGTTTACTTTCTCCAGTAATAAATTCAGTTGCGAGAATTTGAGCCCTGAATCTCAGTGAGCAAATGCTTCTACTCCTTTTTTTTTTTAAATAAATTTTATCAAAAGTTTTACAAAGAACATAAAAACTAACACAAACTACTAAAAAGTAAAAGGAGCAAAGAAAGAAAAAAGAAAAAGTGCAGAAAGAGGGGACAAAAAGAAATAGAAGCAGCTTCCGATTTCTTCTGCAGCAAATATAAGTACAATTACAAAATGAATTCTTTCTCTATGGCAGCATTTCTGAACCATGGCGACTTTAAGAGGGGTGGACTTCAACTCCCAGAATTCCCCAGCCAGCAGAAACACTGCTCTTACGATTACAATTTTTTTTAAAAGCTCCCTTTTTTCTATTACCCATTTTTTTTCCTAATCATCAAAACCACAAACCATAAGTGCATTTTTTCCCCATTTGATGCAAAAAGTTTAGCACGTCCCTCCATTCCTAACCCCCCAAACATGGAAAGAAGGAAGTGGATTTTTCCACTGTTGGTGGGAAGTACCTCCCATCTTGGCCCAGGCATAGCATGGGCTATTAAGTGAACGGTGAGTAGTGAGGTTGTTAGATTGTTCCCCTTCAGTTCGGTAATACAGCCTGCCCGGACTTGCGTTTGGTAATTCTGTGTCTCCTGGGTTACCATTTCTCCGGTTTCTTCCCATGCCCAGCAAGTGACTCGGCCTGGCCTCCCCGAGTCCCACCTCACTCACTCACAGCCGCCCAAATGCCTGGAGACCCCTTCGCATCCCGAGGAGCCCAGTGACCTGGAGGAGCTGGAGCAGTTCGCCCGCACCTTCAAGCAGCGGCGCATCAAACTGGGCTTCACGCAGGTACCTACCCAAATGCTCGGCCCAAACTAGGCAGAGTAAGATGTTGCTCTCCCTAATGAAAGAAGAATAGATAAGTGCGGAGTGAAAATGGTGTGAAGTTGCTCATTTCTTTGGTGCTTTAAACCATAACAATGTATGTTACCTTCTTCCTGGGTGTGGAATCCAAGTCAGTCAAAATCACCGAGCACGATAACCCCATGACAAAGCCAACTGGATTCGGCTACCTGATAATGTCACCAAGACGAGGAAACTACGTCTTGCCCTTACATAGCATAGCCATGTAAGGAAGTCGTGCTGGACAAGACAAAAGTCCTGTCTTTTCTAGCATTATGTCCGTCAAGTATTTAAGGCAGCCTTTTTCAACTCTATGATCCTGGAGGAACTCTTGAAATATTTTTCAGGCCTTGGGGAACCCCTGCCCATTCAGGCTCAAATAGAGGCCAGAAGTTACAAAATTACTCTATTTGTTTCATGGGTAGGCCTGTATCTGTGCACAAATGGTGTTCTTAAACTAAAAATAAAGAATGAAACTTATCTCTTTAGTGTGAAGTTGCCCAAATTTGAAATAATTTTTTAAATAAATCGTGATCTCCCAGGGAACCCCTAGGGACCTCTTGCAGAAACTGAGGGTGCCACAGAACCCTGGTTGAGAAACCTTGATTTAAGGGAAGCAAGGTATAATTGCAACCATATCCTTCCAGTTGTCCTCCACCAACTGGAACTGAGAGCTAAACTGATTCTGGAAGGAATACACAGTGGTGACAAAGGAGCACTTTGAACTTTTTGTGCCCCTCTTCCTTCCCTTTGAAATCGCTGGATGAGGTCAGGTGCACCTGGATTCTGTTCCTGCTCTTGATGGAGAAGGAGTCTGCCATCTAAGGTGCTCTGCTCTGCATCTTCTCCATGTTTGTGTCACCTATTCCATCTGTGCCCCAGAATCAAATTGGGGATTAGAATGAGGAACGTGCTCTATAGTGAGATGGGCTGTGCAGAATCCTGGGCACTTGTGATACCTGCAAGCAAGCTTCTGTCCCCTCTTTCAAGTAGTTCTTCAGGTTGAAACTAAAAAAAAAAAGGCCTTTGTATTATTCTAGTTAAAAAGCACCATTTTAATTAAACCAAAAGCAGACAGTCCACCAGGGAAAAAAGTGGAGATGGTTTAAACGGTGAGAAAACTTGTTCCTTGTAAAGAGTGACGTGTGTAATTTGAAGAATGTAAGCAGAGGGAAGCTGCTTGCTTTTTTATGCTTGTTAGTATAAACCTGAGGTTGCATCCTCCAGAGTGTTTTGGATGGCAGCTTGCATTACCCTGGATACCAAGTGATACCTGGGGTGCAGGGGTTTTATCTTTCTAAACCTATGGAGGGCAGAGGCTGATTGTCCATGGTCTACACTGAAGCTTATATGAAATGCTAAAAAATAGGTGATGTGAAAGCTAAAACTCTCAACAGTTTTGCTCAGTCTGTAATTCTCTGTTTGCAGGGAATGGTGGAACGCACAGCCTTGGCCTACTTTCAATAATTGCTTATCTCCCCTTCCTTCCCTTCATCTTCCACAGGGTGACGTGGGCCTGGCCATGGGGAAGCTTTATGGGAATGACTTCAGCCAAACAACCATCTCACGCTTTGAGGCACTGAACCTCAGCTTCAAGAACATGTGCAAACTCAAACCTCTTCTGGAGAAATGGCTGAATGATGCTGGTAAGGAAAGACAGTCGCGTGTGATGAAGCTGAATCCTGCTCAGGATGGCCTGCCTGGGAGGGAAGGAGTGTAGGGTTGTTGAAAATGCCGGAGAGGGACAGAAAAGAGAATTTTTGGAGGTGCAGGTGGTAGAGAGGAGAGATGAGGGACTAAGAGACCCCAAGGGGTCTTAAACGGTGAGAAAACGTGTTCACTGTAAAGAGTGACATGTATGGCTTAGCATGAAGTATGGGCCAAGCAATGGCCTTCCTGGTCTGAGGCTGACAAAATGCAAATAGGGTAGCACAGCCCAAGTGGGACTGAGTGGTGGGCTTTATGGCCCCATAAAGGGTAGACTACCCCCCAAAGAGAAGCTTTTTCTTGTTTGCTCCATCATCATAGGATGCAGTTATACATAGTTACAATCAAGTGGAAGAGAAAGGGAATGCCATTTCTGGAGATGATCAAGTTTGATGAAATTGGGCATTTGGAAAGAGGCAGATAGAAAGAGAAGGGTTCGAGTCGTATAGTAGACGTGCCTCATGAGCGTTACTCGAGAGTTGAGTAAATGTCCATCCTTGGCATGTTACAGAGACAATGTCTGTGGACTCCACGCTTCCCAGCCCCAACCAGCTGAGCAGCCCCAACCTTGGTTTTGATGGGCTGCCAGGCCGACGTCGCAAGAAACGGACCAGCATTGAGACCAATGTCCGCTTTGCATTGGAAAAAAGCTTTCTAGCGGTAAGGAATTCCCTACAAAGAAACATCATTTCTCTCACCCCTTCTCTCCCCAAATTAATATAAGTTATGCCATGCAGTGGAGAAGAAACTTTAAGTTTTCACATGTGCTGCTTTCTTTAATGCTCCCACTAAGGTGTGCGATTTAAAATTGATTTTGATCGATTTTATCCATTCTTCAGAGTATAAAAGAAATACCCAAGTTGTTCCCCGTCCTTCAGCTGTTCACTTCTCCCTAGGAATGGATGCTATTCTTACACTTCTATATCCCCCGACAGAACCAGAAGCCTACCTCAGAGGAGATCCTACTTATTGCCGAACAATTGAACATGGAGAAGGAGGTGATTCGTGTCTGGTTCTGCAACCGCCGCCAGAAGGAGAAACGGATCAACCCTTGCAGCTCTGCTCCCATATTGCCTGCCCAGGGCAAGCCTCCTGGCTATAGCCCTCACATGGTAAAGTCCCACACTTCTCTCATGCGTGACAATCTGTCTCAGTTGACCTCGTCTATGGCTTTCCCATGCTATATCTCTGGACATTTGCAAAATTCCCTTGAAGGACATGTCTTACATTATTTTTGCCTGCTATAATCTTGTTTAGTATTTCCCATACCCCTTTCTTTGCCCTTGTTCTACAGCCCTGGATGGATCATATATATCTGAATATATCTGACCTGCCTCCACATGTCACATAGTTGCCCATCTTTCCTCCTTGATATGTCATTCAAAGGAATGCCTATCTACCTAATCCTTTTGCAGAATTCTGTCTGCCAATTTTATTTACATTCACTTCACCTCCAATCCTGTTGTGTTTACATACTCCTGACCTTCTCACTTGATAATTCTTATATATGGTAGCAGCTTCCTCAGCCCTCCTTGTCTTCCTGCCTGCCACCCATTAATCAATGACTCCAGACAGTGTACAAGGATTAAAACAAAGAACATGAAAAGCAAAACAAGGAGTCAGTCATACAAGGGAAAAACTGTAACCACCAAAATTCATAAATATCCCCTTCATAGCAGATTCATCCCATCCTAGCCTGGTCTTCAAGGCTTTTTTGAAGGGCAGCAGTGTCAGGACTGTTTGACCTTGGTGGGAATGCTGTTCCAGAGGGCAGGTGTGGCAACAGAGAAGGCACGTCTCCTGGGACCCACAAAGTGGCACTGGTTAATAGATGGGACCCAAAGCAAGCCTACTCTGTTGGATCTTATGAGAGGAGCAGAAACATTTGGGGAGACAAGGTCCCTCAGATATTCAGGCCTATGCCACATAGCACTTTGTAGGTGACAACCAGCACCTCGAACTGCATCTGGAAGCCTACTGGAAACCATGCAGCTCACATAGCAAGTATTACATGGGCATACCAAAACATGCCCATAATTACTGCTGCATTCTGGACCAGCTATAAGTTCTGAGTGGTCTTCAAAGGCAGCCCTATTGCTATAGCCCAGACCTGAGATGAGAGCATAGGAAACCATGAAAAACTCTTCTCATTCCATGAAAGAGTGCAATTGATGCACAAGATGGATATATGCAAAGGCCTTCCTGGCCGCAGCTGCCACTTGCTCTCTGAGCAGGAGTTATCAGTCCAGGTAAACCCCCAAACTGCACACCAGTTCCATCTGGGGAAATGCAACCCCGTGGAGAACTAAACTTGGGAAGTCCTCAGAGCTGGCTAGTCCATGAACCCACGGCTACTTCATCTTGCTGGAATAGCGTTTAAGCCCGTTCCTCCCCATCCAGACCCCAACAGCCTCCAGGCACTGGTACAAGGCTTGGCAACATCGCGTGGTCAGCCAGGGGTTGAGAGATACCGTTGGGTGTCATCAGTGTGCTACTCACTATGGCCGATGCCCTCTTGCCTTATCTCCTCCTTTCAACAAGTCCTAAATAGTACTTTTTGCAAGTCTTTCCTGCCCCCTGGAGGTACAAGGGAGAAAGCTTGCTACATATTTCTATCCGTTATGTCTGTGACAGGTTCTTGTCTCTATGTGTATTTTTGTGCTGCATCTCCTCAGGTGACCAGCCCAGGCACTGGCACAAGTTTGCCCCTCTCCCAGGCTTCCAGTAGTCTGAGCACAACAGGTACGCACTCCCCCTTTTGAGGAGGACCTTATTTTCCCTTCCTTTACTTCCTCCTAGAACAATTTACTAGGGTGGAGTGATGAGAGCTTGTTGGTACTCTGCAAAATTGAACTCTTGTTAGGCATAGGAGTATAAGAGCATCCTGAACTTTGACCCATAAAGGGTTGAGGGATTTTTGAGATTGTTGGGACTCTGGACTGTAAGAGGGCAGAACCAGGGACTGATCGTATTGGAGGGGCCACTTGGACATATTGGTCCTGGACCATTGCTGCACCCACTGCAAGATCCTGACTTCAGGGATATTTTTCCATGGGCTGAGAGCAAATGCCCTACAAGTGATGAACATGAGATATTCATTAACCAGCACAGGATGTTCTAGACCAGTGTTTTTCAAAGTTGGGAACTTTAAGATGTGTGGACTTCAACTCCCAGAATTCCCCATCCACACATCTTAAAAGTTCCCAAGTTTGAAAAACACTGGTCTAGACATTCTGCAGCATCTCCCTATGAAACTTTTCTTCATGCAAAAAATAACAAACACCCAATACCCTGGCACAAGATGTAGTGATAGCCACTAGAACCTGGTACATCACCAACACTGCCTATTTTTTAAAAAAATAATTCCCCGTAAGATAGACAAGAGTTGAATGCAAGCCAAAGCACACCAGAGCTTTGCATCAAATGCTGGGTTTTGTGTCATAATTCCATTCTAGAATTAAGAGCAAAGATCCACAGTTGCAGCCATCCCTGGTGACTGTGTCTTTAATTGCCCATCCCAGCACAAAGTCAGAGATGATCCAGTCTCACTTGAAACCTTCTCCTGAGTTTCAGGAACATTCAGTAGCCAAGCCAAGTCATTGGGCAGAAAGGCAGGATATAAATGGAATAAATTTTAGACATTACGCCGTTCCCTTCCACTGACTTCTGTGTGGGGAGGGTGGTGTTGCTACTAAATAAAGGCAGACTACCCAGCTTGGGGTTCTCTGCACGAAGCCCCTCCAGATGAACCTCCCTTTTAACTTCCTCTTCTTATTTTGGGGGTAGTTACTACCTTGTCCCCAACAGTCTGCTCCCTGACCCCCAGTCGGACAGCAGTAGGAGCAGGGGGCACCACCCTCAACTCGGCCACGCCACCCCCAAGCAACAGCACAAATCCCAGTCCACAGAGCAGCAGTCATCCAGCTCTCAGCTTGCAAGGCCTGAATCCCAGTACAGGGTAAGTGGCAAGACTGGAAAAACTTCTGGTGGGTCAGGCTCCTTAAGAGGTTGGAGGGTGATCCTGCGTAGAGCTGTACTGGAACCCCCAGTTCTTTGAGGAGTTGAGTCAAGGGGTGTAACTTCTGGGTTCCCTTAAGGCCCCCCAGCCACTTTTTTGAAAAAGAGGTTTGGGGTTCTTTACTGTTCTTAATACCTCTGGTTTTAATTTGTGGGTTTATTCTTATTGTGAATCTCTGTGTGCCTTCAGTAATTGACAGTATAATACAGTAGACTCTCAGTTAACCGGCACCCATGGGGACTGGTAGATGCCAGATACATGTAGTTTCTGGTTTCTTGAGAGTTACTATTAAATTTTATTTGAAGTATTATTTATTCAATGTTTTGCCCGTTGCTTGAGAGTGAGTGCCTACTGAGTAGAACTGAGAGTCTACTGTATTATTTATTTGAATTTTTTTGCCGGTTTCTTGAATTCTGGTTAACTGAGAGTCTATTGTTAAGTAGGTAAGTAAATCAATCCAAGGGAAGAGAAAGATATAAAATCCACCTTGACTCAGCCATTGGAGGTTGGATCCTATTAATACACTCCTGGACACACCTGAGAGGAAAAATGGGGGTGGGGGTGAGGAGAGCATGATCCTCTTTTCCACCGCAAAGCCCCCCACTTTAACTTCCTGCATTTGGTTTGATTGCAGAAGCACAGTGCTAGGGGTGAATGCAGGGTTAAACACAGCTCTAATGGCCACCAACCCACTGGCCACCATACAAGGTTTGTGAAAAAAAGAAGAACACCCATGATGTCATCGCTGCCATTCACTCCACTGGCTTGCTTGTGCGAGAGAAAAAATATATGAAGGAATGGATGTGAGGTTGTGAGGTTGTACATCATGTGCACACCACGCATGTGATTGCTGCATGTCTGAAAAAGTTTGGGAGATATTTGTTTGTGTCTCTGGGAATGAAGTAATCTGGCTGCTGCCCAGTTGAAGAAATCTTAACTGATTATTGGTAAGAGTTGACTATCTGTAGGTTAAATCCCTAGATTTCTTTTAACTTGATCGGTTTTTAGGTGACAGCCAAAAGTTGCAGTGGGCGTCATTCCAAAAGCAGCATTTTCTCCCTCTCCTCTCAGACGGAGGATGGTGTTTGTCACCAGTAATTTATAGAACTCCTTGTATTCAGATGGTTTTCTAATGTATTTGGCAGCCCCGCTGGACTGGGCGAACGAGTGTGCATTTGTGGGCAATCCCAGTCCTCTCCTTGTCCAGAGCGGGACCGTGAAGAGTCGGCTTTTCGCTCCAGCTCTTCATTCGCCTCTGTTGTTGGCTCCGCTCTCAGCAGAGCTGTCTTCAGTTCACCATTTCTTCTCTGGAAGCCAATTTTATTAAACATTACAAATTAAAAAGATAAAAACTA
This sequence comes from Candoia aspera, assembly GCF_035149785.1. Classification (NCBI taxonomy): domain Eukaryota; kingdom Metazoa; phylum Chordata; class Lepidosauria; order Squamata; family Candoiidae; genus Candoia; species Candoia aspera. The sequence goes on from NC_086162.1 coordinate 21,866,821, forward strand.
AAACGAACTAAGAAAAATAAAAGAAAAAAAATAGAAAGGTCAGGAAAAAAAGATAGAAACGTCAGGTAAGGTCCTCCAACAGCATCTCCGGTTTCGCTCCAGGTGGAGATAGATAATTGGGTTCATCTGTGTGATTTATTTATTTGATTTAATGGCCACCTGATTCCAAAACAACTCTGGGTGGCTTACAATTAAAAATAGAAAAACAGTTAAAAAAAGAACCCATGTGTCTGGGCAAGCCACACATATTGATGATACTTACCCAAGTATGAATGACCTGCTCCACTGGCTTCTTATAGACGTTAAATAAGGGCCAAGCCTTGTGAAAGGGGCCATAGACTTGACTGCTTATCCCCCACCAGGGGGCAGTCCAGAAGCATATAACAGATGGTGATGTCAAAAGCAGCTGAGAGGTCCAGGACAAAGGGAGATGCATTCACACCATTCAAGTGCTGACAGGATCATCCACAAGAGTGACCAATGCCATTTCTATCCCACACCCTGGTATGGATCCTGACTGCAGAGAACCCAGATACAAGTAGTCCTCACTTAATGACCACAATTGGGACCAGAATTTTGGTTGCTAAGCAAAGCGGTCATTAAGTGAAGCCAACCTGATTTCATCTTTTTTGCAATGGCCGTTAAGTGAATCACTGCAGGTATTAAGTGAACCATGTGGTTGTTAAGTGAATCACATGGGTCCCCATTGATTTTGCTTGCCAGAAGCTGGCTGGGAAGGTAGAAAATGACAATCACGTGACCATGGGACGCTGTGATGGTCATAAACGTGAACTGGTTGCTGAGTGCCCAAATCATGATCACATGACTGTGGGGACATGGCAACAGTCGTAAGTGTGAGGACTGGTTGTAAGTTGGTTTTTTCAGCACCACTGTATGTCTGAATCATCACTAAACAAATGGTTGTTAAGCGAGGACTACCTGTAATCAGCTTCACCCAGGATCTTTTGCAGTTGGAATTCCACTGCCTTCTCCAGAATCTTTCCTCAGAAGAGGAGGTTGGGACTGTGCAGATAGAAATTGTCTAACACAGTGGGGTAAAGAGATGGCCTCCGAGAGAGAGCACACAATCTCCTCTTTCAAGGAGGCATTTATCGCTTCCTGAACCCATTGCCCCACCTTCAGTGTTACACACTGAATTATGCCTCTTCCCCACATCTTGGTTTGGCCTAACGGATAAGACTGAGATTGCTTGTGAGCTGCTGTGCAAACGTAGTACAAGTGTGTGAGAGTGCAGCAAGTCAGTGGAGTTCCCCACAACCTACTCTCATTCTTTTGGGGTTTTTTCTCCATTCCATCTTGAATCTGCATATAGCAGAAGGCATCACGCTCCATTACGCGCATCTTTCACATCATATACGTCTTCACATACCATGTGTCTTCTCTGTGTGAATCATGTTGGGGGAGAGAGATGGTGGGGCTGTGTGGGACAGGGAAATGCCACTTCAATTATCGCTGTCTTTTTGGTAGGGGAGAAGAGCCCCCATGGGGGGGACCTCCAAGGTTTGTTTTGCAAAGAGAAGGGTCGTTCCCTGCGAGATTATCCTTCAAGAGGGCAGTCTTGGCTCGGTCTCTCCAAGGCCACTGACAGGAAGCCCCTGCAGATGTGGCCTAACCACTGTTTTCTTCTCTCCATGTAGCACTGGCCAGTGGTGGAAGCCTGCCAATTACCAGCCTTGATGCCAGTGGTAACTTGGTCTTGGGTACCAGCGCAGGCACAACTGGAAGCCAGAGCATTGTGACCTCACCGCTCTTCCTCAACCATGCGGGCCTGCCTTTGCTGAGTGCTACCCCAGGAGGCGTGGGGCTGGTATCAGCAGCTGCTGCCGTGGCTGCTTCTATGCCTAGCAAGTCCCCTACTCTGACCTCCTCCTCCTCCTCCTCCTCCTCCTCCTCTTGTTCCTCATGCAGCTCCTCCAGTGACATGGCGCAGACAATGGGGCAAGTTGGTCCTGGATCCACTGAACCGGATGCCAAGACGGAATGAGGGCTCAGGAGCATCCTCGCTGCCTTTTCTGACACGGTGGGGGTAGCCAGGAGCGGACGTACAAACCGACACGTGAAACCAAAAAGAAAAAAAACCAAACAAAAACAAAACCACCAAAACCAAACAAAGAATTGTCAGCAACAGCCAAACGAAAAAAAACCAACGAACCAAAAAAAAAAATAACCTAAAGCAAACAAACAAAGCAAAAAGGGAAAAAAAAAGGAAGAAACCAAAAAGAATTCCCCAAACCTTTGGCATTCATTTGTTTTTCCCCTCTGCAAAAGGAGACAGTCAATGGTCTGTTTGATTTTTTTAATGATTTATCTTTTTCATCTGCTCGTTTCCTGGACAGTACCAGAAAGGAAACCGATAAAATGGGGATAATTTTTTTTTGTAAAAAAAAAAGAAAAAGAAAAAAAATACTTAAAAAAAACCTTTAAAAATCCTTAAGGGGAATACAAATCTCACACCAAAAATCACCAGTTCTAGCTTCACCCAAAGCTTTTTACAGACTTTTCTATCTTCAGTGTCTGGTCGAATGTCTTTCAAAATGCTTTTATTTATTCTTATTTATTCTTTCTCTTTTCCTTGGATCCAGAAGGGGTTGGGCAGGAAAAGAATAGATTGATTTAATTTCAGGATCTTCCTATAAATAGTTTCTTTATTTTTTAAATTGTTCACAAATGTTTCTGCTTTTTTGCTGTTTTTTTTTTTTAAATGAAGCAAATGAGAAGCTTTATACACGTATGGGGTTTCTTAGAAGAAATGAAGGCTAGGATTTTCAAAGGCAATAATAGAAATCAGACACCAAGTTCCCACTATGGAAACTGGTTTCTTGATTGATGTCCTGCAATTTTTTTTTTTGCATTTCTGCTTCTTTTTGTTTGCAAAGGGGTTATTAGATTACTCAGCCATGTCACAGACTCCACAAAAGGACTTTGTGATCACAAAATTCTGATTACTTGCCAGCTCAAACCTATGTTAGCTATCTGGGGCTTGAAGTAAGATGGTGGGGGGAACCAGTTTACAAAATTTCTTTGCTAATGACCTTTCTGAGATATTGATGTATTGCAAGCATGGGATATCTTGTGCATCAGACTCTAGGCATTGCAACGCCTGTTTCTGTCTCTCTCAAAAGCTCCCCATTCCTGTAGTGAGGATGGTATGAGTTACATCTGGCTGGAATTACTTTATTAATGCTAGCTGGGCCACTCAGAGGGTATAAAATGCAAGTACTCTTTGCAGGACATGAGGCATTATTGAAAGTCTCAGTCTTCAACTTTTTAAGGATGGGCAGCACTAAATCTGTACTTTTTTTCTATCAGCTTGAACCTTTTCTTTGCTAGCTTTAATTTTTCTATTGAGCTTAGCTAAAAAAATTTTTTTTTTTATTGGTTTTGACTGGGGTTAGTATTGGGTTATTTTTCTGAAAACGGGGGATGTGTAATTTTTATTATTATTATTATTGTTATTAGTTTTATATCTGTGTTCTGAAAAAAATACTCATATTCCAGTGCCTGACAAAAACCAAAACAAAAAAAAAATGGGAATTTCAGCATTCTTTACATTTTCCAGAAAAAACCAAAAATTGATAGACATCACTACAGAAAACAACAAAATGAAGACCACTGGGGAATATAAATAAACGCAAACCACAGAAGAGGGATAAAAATCTCCTCAGTAAGTGGGTATCACAGAGACTCGGAGGCGAGAGAAAAACTTTTAACCAAAAATAACCAACCAAGCGAACCAAGGAAACTAAAAGAAAGAACCACAAAGAACTGTAATTGAAGAAGAAAGGATGAAAATATGTGGGAATAAAGGGGAAATCTTTACTTTCTCTGGTTAAGACAAAATGGCTCAACCATCTTTCTCTGTCCTGAAAAAAATACCTCATGGAAAGTTGTGTTGAGAAGCCAAGATTTTATAAACGGCAAAGAGACAGATAAATAAATAAATAAACAAACCAAATTGACCGAAGTGGGAGGGCAAGATCAGAAGATCCTGTAATTGTTCTCCCGGAAGTCTGGAGAGCTTTAAAAATGGCTTCTCAAAACACTTTTTAATTTTTTTTGTTTCTAAACTTTTTTTGTACATTTTTTTTTCTTGGTCTTCTTTGTTTTAACTGGATGGTTTGGGATTTTTTTTTTAAAAAATGTGTTGGGGGGGTTAGTTGATGTGTTGGGGGCTCTTTGAATGTCTTGTCTTTTATTTTCAACTCCTGCGAACCAAAGTCTTGCTGTTGCAGAGAAGGAAGTTAGCCATGGCATACTGCGATCTGGTAGAAAACAGAAACCAAACAAAAGGACAGAGTTAAAAAAAAAAGATGAACAAGCAAACAAAAAAGGACTTTGAAACCTTTCTTGAAGGACAAAAACCCTCAACCTCATTTTATCTCCTGCTTTTGCTGTGCTATAGCGTTCAGGTGGGTTTGAGATAACAAAAAAATACTGTGAAACTTTCCAAAACAGAAACAAACCAACAACAACAACAACAAAACCAGGAAACACCTAGTTTAAAAGACTGACTTGAAAAAAAAAGTTTTCATCCCATTCTGTGCGTGAGTGAGAGAGAAGCGCCGAGTATTTATTCAGACCTTTTAAGATTTCAGTTATGGTATAATGGTGGACATCTGGGGGAAAAAAACCATTTGGGAGAAATATTTCTCTCACTTTCTCTCTCTCTCTCATGTGCTACTGAACGTGTTTCTAGGTGGAATGTAACTGTTTTAGTGATATTTGTTATTTTTCTTTCATTTTTACTTTTTTGGGGGTATCTATTTTTTTTTATAGAGAAAATTCTATGTTCCGCTTTATCGCTTCTTACTGTATTAAGAAAAAGACAAAAAAACAAACGCTAAAGGTTTGCAACAAAAAAAAAAAGATAAAAAGGGGAAAAAAACTAAAAAAACAACAAAAAAATACCAAAAACCAAAATGTGTTGTTTTTTTTAAAAAAAAATTGATTCTAGACCAAAAATGACCCTATCTCCATGCATGGAGCTGAGTGGTGGTTGAATGGCATGGAGGGGAACAGTCAAGATTTATAGGGCAAGGAAGGATGTTGGGAAGTAGGTTAGATTGCTGTCAACCTGGAAACAAGCGTTAGCTTTTTCAGAAAGTTGAAAAGGTTTGAAAGGGGGTGCCTGGTAATTGCTCCCTCTTTTGCCTTCAAAAACCAGCCAGATGTTTGACCAGAGATGACAGTGGGACGAAAGGAAGTACGCAGAGACAGGCCGTAGAAACAATGCCTCTCTTTCAAATCACATCTCTCCAAAGTTGTCTAGCGTCAGCTTTAGGAATGGAGATATGGGAGGTTACAACTACACATTAACCATGGGGACATCACTATCTCCCCTTCCCTCCCAAATTGGTGACTACGTAAGGCATTAAACATAAAACTAATCTGGGTATAGGAAAGGATGTGTTGAGGTTGATTGATTCAGAGCAAAACTAGCTGATGTTCAGTTCTAACTTGGCCAATGATTTTATGTGGCATGATAGTTCAGAGTCCATAACCAAGTGTACCTCTCTAGTCCATACACTTCTTCAACTGGCTGGTTAAAAAAAAAGTTAGAAGATGCTGTGCCTTCCTCTTGGAAAACAGTTGCATCTCTTCGTTCTGCTGACCTCCCCACTCCTAGAAGTTTTAGAATGAGGAAGGAAATAAAGTAAAACCAAAGCTGTAAAACCAAATATTTGCTCACACGCCTCCGTGCCAGTGCCCGACCCAGGGTTGGGGGGGCACAAGGGAGGGGAGGCAGGCTAAACCCCCTCCCTCTCCTTAACAGTGCCAAGACATCCACCACAAGGCTCTTTGGAGATAGCCCGCCATATACCTCATATACTTTAATGATAAACCAAATAGAAAAGCTTTATTAAGGGTGTGTGCTGTACAGGTCTGCTTGGGGCGGTGGGGATCAGGCGCAGCATCCTCTCACCCCGTAGAGGGAAATCAATAGGACAGCCCAGGTCCGATGAAATCTGGTCTATTCAGTTTAGCTTCCAGGGTTCTGTGGATATTCTTTTTCTATCAACTTGGAAATGGACAACATGGTTAGAATGGAACCATGGTAAGGACAGAAGACTGCATCCACAAAGAAGTGGAAAAAAACACACTCGGGGCTGGACATTGCTCTGTGGGCCTTGCTTACATAGAATTCTGCCCTGATGTAATGGGCACTCCGTACACCAGAGTAAATTGGAGGATAGCTGTAATTCTGCTGTGGTGCAAGAGCATGCTTGTATCAAAGGAAGTTGAAGGTGGGCTTTGTTTCACACTGGACACGAATCTCCTTTAGAAATTTTGACTGGGATCATGCTTAAGGTCCAGTGGAGGGTTCTCTCCCTTCCCTGAACTGACTTCTCCAGGTTGCTTTCTATCAGCTCTGACCAGTATTGAGGTTATGAGAAAAGGGAGTATCATTTATATGCCCAGGAGGGTCATTGGTCAGTTTGATAGCCTCAGAGGAGTGGATCAAATGGGCTGGCCTTTGCATGAAGGATGCTGCACTAGACCCCAATTTCTTGCCAACACCACCCCAACATGACTCGCCTGTTGCTGTAGCTGACCTGGGAGCAGTGGAAAAATCGTGTGATAACTTTGCCAAAGGTAGTTAGTTCCTAGTATTCATTTTTTTTTAAATTTTTAATCTTCCGGGGTCTGATCCTGTCTTGTTAATTTATTTGTAACTGTGGGGCTTAGAAGTGACTTGAAAAAAATTAATGATGATGATGATAATGTAACAAATATTCTGAGTGCTTTTTTAATTTGTTCCTTCATTTGATTCTGTCGTGGTTTTGTGTTTTTTTCCCTGTCTTTTTTTTAATTAAAAAACAAAAACAAAATAAAAATCTTGCAACCAAAGATGAGTTGAAAGGAAATTGAAAGTCTGTCATGGTGACTAATTTGTGGCACAGAAAGGGAAACATTCTAATCTGCGGACCAGCAACATGGCACCTGGAAACAGTACCGTGCCCACTGACAGGACTTTGCCATCTGCCCAGCTCTGAAGCCTACCTGGTTTGTTTTGGTTCTTTTAATTAATAAAAAGGAATGGGAAGCTGGCAAAGCACCAGCCTTCAATGTAACCTGTATTTTCAGTCATGCCTTAGGCCCCAGTAAGACCCCAAAGCTATTATTGGAAAATAAAGTGATCTACAGCTGATTACTTTGTTTGCCTTCTAATATATGGATATGTTGTTCTACCACTTCTACCATGGCAATCTTTTTATGAGAGGGATAGTGTTTATAACACATCAACATTCCAGATGTGCTCCCTGGTCCAAAACTCTTGTGGACCCCTATTCTAAAGGATCAAAAGTATTGGGGGGAAAATGCTGCCAATCTTACCTCCCATCACTGACTTCTGGCATTCCCAGTTCCTGTGCTGCTGTAGCACCCCAGTCTTTCCATTAGGCTATTTGGCAGCTTGGCAGCTAACATCTTCCATGATTTTTGTTTCTTTTTTTGCTGCAAAATCAACAGAATAGGAAGCGGGCCTGAAGGCTGGAGGCTGACTTGGCACTCCTGTATTGGATACCTGGAGAGAGGGCTCTTTGGTTATTCTGCGTTCTTGCAACAGCTGCTGTGGGATGATGGTGGACCTTTGCAGAGTGGCCCTCAAGACTTGGGAAGTAACAACTGTGGCTTTGTAGAAGTGCCCAGAAACAGAATTTAAAAATTTTAAAGGACAGCTATTAACAACAAAAGAAAACAGAAATAAATTTCTGTGTCTACATTCTTGTTTATTGTTCGATATTTCAAATTAGCTCTGAAAGGAACAAGCTTTGAAAATGTGTTCGTATGATCTCTGTCTCTAAGGATGTTTCTATCAAATTGTATACCCAGGTCAAATTTCCACCCTGGCATATGAAACCATATTGGTATATGGTAAATTCAAAAGCTGTTTAAAAGCATACAAACACTACTGTACCATTTTTAACTCTTCTGCAGGCTCTTTAAACAAGTTTTGTGGTTCATCATCTCACCCAGTCCTAAAACATTTGTCATAAATTACATACCCTGATTTCTGGAATCCCAAAATTGTGGTTAAGTTTTTTTTTGTACAGACAATTCCCATTAGCCATACAATTGTTAACGGCGTTCCGAGTCGTCATGCTGGCCACATGACCCGGAAGTGTCTATGACAACGCCGGCTCCAAGGCTTAGAAACGGAGATGAGCACCGCCCCCTAGAGTCGGATTCGACTGGACTTTACGTCAAGGGAAACCTTTTTATACAATTTGTTTAAAGAGCTGGGAGTATTAGGTAAGAGTTGGTATGGTGTAGTGGTTAAGGCACCAGGCTAGAAACCAGGAGACTGTGAGCCCTAGTCCTGCCTTGGGCACAAAGCCAGCTGGGCAACCTTCAGCCAGTCACTCACTCTCAGCCCTAGGAAGGAGGCAATGGCAAATCACTTCCAGGGACTAGTCCGGGAAGATGGTAGGTCAGGATAACTATGCTCGAAGGCTGGCCATATTGGCTGTGTGTGTGTGTAATATGTATGTATGTATGTATGTGTGTGTGCATACATATATATGCAGTATATTAAAGTCATGTGCATGCAACCTCATTAACAGCTTTTTAAAAATGCCTCATGCAAACACAACTGGAAAGTGGATTCATACAAAATTAAGGCAGAGATTTCTTCCGTATAGAACACAGACATTTCTTGTCTCATGATTGTTATAGGAAAGATTGCTGAACAATCATCTTTTCAACCCCACTTCTAACTCTAGCTGCAGTTTCAGTGCTTTCAAGGGCTCCATGTGACCTTTGAGGCACAACCGTTGCTTCCATCCAGCTCTTTATCCTGACCTACCATCTTTCGGTCGCTCACCTTTTAAAGAAAAATTCAGTCAGTGACTTTGCTAAATCTTTGCATGGCGATATTTTATAAGCTTTCTCCATTTTCTTTCCTGTAAATGTATACTGTATCTTCACAGAAAAATCCAATTGTATTAGCATCAGCTTTCCAGTGTGGACTAAAATACCACCGAGGATTATTCTATCTTTTATTTAAAAGTTTCTTCCATAGACAGGCAGACCTTTTTCTTGTTTTAGTGCTTCTGTAGAGATTAGAGATTCATTGTTTATCAATTAGTCAATTTCTCTTTCCTGCTGAGGGTTGGGGATTAATAACTAGTTTCCTTTAACCCCCCCTTCTTTTATTGTGAAAAAGCAGTTTTTCATTATAAAATAAAGGGGAAAAATAAAAGAAACAAGTAATTAAAGCTGCCATCCCCCCCTTTGCAGAGAACAGAAGCACTCTAATTAAGTGGTAAATCAGCAGTAATCCCTCAGCAAACTGAACAAAAAAGCAATGAAACAGGAACAACCTGCAAGGGGAAACTTAATTGCAGAGAACCTTTGCTGAACTGTGCTTGCAGATGAGTAAACATTAAAAAAGGATCTCGTCTCCGCAGAGCGGCATTAGTGGATAACGTAAGTATGTAGTCCTGCATGTAGTCATTGTAATTCTACCTGCAGCTGGTTGAGAGCAATCCAGGTCAGACACTTTCCCCAAGTGTCTCCACATGAGGCTTTTTGTGTACAATTGTGTACAAAAACAGAATTTACAGGGTGTCCTAACAAACATGTTTTCCCATCACTTCTGCCAATTTTATTTTCTTCAACTTTGAAGCACATTATATTTGGCAGTGCATGGACCAGAAAGAACTACTGAACCCTACCAGATGGATGGGGATAAGATGCCTCTGCAGCTGGACCTGGACACCTCCAGCATTGCTTCAGTGGCTGCAGTCTGGTTGGGCCTTGTTTCAAACAAACAAGAAGTCCCAGCGGCTCCCAGGGAAACCATGGCTCTGTTCTGTCTCCCTGTGCCCTAGAGGCAGATGGAACATAAGGTGTCCCTGATTAAGTGCAGGCAACCCCTGCCCCACCACCAGATACGTTCTAGATGCAATTAGGATCTGGCTGGGGTGAGATCTGGGAGATAGTCCTTTGGATTAGTATGCAAAGCGGAACAGATGGTCAGGTGCAAAGCTCATCATAAAAGCACTTGAGAAAAACTGATTTTGGAGGGAAAAGAGTGAACAGTGTCACACCCCAGCTCATGTAATCTGCAAGTTGTCTACACCTTCTCATCAAGAGAGGATTAAAGGATTGGTTGTATCAGAAGGCCAAGGCACTAGAAAGGCTAGCGGGGGCCACTGCAGACAAGCCTCCTTGCTAGCTATTAAGCCATGAGGTCAGTTCAGCCAACAAATTCTGAGCCTGCTGTCCCATGGTGGCAGCCCAATTGTTACTGTTTGTCCTCAGGCTGGCCTGAGAATGAGAGCTGGGAAATAGGGTATGTGATAGACAAATTCTCCAATGAAAGAGAAGCAACCCACGACCATGGGAGGAATGCACAGGAAATTTCATTCCACCTGCTTGTAAAGCCCATAATGAGGGGGTGGAACTAAGCTTGCCATTTCTGAAAGCAGTGTTTCCTGTGGTTTCTGATGTGCTGCTGCTGGCTTGCTAAGGAGCTTTGTAACTCGAATGTGTGTATTTAGCAGCAAAGTCACAGTAACATGATAGTGTGGTAGACCACAATGTCAGGAGGACAAGTTGGAGCATGCATCGTGTATGCCAGGAGTGAGACACTTAACACACTGATAGGACAATGCCACACTTCTGTTCCATATTACTACTTTAAATACTATGTAATATTTGTATTGCTTTTGCACTGACAAATACCAAATTATAGTAACCTGATTCAAAATCAGAGGTGCTTGCATCTTTAGTATTTATACAGAAGTGAGGATGTTTTTAAAATGTATCAACAACAAAAGACTGACTATTCCTACTCTTGAAGGAACACAAATATAAACAAATGGATTGCATCAGAAGGAAAATTTTAATAGCTAAACTGGGAAGTTGGAATAAGACTCAGTGGAAGAAACCTCAATCAGTCAGGGATATCCACAGGATGCGGTCAAAAAAGTCAGGATGGTGGCCATGACAGTGCAGTCAAAGCCCACCATTTTTTAATGTGCATCGTGTATGTGATACACATTAAAAAAAAGTAGGGCTTTGATTGCATGGCCACCATCTTGACCTTTTTGCCTTCCACTGAACAGATGTCCCCAGACTGAAAAGTTCTTCAAACGTTCTGTATTAAATGAGACACAATCAACAGCAGAGAAAGTATGCAGCACTACTGAGACATCATATTCCTGAGATCTATGATTGGAGAATGCCTATTAGACCATTCCCCATGATTCAAAGGCAGATTTGGCTATCATTCATCTCCTATCCCACTTGAAACACAGCATTTTCTGTACATGGAAAAAGCCAAGGCAAAGATCAGCCTTTTGCTTTCTTACACATTGTTTCACAGCCCCAATACGACCACTCCTTTCCAAAACTTTGAAAATACTTCAGTTCTTAATCACTCTGTTTTGGCTTGATGGGCCACAGGATCTTAGGAAAAGAAACTGATTCAAGCCAGGATCTGATACACATCTTTAGAAAAGGGCCTCTGGGTGAGGTTTTCTCTAGGTACTACAAAGATCAAGGAGCTCTGGGTTCTAAAAATTACTGTGAATGGTACAAAGATTAAGCGCCACAAGTCTGCAAAGGATGAAAAGACAGGAGGAAAGACTAGCCTTCATTAAGTAATTAACCTGCTAGGAAGGGGGAAGTAAGAGAAAAGTACATAATGAAAGTATGGTGCTCCAGGTATATACAATAAAGGAAAAAAAGTTATTTTAAACATTGCGCTCTAGGAAGACTACCGAGAGGTGGGGGAACCAATCTAATATCCTGGCTGAATGGCAAGAAACACATGCCAGATCTCTCTCTCTCTCTGAAACTGTACTGTTAGTAGGACAACCTCATGGTATTTCTCCACCACGTCAGATCTTCTGATCTCCCTTTCCAGTCTTTCCTTCGCGAAGCAGTCCCTTCGCTCACTTTCGTTCCATCTCCCTCCTCTTCTCTGGGAGCTTTCATTCGCCGGTCCTCCTCTCTTTTTACCCAACATTTTTCTTTCCTCTTCTGGTTGCCTCAGAGTCTCCCTCATGATGCCTATCAGGACCTCAGTTGGGTGACGGTGCAACGAAGCCGGGGAAAAAAAAGTCCTGCTGAGGAATCTCCCTTCCTTCTCCGTTTCTCCAAACGCAGAGCTGCAACTGGAGACCTTAAGGCGAAGCCTCTGCCCAAAGGTCTTCTTAATGCAACTGACTGACCTACCTACCTTCCTTCCCTCCCTCCAAGAAGTCCAGAGCGGCAGCCGGAGAACGGAAGAGCGGCCCTTCCGGCCCGCGGGCTTCTTCGCCGGGCGCCGCTTCCAACCGGGAGCGGAGGGGCGGCCGGGGAAGCCCTCGGGCGCGTCCCTGGCCCGGATAACGGTCGCCTCCCGCCCTTTGCCCTGCGGACCCCGCGTCCCCTTGCGCGGAGATCGAGCCGGCTGCCACGGAGATGTCCCTGCTCGTTGTTCTCAATAAACAGTGTCATTTAACGTCTTTCCGCGAGGCCCGCGCTTGGCCCGCAGGGAGTTGCCTCGCCTCGCGCCATCCCGGCCTCCGCGGCGCTTGGAGTCGCAGCCGCTGCCCACCGGGCGCCCGGGCCTGCTTTACTGACCAGCCCTAAGGGAGGATGTCCGGGTCGGTGCGCGAGAGAGACGGCGGGATAAACCTCCCGAACGAAGGTGTACGCGGAGGGCATTTGCTCCTCCGACCTCTGAAACGGCCAGCGCCGCCCTCACGCTCGCCCGGCATTTTGGTTCGGCCCAACTGCCACTCTCTTTTTACGCTCCCACCCCCCGGCCTGCTCACGTTGGTACAGCCCAGCCGGCCGGTTCCCTCGCTTTTCCTTTCCGCCCCGCCCACTTTCTCAAGGGGAAGGGAGCCGCCTGGCTCGGGCCTCGGAGCTACGTCATTACGACATCGCCCTATGCGAATCCCGACGGCTTCGGGCAAGGGCTCGCGCGCTGCGCACCAGCGAGGCCGCCGATTGGCCGAGCGTTGAGTAAGCCGCCTCCGGATTCGCTGCGTCCTGTAATCCAATAGAGAGACGGTTTGCTCGAGCAGGAGGGTGAGAGAGAAGGTTGGGCTGTGGGGGACAGAAGGGAGAAAAAGGTGAGGGGAGGGGGACTGGGGGAGAGCGCCCCTAGTGCAGGGGGGAACTAAGGGGGAGGGAGACAAGAGGGAGGCTAGAGCCCTCCCCGCCCTATAGGGGAGAGCGGCTGAGCAGCCGGGCCGCCACCCCCCGCCGGGGTGGGGGAGGGGAGCTCGGAGCGCGCAACGTGAGAGGGTGTGAGAGAGGAAGGGAGGATAGGTGCTCCCCCCACGCTGCAAGGCTGTGGGAGTGGGAACCCGCCTGCGTGCAGGGGAGGGGCAGAGCTCCCCGAGGGAGAGCGGGGTGGGGGTTAAAGTCGGCAGAGGGAGGAGGGGTCGTGCCCCCGGGCAGAGGCGAGGGGGAACAGGCCGCGGGGTTGCATCTGAGGATGTGGCTTCGGATCCCTGGAACTGCCCTGCCACGAAGGAGTGAGCCTCGAGGGTCCTGGGGGGCTCCTCGTTGCAGGGGAAGCGAGTGAGATGCGAGGTAGCCCAGGCTAACTGTAAAGGTGTGGAGGTGAAGGGACAGGTGAGCGGGGGTTTCTGCTTCGTCCGGGAGCTTGAGAATGAAAGGCTTGACGGAGAGTGGAAGTCCTTGATTCTGAAGGGTGGGTCAGAAGCCCTGACCTGAGGCCGATGAATGATCTGCAACCCTCTCTGCTGTCTTCTTTGTAGTCTTTTAAACTCAAATTTTCAGAAGGGACCTTCTGCTACGAAACGTGGTGCATGTTGCTGAAAGAGGCCAGATTGGATGAGTTTCTAGGGCCCCAAGTCCTTCTTGGACTGCCCATTGACCTAAGGCCTGGAAGGTATGTGAGAGAAACTAGATAAACTGTAATGGTTAGACCACATTTGGAGCATCGCATATGCTTCTGGGCACCAGGCACTGCTCTTTGAAAGAACATACAGAAGCTGAAGGGGGGTGCCAGAGGATTGCCATCAGATTGATAAGGGTCTGGAAACCAACAGTTAAAAGAGTTGGGCTTGTTTAGTTTGCAAAAGAAAATAATAAAGCGTGATGAAGTAGTGGAGTACAAATATTTTAAAGGGTGTAATGTGCGGGGTGGGCGGGTGGGACGGACTTGTTCTCTGTTGAAACTAAGAATAGGAGAAAGACCAAGGGACTGAAATTAGATTCAGGCTGAATATTAGAGGTAACTAGACAACCCTGTGACCCGTTGGGTCATCCTTAGAGAGAAAGGTAGTGCAGTCTGATGTGACCACAATGAACGTTAAATTTTGGGCTGACCATATTTTTTTTACTCCAATGCTGGACGATCCTGTGATCATCTAAGAAGAGTACATATCATAAATAGAAAAATAATTGTAGCGGCAAATGAACTTCAGTAATAAGTTAATATTAATATTTACTTACCTAAACAGAATGACCACAGGCAGGCAAAAAAGCGGGAGCGACTTCCGACTTCCTGCTGGCTTCCCCATTGACTTTGCTTGAGGGAAGCTGGCAGGGAGCATTGGAAATCACGATCACGTGGCTGCGGGGACACTGCAACAGCCGCAAGTTTACAAATAAAACTGGTCTGAACATTGTGGAAATTTCAAATCCATGGGAATAATGGCTCCTGGATTTTTTACGCATTCTTTAAGTTAGCAGACTTTAGGTACCTTGATTCAAAAATTGTTGTGGTATAATGCACTGTTTGGGATAACTTGAGGGTACAAACAGACAAACAAAAACACAATGAGAGTTTTAGTAATATATAGATTTCTGGGTTTTAAGTATTGTTAAGAAGTAGAAAAGTTAGTCTTGGAACAGTGGAAGACGCCTCCTTGTTAGCAGTTGTCAAATGGGGACTGGATTGCCACCTGCTTTGGATGATTTAATAAATTCCTGCACAGATCAGGAGGTTGGGCTAGATAACCTATAAGGCCTCTTCAGCATATGATATTATGATTCTCTGAGGCTAGAGAAAATAAAGTTGTGTCTTCAGGCAGCTGGCGGGAAAAGGGATCCTCGTGGATTTTAAAATGACTCCATTATAGTATTAAAAAGAGTTTTCTGTTATTAAAATAACTTGGTTTAAAATAAAATCTGAAAACAGTGCATTCGAAGTCTGCAGTTATAATCTGTGAAAAATAAATTGCTGACAGCCCTGCCCTGAAATTCATTTACCAATTGAGAAATTTCCTTTTGGAGCTTTTTGTGCTCCCTCCATGAGTTTTTATCATCCTGAATAATTTAGTATAATCTTGAAATGGAATTGGCATTCAGACTGATTGCTGGGGAACACTCCCAAATTAAGGAGCAGTAGTATGTTTAATAAGACACAGAGACAACGTCAATCTCAGGAGACAATATTGGATATGGCAGACAAATAGGCTGAACGGGAATCAAATAATGTTCTCTCTCTTCTTCATTGCATTGTTACACTTTCTGAAAGTCCTTGTTACAAGGAAATGACATCTTTAATATTTTATTTTTCATATCCTGAAGCAATAATGCATGGAAGTAAGTCTTCCAGACAAATCAGATAAACCAAACAACCCTTTCAAATAAACCAAGTAATAATTAACAGTTTTCCCTTTTAACCAACTGCAGCCCATAGTTGACTGCTGAAGAGTGGAATTCTGTACCCTTACTTGAGAGTAAACTCCAGTGGGACAGTCCATATTGAATGGTGCTGCTTGCCATTTTTGCTCTTACAACTCAAGCTTCTTGCTGGAGAATTTGCCAATGACCTTTACACTGTTTGTTTTGTAATAGGTATAATTTGGGAGACTGGTGTTACTTAATTTCAAAAAATCTCGGTCATCAATTGAATGGAGGAAGGTTTTTTTGTTGCTGTTTGTTTAAAGATGACAGTCATTTATCACAGCAGTTTGCAATTTGTGTGAAAGAGAAGAATGCTTCTGAGTAGCTTCCTGCCACCCATGGATTTGAAAGTACTTGCATTACAAATGGTCCTTTTAAAAGTCTGCATGACTGAGAGCACTTTTAAAATAATTTAATCATTTGTCCTCATCAATCAACCAGATATTCCAAGCACAGTCTCAATCAATCAGCTCCCTAATTTTTTCTCTCTCTCTTCTCAGCACACTGGGAACCATCTTTCATGATGGCGGAACCAGCCGAAGAAACTCTGTTGTATGTAGAGCACCGCTATGTCTGCTCAGAGTGCAGTCAGCAGTTTAGTTCCTTAGAGGATGCACTGGTGCATCAGCAGAGCCACATGTGCTCCCAGGAGCAGCAGTACGAAGTAGTGGGGTTGGCAGAAGCTGGGCTGATGGCAAGTGGTGAGGCTGGTCTCTATCAAACAGTGACTGTGCAGGAAAGCCAGTACCAGTGTTTGGAGTGTGGACAGATTCTCATGTCTCCAAGTCAGTTGCTTGAACACCAGGAGATGCACCTGAAGATGGTTACTCATGAACCAGAACCTTTGGTCAAACCTCTGAGTTCCAGTCAGATCCACTATGAGTGCACAGAATGCAAAGCACTGTTTACCAGTCAGGATGTGTGGCTTGCCCACCGTCAGAGCCACCGCAAGCCACCAGAGCCAGCAGCTCCTCCTCCTCAGAGTCAGGCACTTGTAAACCTGGAGCATTCGTACCGTAAGCCAGAGGATGGAGGAGATTCCTGCGGAACTGTGCAGTTATTGTTGTATGAGTGTGGTGAGTGTTTCCAGCTGTTTCAGTCAACCACAGACTTCCTAGAACACCAGGCCTCACATCAGGTGATACAACCAACCCCAGGGACACAAGTGAGAGAGTTGCCTGTATCTTGCCCTGCAGAGCCAAAGGAGTTGTTGCCACCAAGTTTAATGGCTGTACAAAACGGTGCTGTGCCAGCACAAATCCAGACTAGTGTCACAGCCACGGACCACAGTTACGAACTTAAAAACAACCCTGGGGAGCAGCCACTCCGCAAAGTGAAGCAGGCCGCTAAGGAATACTTGTGCACCGAGTGTGACCAGCTGTTTCCGTCGGCCCATAAGCTCCAGCTGCACATGAGGAGTCATCGGCAGGGTGCCTTCAAATGCCCGCTTTGTAGTAAGGTGCTTCCCTCTCCAGCTGCCCTTGAGAAACATCGGGAGGAGCACAGTGGGGAGTCGCGCTTCCTCTGTGTGGACTGTGGCTTGGGCTTTGGCACCGAGGCAGTGCTGTTGTCCCATCGGCGCACTCATTCCCCAAACCCCCTGTACCGCTGCACCTGCGGCAAGACTTTCATCAACATGACAAAGTTCCTCTATCATCGGCGCTCCCACAGTGCCAATTCTACACAGACCTACGAATTGCTTTCGTCTCCCCCTGAGGACCCGCCACTTGAGGAAGAGCCACCAGAAGCCTCAGAGCAATCAGAGAAAAAGCCAGAAGTGGTCCCGTTGGCCCTCATTTGTTCTGTGGACAACAGTGTCATGTCAGTTGACGGCGATGCTCAGGAGAAAAAATCTGAGTTCCAGTGCCTGATGTGTGGCAAGGCCTTTCCCAAGCAGACACAGCTGTCGCGCCATCAGCGCTTTGCCCACAAGATGGAGCGCCGCCACAAATGCTTGACGTGTGGCAAGATGTTTAAGAAGAAGTCCCACATGCGCAACCATCTCTTGACTCATACTGGGGAAAGGCCGTACCACTGCAAGGAGTGTGGCAAAAGCTTCAATTCGCCAGCCAATCTGCAGCGCCATCGCCTGACCCACACCGGCGAGCGTCCCTACCGGTGTGACATCTGTCAGAAGTGCTTCACACAGTCTTCCACACTGCAGCAGCATCTCCTGGTGCACAGTCGCCACTACCCTTACAAATGTCAGGAGTGTGGCAGCGTCTTCCACCGACCCTACCGCCTGCTCATGCACCGCTATCATCACACCGGGGAGTATCCCTACAAGTGCCAGACCTGCGGTCGCTCTTTTTTGCTTCGCCGTTTGCTGGAGGTTCACCAGCTGAGCCACACTGGCCAACAGCCGCACCGCTGCACCTCTGGCTGCGGAGCTGCCTTTGTCACCGCCGAGCAGCTGAAGGAGCATAAATGTGGCAAGATGAGTCGCCACTTCGAGTGCTCCGTATGCGGCAAGAAGGTTGGCTCGACGGTGCAGCTGAGGGCCCACGAGCGGCTGCATGGGGACATCCAAATCCCTGAGGGGGCGGAAGAAGAGCCGCCGGCGCTTGAGCCCCCCCCACCCCGGCCCCGCCGCCCCGCCTGCCCGAAAGCCTTCGAGTGCAGTGACTGCAAGAAATTGTTCAGCACGGAGACGTCGCTGCAGGTCCACCGCCGCATCCACACCGGGGAGCGTCCCTACCCTTGCCCGGATTGCGGGAAGGCCTTCCGGCAGTCCACCCACCTCAAGGATCATCGGCGCTTGCACACCGGGGAGAAGCCCTTTAAATGCGATGAATGTGGGAAGGCGTTCACTATTGCCGTGCGGTTGGCAGAGCACAAGCGGATTCACACTGGAGAACGCCCGTACCATTGCGATGCTTGCGGCAAGGCGTACCGTTCTTTCTCCAATCTCTGGAAGCATCGTAAAATGCATCAGCAGCAGCGCCTGCAGCATGAGCAGGAGGTCATGGCAGAGGCTGTTGCTGCAGCCGCAGCTGCTGCAGCTGCCGCAGCAGCCGCTGCAACAGCCACGTCCTCTGCCTCGGCGGCATCAAGTGAACAAGTCTATGGCAACACTGTGACCATTATGGAAACCATCCCTGTTGTGGAGACCATTGAAATCTACCCAACTGATGGAGGGGTTCACTTTGAGAATATCCAAGTGGAAAATGTCCAGATTGGGGGAGTTTGAGTTGGGCTGGGGGGAGTAAGGAGGGGCAGCTAGTCTCACGACGTGGATTGGGAGCTGCTGCTCTTTGGCTCCCCCTTCCCAGGCTTTGGTGTAACTGCAACAACAACTGCTCTCAGCCTTTTCTCCATGCTCCTGCTGCTCTCTGCATTCCTGGAATGTGGTTGCATCTTTTATTTTTCACCAGTTCTGCAGATGGGCTGGGTGTTGCTTTGTCCCACACACCTCCCACTCAGTTTCCTGAGATAGCCGTGCTGTTGGCTTGGGCACTCCATGCCGTTACGTGGTCTGATGCTTCCCTTCCCTTCTGGCTGATGTTGGGCAGTTCTTTCCCACTCAGCAGAAGGGAACGTTTTCTCTTACAACTTGGGCAACCCTTAGCCCTAGCAGTGCCCATGGCAACCTTCTCCACAGCTGAATCTCTCTCATGCTAATTTTTTTGTGGGGGTGGGTGGGAGGGTTGTTGTTGTTGGTTCCCTTCCTACTTGGGATCAACCTGGGCTGTAAATACCTCTTGGCTGAGTCTGCTCTGTTCACTGTCGGATTCTCTCCCCGTTTGCTGTTGGTCACCATCTCTCAGATATTGTTCACGATCCATGATAGCTTCTTTTATTTTGTTTCTTGCTAACTGGGCTCATTCCCATGGCTGTGGGAGCATTTTGTTATTTCATATTAAAATAAAATAGAAATTAAGTACTTGTGATTTTTTTTAATTGAGTGTAGCTTTTCTTTCTATTTTGGGAAGGAGGAAATCCCAGTGTGAGTGAAATGTGGTAATGGAGATGGAGTAAGGTTGAGTAGAAAAAGAGACTCTCAACCTATTAGTTGGGTTTCATAATCATCTGTGTTATAATCATCTGTGAAATTTTCTAAGACAAATATGTTTATCTGATTAATTAGTTGTTATTGTGATGAGAAATGTTTGATCAATTAGGAAAGTGTCCCTGATTAACTGGTAAGTAGTTACTTATTTTAAATAGATACCATTTTTAAAAAGACATTCCTCCATCTTACTCGTGAAAGAGGGAACCCTGTTGTAAGATAGTGCTTGTCATAATATTTATTTAAACATGAGGAAATCCTTGACAGATTAATCAAAGTATTTCCAGCTGTAAAATTTTCATTTAACCCTAAATATAAAGTGACTTTTGGAGAGTAAAAAAATTAATAAGGAAAAATTGTTCATTTTTGGAAGGAAATAATAGATTCAATATTTCCTCTTTAGAGTTTAAGGTAACACTAAAATGTGCCATTACATTTTGAATCTACGCCCTCCTTCCTGATATAATCAGCTCAAGTGTTAATTAATCTACCAGAAAGTCTTGGCTTTAATGGAAAGTAAAGAGGTGTGACAAATGTGTTTGTCTAGATATTGTGAGGGGTTTTTTTGACTGGCAAAGAATTTGCTGTGGTGAATACATCTTGTAGGTCCTTCTCTATTCATTTGGGGAGGAGGGCAGTTCGGCATAACGTCCACCAGGTGGGCCTGTACGCCAGAATCGTCTTGTTGAACTTCACTAAGAAATTGTTTGGCCCAGCAATCTGCTTCCACTGTTAGTCGGTCATGTAGCCCAGAAGAGATCAGAAGCAGGATGGCCATTCCCTGGTGTCTTCTCCCATTTGTATGAGCTTTGAGGATGGGGCTTTCATCTTAACTATAATTACCGTTCATGCTTTTTGTTGTCACACTGATAATTTCAAGGCACAGCCATTCCTAAAGAAACTGATAAAGGGGCTGAGATTGAGGTGGGTTACAGAGACAGAGTTCGGATTAGAATTGCTCAGCCCTACTTTAAGTAAGATGAGCCAGTGAAATTGATACTGAGAGGGTAAGTAAAAATGCAAAATGGCAACACAGGCAGAAACCTGTTCCCTTTACAACCCAAACTAAATGTTTTTAGGATCAGGAGAGTTGTTTGAGGTTGCAAGGTACAATTCTTCTTTCTCTGCCAGTTAAACCCTGGTTCTGAGTTGATTCTCCCCTTCTCGGGTTTTCCCTTTTTTAACGCAGCCTTCCCGTCTTGCTCTGTCTCCCCAGTATCTCGCTACTGAAGCAAGCAAACCCCAGGAGCAGTTCCTTTCTCAGGCTGCTTGTGGCCTTTGGAGCAGATGTTTTTCCTCTTGTACCCCTCCTTCCTGTTTCCACACACAAGATGAGTGGGTGTAGGTGGGAAGAGAAGGGTCCCTGCATCTTGCATGTCAAGAATGGTAGAAAAAGCTTTATGTCACGGGGGGGCCCTAAGGTGGAGTTCTTAACCTTTTCCTCTTCAGTGCTTTGGCCAGCTTAGGAGCTGGCCGTGGTGCTGAGGACACCAGACAGGAAGGCCCAGACGTGTAAATATGGATTGGATCAAAGAACATTTGCCTTTGGGTTTCCCTGCAACAAGTATTCCATTCTCCTGGCATGGCAGAGCAGTTCCTCTTGTGCTTTCTTGATGGTACGCTTCCAGTTTTGTGGCAGCAGCTGGAGGAAGGATTCCATTCTGGTCATTTTTCTCATTCCTGCTATTGCTCCCTGTACATTTCCACATGTCTGTGTGCCTTCCAGTTCACTGGAACACATTAAAGATTGACTGAAGGAATGCTTTGGAGCAGATGTTACTCAGCATGGAAGGAAGGACTATCTTCTCCAATACTTAAAAGCTTTTTTTTTTTAAAAAGGGATGTGCACAAACACACATTTTTATGTGTATACACACATGAAGGCATGTGTGCATGCACACACAGACCGTTCGTTCATCCCCCAAAGGACGCTGTAGCGAACACCACAACCATGTACATAATACAGAGAAATAACTGTGTTACACAGTTTTTCTACCATTCTTGACATGCAAGATGCAGGGACCCTTCTCTTCCCACCTACACCCACTCATGTGTGGAAACAGGAAGGAGGGGAGAGGAGGAAAAACATCTGCTCCAAAGGCCACAATAACTATACATAATACAAAGAAATATCCTAACATCGGAACAGGTTTTAGGGCATCATCCCAGAGAAGGCCCTCTATTCTGGATGATAGATGAGTTTAGAGAAGAAATAGACATGCTTTAGAAATAGTCACTGAAGCAAAGTTTTCAATGAATATGTCCAGTGCCTGTGGGAGAAATTTCTCCCTTTCACTTCAGGGGAGATGGCAGCTCTTACACAGCTTGTTCAGCCTTGGCAGTTAAGGGTTAAGGAAGTAAAAAACTACATTCCAGACACTTTAAGTCCTTAAGGCTATGAAGGACTTCAGAATTATCAAGACTGAACTGTTGTGAAAAAGGTGGTTTATGGTCTCCTCTCCTGGCAGAATGCAGGTGTTCCAGATTTTAAAAGTTGGCTTCACAAAATCTGCCAACTCTCAGAGGCCTTTGAATCAGCTTTGTACTGAATGTGATACAAGACTGGACAATATGATTCTACTTGGTCTGGGTTCAGTGCATTGTCTAATGTTGAAATTGAAGTTACTTAATTTTAATAGTGATAGAATTTGTTTTTAAATAGTTTTTTCTACATATATTTAGAATTAGATTTAATTTTTATTTTGAGCTTTTACTTTTCTTTAGTTCTTTGTTTTCTTTTTTAATTTTTCTTTTTGTTCTCTGGTGACTTTGTGTTTTTCTTTTTTTCTCATTACATTACAGTCTTTTCTAGTGTGTATTAGTTACACTCACACATACAGACAGTATATTGTGTTTTCCTTGTGATTACATAATTAAGAACACGGGAGGAATGGGTCCTTGGATGTTTGGTCCACCTGTGATTTCTAAACACCTCACTGAGGTACTCTTTCTCCATTCCTCAAAATGAGGCAATATGCTTTGCATATTGAGAGAGTCATTGAATGTCACATTGAAGGGACTTTGGAAATAATCTAGTCTTTTTCAACCTTGGCAACTTGGAGATGTGTGGACTTCAACTTCCAGAATTCCTCAGCCAGCACTGGAACTGAAGTCCACACACCTTCAAGTTGCCAAGGTTGAAAAACACTGATCTAGTCCTTACCTTACCTGTGCAAGAGTCTATTGTTACAATAATTCTGCAATCTTGTTTCTTTGGTAGGAGCAGAAAATCTCTGTCTGCATTTCTGTAGCAGGTTCTGGTCTAGTCATGCCTTCTGAGTTAGAGGGAGGTAAGCCTAGAGCATTGTACCAATGAAAAGAGACTATTGTGTTGCAGTTTGCTGGGAATGAATCCTGCAATGGCTCCATTTAAGGTAGGAATCTCACCTCAAACAAAAGCAAGTAGGAAGAAGGCAGGGATAAAACATTACTGTTCAGAGCACTGCTGCAGATGGATTCTTTGGGTTTCCATACAGCTCAGCGATAATGGCTATTGAAAGTCCTACGGGGAAGTGATAGCTGTGGACTTAATGCAGGATCCCCAGGAGGCCTCTCCTGGCACGTGTCAGAGATGCTGTACAACACAGATTTTAGCCTTTCTGCAACCAGGACTGGCTCTAATTACCCAAATCAATGAAGGGCAGAATTCTAATATATCCCCCCCGCTTTTTTTTTTTTGGCGGGCAAACAGATTTTCCTGTCATTCTTTTTGTTTAGGGCAGGAATAGGCCTAGATGCTTTGCTGTGCTGAGTGCCTTTCGGGAAAGTGAGGGCTGCAATGGGCAAAGTGAGATAGGGCCGTGCCATGCAAGTAGATTGGGAAGCAGGTTTGGGGAAGTCTCTGATCAGCTGTTTTAGGATTTACACTTCAGTTTTCATGTATTCCCTGCCTCAAAATAGCAAGAAATCATACCACTGATTTAGAGCAACTGTGGATGGGCTTCCTCACTAGGTGGCCTCATGTTGCCTGTCAAAGATTTAGTTCCTCTACCGAAAGTAGGGAGTGAGGCCCAACTGCATCCTTCCTGAACTATAATTCCCGACATTTTGTGGGCCAGGCATAACAAAACTGCATAAACTCCATATTAATGACACAACCCAGTTTCCTCAACCTGCCTTCCCCAGATGTGATGGCTGTGGGTGATGGGAGATATCTATATATCTGAAGGCCACCACATTGAGAAAGGCTGATGAATTTTTTTTTTCCATCTCAGCCTCTCTGCTTTTGTACTTCCTTTTAGATTAATGATGCCAATGAAATGGCACAGATTAGCTGCACCGGCTGTAAACCACTTGATGGTAAATGTTATATATACAGATTTTAATCAGGATGTGTACTGTTCTTAACTCTTCCTTGGAAAGATTTCATTTTGCACTCTATTAAAAGTTATGACCCTAGTTTTGAAGGACAGTGTACAAATTGAAAGATAAAAAGTAAAACTCTTCCTGCTGGACCAGACAGTTGGTCAGAAGGGCTAGATGGGCCATGGAATTTAATTAGATTTGAGCCTTGTGGGAAGATAACACCAAGTTTGTCAAATGGAAAATACGGTAACAATCCACAGTTTTTCCCACTTCCAATTAACCATTGTTGGAGCCTTATTATGGCCAAATATGGATGACCATCCATATATTTACATTGACCACCAGGAAGCAGGCACCACATGACTAGTTTCATCCTATTTGGGACTCCTCAGACATAGGTAACCAAGATGTTATTCTATGGGATTCAAGCCCTCTCCCTGGAATTGAATTTACGGACTTTTGTACTTTAGATCAGTGTTTCTCAGCCTCGGCAACTTTACAATGTGTGGACTTCGACTCCCAGAATTCCCCAGCCAGCGTGCTGACTGATGAATTGTGAGAGCTGAAGTCCACACCTAATGGCTGGGGAATTCTGGAAATTGAAGTCCATGCATCTCAAAGTTGCCAAGTTTGGAAAACACTGATATATACAATCTACCTTCCCTTAAGCTCTCAGTTCTGTATATACCATTCTGACAGAATGTGCACATACTTAAGAATTTACGAATGTGCAATTAAATGATTGCATGTATTAGTGTTATAATTTCCCCACCAAAATATAAACTAGCAAAGGTTTTTTACTACTCTACCAGGCTCTGATAGAGAAGGGGTGTAATCATCTGCCCTTTTTCCCATAGCCGAACTGGTTCCATGTGAGCTCAGAGGACACCCTGGGAATGTACAGTAGTTCCTTGCCACTTGCTTGCCTGAAGCAGCCTTAACCTTTTGACCCTGGAGGAACCCTTGAAATATTTTTCAGGCCTTGGGGAACCCCTGCCCATTCAGGCTCAAATATAGGCCAGAAGTTACAAAATAATTATATTCGTTTCATGGGTAGGCCTGTCTATATGCACAGTGTTCTTAAACTAAAAATAAAGAATGAAACTTACCTCTTTAATGTGAAGTTGCCTGAATCTGAAATAATTTTTTAAATAAATCATGATCTCCCAGGGAACTCCTAGTGACCTCTTGAAGAACCCTAGGGTGCCACGGAACCCTGGTTGAGAAACCCTGGCCTGAAGTATCTCTTGTCTCTAAGGCCATCAGGCTGCTGCTGAAATAAAAATGCCATTCCAGAAAGCTCAGTGCGGCTGTGAGTTTCTCAGCCAAACATTTATATATCCAACTGATTAGCCTAGGCTTTTTCTTAGAAATACTGCTCCTGCGTCGGTTCATTTGTTACCTACCTTTTCAGCAACCTGGCTAATCAAACCTCCAAAGCCACGTTTTGCTAACATTTGGACTAGACTATTTCCTTACCTGGTCCCCTTGCGGCATACTAAAGCCTTGGAAAGGGAAGGAAGAGGGCGGAGAAAGGTTTTCAAATTACTTTGAGCCAAGCTGTTTGTTCTATTAGTCGTCTGTTTAAATAGCGCCCTTATGATTAAGCACGCCACCCTCTTGGCAAGGACAGCTCTGGGGTCCCCTGATTTATTTATTTATCCGCCACCTTCATCCTGAGGAGTCTAGGCGCCAGAGCCAATGCAACCTACCATAAAATCAAAGCATGACTTTATGTAATAGTAATAATAACGCACCAACAACTCTAAAACAATCAACTCCCAGAGGCCTCCTGGACAATCATTTTTACCAGCTTCTGGAGGCCATGAGGATGGGGCAGGGAGGGGGGGAGGTACCTTTGCCTTTGGAGGGAAGTTGTTGCAAAGGAGGGGAAAACGGAATGCCTGTTTTGGATCCGGCTCCTGTGTTACTTCTTGGTAGGTGGGCTTTCAACAGGCATTCCGTGTTTGCCCACACGCGTGGGCAGAACCTCTCCAGCACAGGCCATCTGACCGGTAACAGCACCTTGAATTGCACTGAACTGGCGGATGACCTCTCCCAGTTGTTTCATGCAGACATGGAACAGGAAGAGAGGACCAAGCTCTGGGGCACCCCATAAAGCAATGCCCGAGGGTCAGACCTCTTTCCTCCAGCAGCCACAGATTGGGCTGGCCCATACGGGAAGGAGCAGACCTCCCAAGCCTCAAGAAGGGTGGCTCAGAAGGATGCTGTGGCCAACGGCATCAAAGGCCGCTGAGAGATCCAGTGGTACGGAGGTGGCCGCGTTCCTTCTGAGTCCCACCAAAAACCATCCATGAGGCAATTGCAGTTATAGAGCCAGGGCTGGTTCTGAAACCTGATTGCAATAGGTCCAGAGAGTCTGCTTCTCGTGTTTTAATTATCCCCCTACCACTTTTTTTTCCCCACAACATTCCTCATAAAGGGGAGGTTAGATATAGGATGGCAGCTAGCCAGGAATAGCAGGTTAGGATGGGCCTTCAGGGTGGCGTAGACCCATGTCCCTATCCCTCCCTTTAACCAGCCAGGAGGGACAGGGGTCAAATCCACCAATGGCTGATCTCAGATCACAAAGAACTCTGGCCACTTCCTTGAGATTTTCAGGGACACAAACTTCCTAGAAAACATTGTAAGTCGCTTACCTCTTCCATCTCATCAGATC
The DNA here is from genome assembly GCF_035149785.1 of Candoia aspera. Lineage (NCBI taxonomy): Eukaryota > Metazoa > Chordata > Lepidosauria > Squamata > Candoiidae > Candoia > Candoia aspera. Next base: position 21,893,442 of record NC_086162.1, read on the forward strand.
CAGTTGTCCAACCAGCTTCCAACTCGGAGCAACTGTGAACAATTTTATCTGGTAAACGATCGGCCAGACAGTCACAGATGTCAGCCACTGACTCTTACTTATTTTAGTTTTTATAGCCTGCCCAGCTCAAAAGACACTGGGTGGGTTACAACAGATTAAAATTATAAAAGCAACCCTAGAAGTAAATCAAAATGATAACAACAACAGTCAAAGTTGGCTAGATACCCTCTCTCGCCGCCTCTACCTAAATCGCTTCCTCTTGCTGTTCAAACCTGTAGCTCCCATAATATGTAGGTAGATTATGTATGAGGCTATTGAGTGTTCAGAGGTAATCGTGATCACTCATTATGATTAGCCAAGTAGTTATCTATGAAGCGGACGCACAGAAAGCATAAGCAGAGTCCTGCTGTGATCAGGCCCCAATGCCACCAAATTCAGTGTCTCTTCTAAGAGCACATGGATGCCTTGGAGCATTAAGGTGATGGAGCTTTGCTATTTCCACCACCCAGGGGACGTTCAATTGCATACTTATTTTGGACCATTGAGTTAGCATAACTGGTGTAACCTAGCAGCTAAAAAGCTTCATGCTGAACCTGAGCATCCCTGGTTTGGATTTTGTTTCTGCCACGGACTCAGTAAGCAATGGCCTTAGGCAAGACATTCTCTCTCAACCGTTACACTGCAACCAGGGACATAATAACACTGACCTTACAAGGTGGTTGTAAGGATCACTACGGTGAATTGAAGCACTTTAAAGTAGTGTTTCTCAACCTCAGAGACTTTAAGATGTGTAGACTTCAACTCCCAGAATTCCCTGGCTGGGGAACTCTGGGAGTTAAAGTCCATACATCTTAAAACATGCTAGCTGGGGAACCCTGGGAGTTGAAGTCCATACATCTTAAAGTTGCTAAGGGTTGAGAATCACTGCTTTAAAGCATGATAGAAATGTTATTACAGCTAATTGTCCTGGACTCGTGTAGCATCAGAACTATCTTCCCACATCAGGCCAAAATCCATTCAGCCCAGCATTGGGTTCCTACCGTGTGAAAACCCAGCCATGTGCTTTTACCAGTTGACCACTAAAACAGCAGCCTTCTGCTCTAGCAACAGTTGTTGAATGGAAAATAGTTTCTGAGCATGGAGTTTCCATTGTGTATATTACTGTAGTATTTTTATTTGGTATGCAGTTATATCTAAGTGCAGTACATGACTTGTTTCCCCCACCCCACCCCACCCCACCCCACCCCACCCATAACAATCCTGTGAGGTAGGTTAGACTGAGGGGGAGCAACTGGTCCAAATTCACCTCCATGGCTGAGGGTGGACTAGAACCTGGGTCTCCCCACTCCAAGTCCAACACCTTAACCACTACACCATACTGCCTCTGTAATGATCAGTGATGCCTAATACCCACCGGTATTTCCTCCACCACACATCCCTTTAAATGTAAAGGCATTGGCTGTCACTACATCCTACGGCAGTGAATTCTACAGATTAAATGTACGTTGGATTAAATAGCAGACATTTACAAATATATGAGTTGACTGTATAAGCAAGGTGGCTCCTTTATTTTTAACACCTCTTTGTCTTTTATTCTTTGTTTTAGTTGGTTTTTAACATTTTTAATGTTTTTATTGATTGTTTTAGCTCTTTGTATGCTGCCCAGAGTCGCTTGTTTGTGAGATGGGCGGCTATATAAATTTTAAAAATAAACAAGTAACAAACAATCAGTGAAGAGGGGCCAAACGGAGCAAGACCAGTCCCAAATGTGAAAGCCTCCTTAGCAGAGTGAGGATTTTAGAAATGGCACGCCTTATCATATTCTGTCTGAAGCTTTTTTCTCAGGGTAGATCTATCCATGCCTTTACCTTCTTCTGACATGCTCTGCATACTAAACTGGTTATCATCTCTGCTTGCATACATGCCCTTTCTCTCTTGCCTCTCAATCTGCTCCTCTTCCATATACATGGTTAGTTTCATGAGTGACTCTCTTACATAGCATTTCTCTCTTCCGAGAAATTCTGCCTGGAAATGTTGAACCGCGATGTCTGCATCCGTAAGACCGGGTCGTGTAGTTTATGCCTGTATTTTTTAAAAATAATTTCTGATAACCTATGCAATGCTATTGATGACATAACAGTATAAAAACACATGTTCTCTAGAATACAAATGATAAAAGAACACACAGTTATGCTGAAATTGGTCAAACAAACCGGCATAGTCATAAAAGCCGAAAGTCAACTGTTGCGTGCGGAATATTGTGTGTGTCCACTCCAAAAAGGAAAAATAAAAGGCAACCAGCTTCTGTTACCTCGAAGACAGAGATTCAGAAGGAGTTGAATTTCCCTGGGCAGACTTGGGAAGACCAGCTCTTTGGACTATCTCTTGTTCTCAAAAGACAGATGAACCAAAGTAAGTGATGGAGGTGAGCAATGGAGCCAACAGAAGATGGCGCAGGCAATGGAGACGGTGGGTGAGGGGACGGGACAGAATGGAGGCTGCAAGTGACGAGCAGGAGCGGGAGAGCATGTGCGGGTGAGAAAATGCTGATAGAGACAGAGTTTGGGGTTAAGGACCAGGCTAGAAACCAGGAGACCGTGGGTTCTAGTCCCGCCTTAGGCACGAAGCCAGCCGGGTGACCTTGGGCCGGTCACTTTCTCTCAGCCCCAGGAAGAAGGCAATGGCAAACTGCTTCTGAAAAACCTTGCCAAGAAAACTGCAGGGGCTCGTCCAGGCAGTCGCCAGGAGTCAACAATGACTTGAAGGTGCGTGCACGCACGCACGCACACACATATTGTCCACTTAGCTCACAATTTATGTATTGTCCGGCTCCCCCCCCCCCAATGGATTAATTCCATAACCAATGGAAGGTTGTTGTGTAAACCCAACTGAAGACCTATTTCAGCAGAGGCAGGAGGGAACCTGAATATCACATGCTAAGCTTGCTGTGAATGTTTTATTTTGCCATGGGTACAGAGAACAGCTTGGTGTAGTGGCTAAGGCACTGGGCTACCACGCAGGAGACCCTGAGTTCTAGTCCTGCCTTAGGCACAAAGCCAGCCGGGTGACCTTGGGCCAGTCACTCCCTCTCAGCCCTAGGAAGAAGAAGGCAAGGGCAAGCCACTTCCAAAAAACCTTGCCATGAAAACTGCACGGACTAGTCCAGGCAGTTGCCAGAAGTCAACAATGACTTGAAGGGACAGTAAGAGAGAGAGAGAGAGAGAGATGGAAAGATGGAGGAGGCAGAATGACAGGGCAAGCAAGAGAGAAAAGCATGGATCATTGGGGGGTGGGATGACTCCAGGTTCTCACATAGGTCTAACCATGGTATAGCCAGCTGTCAAACCTTGCCTCCTACCCCCCCCCCCCCCATTAGGAAGACTGGTCGGTGGATGTTTTGCCCACCATCTGGAAATCTAACCATCATCTTCCTTAACTTGTCTCACATTAAAGCTGTTAGGACAGCACTGCCCACCAGCCTTGTTACCACGGCAGAATAAACATCAGGTATTGGGGACTAAGCACATTGTGCTGGCGCAGACAACCTATAGGGAGAAAAAGAAAGGGATGGGGTTCAGCTACAGGAGATATGAGCCTGCTGGGGGCATCTGCGAAGGTTGCAATAAGAAAAAAAACCTACATGTAAATCACATGTGTTGTAGCCACCATCTTGACTTTTTTGACCACCATCCAGAAGATACCCTGCACTCTATGCTGCTTATCCTTTTTTTGTTTCTCTTAAATTAAGAATAGATGTTGTGAAAGAGGGAAATGAAAGGAGGGGAAATATCTTCCCCTCCTTCCCCTCCTATTTTTTACTTAAAAGCCCTTTTATCTTTTCTCTCTATTTTTCTCATCTTTTTTCTAAATCAAATAACACCCCACCCCCTTTGTTTAATGTTTTCCACATAGGGGAGTTGTTCCAGCTGGGGGGTTCCTCAAAACTAGATGCCCACAACTGAGCCATTCCCTCTGCACGGCTGTTTTATGCTTTGTCCTTGTTCTGGTTCTAAATATTGCAAGCCACTTTGGATGCGATTTTTGTGGACAAGTGACATTCAGAATGAGATGATAATCAATGTATTTGAATCATTTTGAATCGCTGACACATAGCACATACAAAGACAGGCTGTGGCCACGTGCTAATGAGAGAAAAGAATTTTACACATGCTGGGAGACCTTGTGTGTATTGTTCTGTTCTTTCCATTTTCCAGAAGCTTGCTCTGCTATTGAAAACATAATTCAGGGCTGCGCTCTGGGGATTTGGGTTCTGAGCTTAACTCTGGAAATGCTAGCATTGGACGGGGGTCGTCATCCTCCTGAAGGAGCAGGTTCGTGAGGTCTCCTGACCCCACTGCTCCTGGCCGAGCAGCAGAGAAGACTATGCTGACCTAACAGGCTGCAACTCCTCCTGCACAGGAAGCTCAGGTGGGAGGGATTCCCACCTTCCTCGCCATGTCTTCCGACTCCTGTTACAGGCTCTTTCGTGGGGCTGCCTCTGAAGATGACTTGGAAATCACAGTTGGCCCAAACCGGAGCGGCCTGGCTGTTAATGGGGATGGGCCGTTTTAGCAGAACTCCAGGGCTGCTATCATTGCATTGGCTGCTAAAAGGTTTCCGAGTCCAGTTCAAAGCACTGGGTTGAACCTATAAAGCCCAGGCTTAGTTTCTGGATGCTGAAGGCGTTGGACTAGGAAACTCAGCTGTTTGTTCATCCTCCATCATGGAAGCTCTCCGGTTGACTTTGGGCTAGCTGTTTTGTCTTCATCCCAGCCTACCTCACAGGGAGGTTGTTGTGGGGAAAAGAGAAGAGAGCGCTATCTCTGTTGCTCCTGGGCTCCCAAAGGAAAGGTTGGGATAGAAATCCAACATGCGAATGATCATCTCCTCCGAACTGATTCTACCCACCTGGAGTGGTCACCAAGAGGAGATCCTTAGGCTCCCAAGTGTTTGAGAGGTAAAAGAGTCAAAGCCAGGAGGCAGATATTTTTGATTGGGGCCCTTCTCATCCCCTGAAGTAAGACAGGCTCTCACTTCCAAGAGGCAGCAAAACATTTTATTCAGGGGGCTGGGTGGTGTTTATTGTTTCTGCGGGTTTTTAGATGTTTTTGTCTGGGAGCTAGTTCTGTATTGTAACCTGCCTTGGGTCTATGGCAGTGTTTTTCAATCTCAGCAACTTTAAGCTGTGTGGACTTCAGCTCCTAGAATTCCCCAGCCAGCATGCTGGCTGGGGAATCTGGGAACTGAAGTCCACACAGCTTAAAGTTGCTGAGATTGAGAAACACTGGTCTATGGAGTAGGTGGGTATGGTATAGAAATGATGATAGAAAATACATAAAATACAGATACTTTGGGCACAAACGCCTCCATTCTCAAAGATCTTATAGTAGAAGAGGCGGATGGGGTTGGAGGGAGAGATGCAAATGGAAATTAGGGGTCAAAAGTGAGGGATCGCTTACGCCAGTGTTTCTCGACCTCATCAGCTTTAAGATGTGTGGACTTCAACTCCCAGAATTCCCTAGCCAGCATTCTGGGAGTTGAAGTCCACGCATCTTAAAGCTGATGAGGTTGAGAAACACTGGCTTAGACCATCAGGCGAGGAAGAGTTCCCGGCATCCCTCACCATTGGTCACACGTCGGGAGCTGTAGTTCAGCAGCCTTCGGAGGGCCACCGACTTCCCACCCCCGGGGAATCCGAGTTCCTTTCTATACGGCCCCTGCCCCGTCTTCATCCGCAGATATTCCACCTGGCCTGCGAACACGAGTCTGCAAAGCAGCGGTTGGAAGCTTTGCACATGCTCAGAGGCACGGTCCCGTTTCGCCCGCTCACCCTCCCCAGAAATAGCTAAACTTTTATTCCTGGGGGCGGGGAACGCAATCAACAGGTGGCTGCTGGACACGAGCCAAGCCAATCTTGGATTCCCGCCGGAGTGAGTCCGGATTGCAGCGGGCCGGCGCCTCATCAAGATTCTTTGCGCGCCGGCGAAGCGCCGCAGCGCATGCCAATGCGCTGCTCCTCTCCCTCCCTCCCCCCCTCCCTCCCCCCCCCCCCTCCGGCCGCCGCCGCCGCCGCCGCGCTCCCCCCTTCGCCCCCGCCTGGGCAGCGGGAGCCGGATGAAACAGAGGAAGGCTGCCGCCGGCCAACGCCTCTCCCAGCCCGGGCCGGGACCCTCCCTTAGCCCCGCCGCCGCTTGCGCGCACCGAGCGCCGTCCCTCTCTACCCCCGGGGCCGCAGCTGGCCGGGGATGGTCGCGGGGAGGCGGAAGACGCGGAGCGCTCCGGCTGCTGCGGTTTTGGCAGCCCCCCCCTCGCAGCCTCCGTCCTCCCCCGCCTGGCTTTGAGATGGGGGGGTAGGACCAGGGAGGGGAGGGGCGACCGGCGCAAGATCGGTTCCCGTCCTTTCCTCTCCAGCGAACCCTTCCCGCCACCCGCTCCGGGCGATCCCGACGGGGAGCCGCGGATTACAGCTTCGCCATCAACTCTACCCGCCGCCGCCGCCGCCGCCGCCGCCGCCGCCGCCAAGGAACCGGGCGGACTCGCCGCCGGAGCGTAGGAAAAGAGAAGGAAGGAGGCGAAGCAGGCAGGGCGAGCAGGGCGGCGGGGGGGCGCTGCGTCGCTCCCCACCCAATTTGCAGAAGATCAACGTTTGCTCTCGCCAGCAGGAGGAGAAGGGGGCGATCGCGTCCAATTCAGGGCAGGGGAAGAGGAGGGGGGCTCCTGGACCCCCCCAGGAAAGGGGGGATGCAGCATCCTGGAGCGTCGGACATGGGGAGCTTCCTTTTTTATGGACAGTTCTCCCCCCCTGGACTGAAGGGGGCCTGTGGCGTTTTGACTCCTGAGCCGTCTGATTAGCCCCCCCGCCCCGCCCCGCCCCCCGAACTCGCTGCGCCCCGCAGTTTGGCCGTAAGAGGCAGGGGGAAGAACCCAGACCCGCCGGGACCGATCCGGCCTCCCTCCCCCGCCACCTTTCACCCCCTCTCCAGCCTTGCGGCGTTGGGGTTTGTCAGATGGAAAGGCGAGCCGGGAGTTCTTCGTGGATTCTCCATTGAAGAGGAATTGCACGGGAGAGAGAGAGAGAGAGAGAGAGAGAGAGCGCGCCTGTGCGCGCGCGCGAGTGAGTGAGTGTGGTGGCTGGGGGGCTGTTACGGCTTTCTTTTCCAGAGAAAGAGCGAAAGGGGGCGAGAAGACTGGCAAGACGAATTTTGGCTTCTCCTCCCAAAATAAGATTGGAAGGAAAGTGAGCTCCCCCGCCACTCCCCCTCCCCCGCCAAGAAAGGAGTTGCAAGGAGAAGGAGGCTGGGGGGCGCAGTTCACGGATTCCGTAAGTCTGACATACTTTGCTGTTATCCTGGGGGGGGGGATCTCCGGTTTTACCGAGCCTGGTTGCTCTGACCCTTGGGGTGGCCTCCATCTGAAGGCCTGTACAGGTGCCTAGGAGGATAAGGGAGGTTTGCCTGTAGGGATGGGGGGAATGGAAAGAAAGTAAGGGTTGACTTCCTCCTGGGGAGGGGGCAGATCTAGGAAGGTGGTGTCTCGATTTTGGATGAGGGAGAAATCCCTAGCAGCTCACAAGGATCTGATGATTTCTTGCTGGGACGGGAATATGCAGTGTGGAGGGGCAGCCTGGCAGATGTCTTTTGGTCTCTCCACCCTCCTGCACCATCCATGCCCCTGTTTCCCCGTTCCCTTCTGGTCTTGCCGGCCTGGCTGCCCCGTGGATGCAGCTACGAAATATTATAATTGAGCCCGAGGCTCACCACCACCGTTTAGGAAGAGACCTGCTCACAGCAACCTTCCACTCCAGGACTCTTTTTGTTTCCTCCCTGCATCATCTGGCCTTTCCCCTCCTCCATCAAGGCCAAGGAGCCATTCTCTTGTCCCCAGCTGGCCTAAACTCTTGCAGGCCGTGCAGGGCCCCTGTCAGCAGAGCTGGGCCTCCCATCCTCTGGCTGGCCTACCTGGGTGGTTGAAAAGGCTGCAGATTCCAACCGAGATGGGTGATATTAATAGGACCTCCATTGCAGCAGTGTGAACATCCAGAAGGGATTCTTCAAAAGGGTTGCTGGTGAGGGTAGATAAAAAGGATTTTAAGACCTTTCCAGCCTTTTAGGCCTAAAGTTTAGCGCTTAATAGACTCCTTGCTGGAGTGGTCCTGACTGGAATATCTCCCCCATCTCTAAAATTACTTTTTCCCACCTTCATCATGAGGGAGGTCTTTGATCCTTTGCATTTCTTAGATCCTTATCTTCTTTACTGCAGTTTTTTCAACCTCTCCCACAGCTCTGCTTACTCTTCTTCAGTGGTGGAGATAAATCAGCACAAGTTACTAGCTGCTCTTGGGGGGAAAAGGGTGTTGTAGGCTGCTTTACTTGATCACCTCTCCCTTTGCCACTCCTTAACATATAGGGAAAGCTTTAGGAGGAAAAGGAAGAGCTAATTCTCATTCCAAAACTTTTGTTCCAGAGCACTGGGGCCTTTTTTTCTTGGCACAGGAAAGCCCCTGATTGTTGTCCGTATATCGACCCTTCGCTTACCTATAATTTTTTGTGCCTCTTGGGAATCTTTCTGGATGGCCTGGTTCATATATCTCATTAAGGCTTTCAGTGGCTTGTTTGATATTGGCTTAGTGTGTTGCTGGAATTAGATTTGTGTGATTCTAAACCACAATATATGTATTGTTTTGAATCCAGCTGGTTCTGGTTTATTTGGTAAGTCTTGATTAAACATACTGAGTTGAAAGTCTGAAGCTAGTCTCTAGGTTAGCTAATTCCTCAAAGAGTTGTTCAAAGGCCAAAGCAACTTTTTTTTTTGCTTGGAAAAATTGTTATTTGTCTTGTGCTTCAGGAAGAGGAGATACGATAAAGACGTGTACAATTATGCATGAAGAAAGTGGATAAGGAAAACATTTTCTCCTTTTTCACAATATTAGAAAATGAGATCATCCAACAAATCTAAATGAGGGGGATACAAGTTAATTAGTTAAAGGGAAGTATTTGATCACACGCTGTTTACATAAACCAGGGAATTCACTTCCACAAACGTAGTCACCCAGTACGAACCATGGGGTCACAAATATTATGATACCAGTGCACAAACAATGCACATTACAGAATTTGTGTCATATGCACAATGAAGTTTGTGATGTCGTGTGCCCCCTTCCACAAATGCCCATGTAAACAAGATGGAGGGTTGACCACCACCTTGGCTAGCTTAATAAAAAAGGGAGGTCATCGCTGGATCCTTCCAGATAGAAAATGCCTGGCGTGACCAGCCCAAAATCATTTTTTTCTTCTATGAACAGGGCCCGATAAGCACCTTATCTGGAAGCACCCATTGATACTAGCTATATATTGGAGACCAACAGGGTGTGACATCCTGCTTGTAGACTTTTCAAAAATCACCTTGTTGCCATTGTTTTGGATCAAGAAGGTGGGGTTCAGGGGCCCTTCAGTCAGATTAGGTAGGACTCTGTTTTTTAACGTCCTTAGAACCTTTCTAGCAATATTCCGTAGGTGAAATTTATGTTATTTTTGGCAGTCTTCACAGCCACACTGTAAGGCAGTGTTTCTCAGCCTGGGCAACTCCAAGAAGTGTGGACTTCAACTCCCAGAATTCCCCAGTCCACTCTGCTGTAAGGGAATTATTGCTTTACTAACAGTAGTACAGTAATAGCATTTCCAGATCAGTAGGTTTAGAAATAAACTTTGGATATGTTTCCTGTTTTCAGCACCTTTGCCCCATTCTTTGCTTAACCAAAACCCCTTTCTTCTCCTTTCTCTTTGCTTCCTGCAATTTGCATCCACAGGAACTGTTGCTTTACAATTCCACTTCCTGCCCCGGAGGGGACACAGGCACACATACGCAGATACTTTTACTCCCTCTCCAAAGTCTAGAGGTACAACCTGTTGTTTTCTTAAATCCCCCACTAAAGATTTATTTCTTTATTTATATTTCATATTGCGTCACAGCCCATCTCACTAAGAGTGACTCCGGGCGGTGACAACTCCCTCTCTGAATTTTGCATATCCAAAGCACTTGGATGCTTTTGAAACATAGGAAGCGGCCCAGCCTGCCCATCGAACTGAGCAGGATCTCTGCCATAATTGGCCTAGGAAATATTGAGGCTCTCTGGACAAAACCTTCCCCATCATGTGCTACCTGCTCTTTTTTCAGCCTGGAACTTCCCACCAGCTCGCTTTTGCTCTAATCCTGAATCATTGTCCCAATCTTAGTATGCCTGTAAAGTGAATTTCCTGTCTTTACAAAGCCACAAATCTGTCTGAAGCATCCAGTTCTCCAGGCTGAGGCTTTGGATTAAAATTAGCTATCTGGAAGTGGAAATTTTAGTTGCTGCTGCTTTTTTATCACCTGTTTTCTTATAGGACAACAGGACAAATTCCCTCTCGGCAGCATTGCTGAAGGCTTAGCAGGAGCCATCTCCTGTTCTCCATCTGGGCATCCCGCAGGGCCATCATCACAATGTACAGCTCTGTTGAGTTGTGAATATTTGCATTACCACTAGATAAGCTACCTTTTCATGCCTTCTTGGACCTTTTCTTTCAGTACCAATGTTTGCTCTTTTTCCTACTACCTCCTCCAGCTATGATGCTGTTCTAATTGTCCTAACTCCATCTCACTGGCTGCTAGCCAGAACCAGTTGGCGACTTCCTTGCTGTGAGCCAGCCCTTGTTCCATCCTTCATTGTTGCCTATCTCCTTCTCCACGGATCCCCGTGGGGGAAGCCACCACCTTCTAATGCAGTCTTTCTCAACCCTTTGACCCCAGAGGAACCCTTGAAATATTTTTCAGGCCTCAGGGAACCCCTGCCCATTTAGGCTCCAATAGAGGCCAGAAGTTACAAAATTATTATATTCATTTCATGTGTAGGCCTGGATATATGCATGAACAGTGCTCTTAAACTAAAAATAAAGAGTGAAACTTACCTCTTTAATGTGAGGTTGCCCGAATTTGAAATATTTTTTTAAAAAATCATGATCTCCCAGGGAACCCCTGGTGACCTCTCACGGAACCCTAGGGTGCCATGGAACCCTGGTTGAGAAACCCTGTTCTAATGCAATGTCTGTTGCATTTGCTCTATGATATGCGATTTCTGATTTGCTACCCTGTTTGGGATGTGGCTGTGGTCTTTCTCTGGGGCTAAGCCCCCTCTGCAACACCTGCTTTCTTTGTTGAACAGATTTCCCTTTCATCTGCCAGAGCCAGCTGTTTTTAGCTAGTGTAATACAGCAGATTAAGGGCTGTTACTGGACTAAAGGAAATTATGGGTAATGTAAAGGTTCCGTAGTGGGTGGAAGTGAAGATCCCCACTTCCTTCAGCCGAAGAAATCCCATACCATTCCCTCTTCCTGGTTTACTTGGAAGGTGGTCTTGTTACGCATTATGTCCAGCCAGCTCCCTCCACATCAGGAGATGCCAACTTGTATACCTCTCCCATATATCCAGGTCTACACATGAAACACAACACCCCAGAGCATCCAGCTGAGCAGCTGCTGGGGCTACCAGTAGTAGAATGGGGGAAGAAGGTTAGAGCTCTGTTCCTGCCAGTTTGGATTAGTTTCTCTCTATCCTGCTGGAGAGGGCACCGAGCTCCATGAAGAAGACAGGGATGGATCCAAGTCAGCAAGCAAATTGGTGTGACAGTTAGAGCAGATGGACCAAGGCCTTGGTGTCAGAGTTTTCCTGGGGCTCCAAGACAGTGGAACTGGAGTGGAACAGGGTCGGCTGCTACAGTCCTTTGGGCTGTGTGGTGCTGTTGTTGTTTAACGTCTGTGTGGTGAAATGACTTGAGAAGTGCAAGGCAAAGGAAGATGTGTGTGCCTGGCTGTCAGGAGCTGAAAGGACCATCTATCTGCACTTCTAAAAGGTGTCATTTAGCTCAGAAGCTCATTTTTAAGCCAGGTTCACACCATTTGGAACCTGATACCAAGCTAGTTAAAGATCATTTGCAGCAGTAGATAGGTTTTCTGCCATGTTGATTTTGTTTTTTGCATGGGGCTGTATCCACAAAGGGACTGTTGGATGTCTTTGTAACAGGGGGCTGAGATTCACCTTTAAAAAAAACAAACCTCAGGCATTAGCCAAGAAGGGGAAGATCTCAATCCTATGGGTATCGTTGGAAAAGTAGGGCCAAGTCTCCAGACATGGCTGCCTTTGCCAGCTACTAAAGCTGGGGTAGTTTGCAGCAGGATGTAAAAGTCCCCTTTTATGCAAGGAATGTCTCCCTACAGGGCGTTTTTTGAGAGTCAAGGCAAGTGGGCTGTGATTTCAGAGACATCAGTAGCGAAGGCCAGAATGGTGTGTGAATACAGGCAAGAGTGATTGTGAAGAAATGGGGATGCTTGTTTAAATAAGTGTTTTGTGAAATAATGAGGAAGTTAAATTTTTGTGTGCTGGGCCCTCTGATTTTGCACTGCTACTCAGAGGAGAATTCGCATCAGTGGGAGGTCGTCAGAAGGAACTTTGGAAGGAGATGCATTTCCTTTCCAACACTCTGCGTGTTCACCCTCTTTATTTTATTTTTTAAAAAAATCCTCCTCAAGGAAAAAACAAGTACAAAAACTTTATTGGTCCAAAGAAGAAAAGATTTCAGAAACAAAAGATTTCCGTGCATCTAAGGAAGGTAATTGGGGAATAACTGGGGAAGGCAACGGCCAACCACCCCGCTATAGTCTGCCAAGAAAATGTCGCAAAAGCGGCGTCCCCCCAAAGGGCCAGACATGACTCGGTGCTTGCACAGGGGACCTTTCAGCTTTTTTTTTCCAAGGAAAATAATTGGACAAAGAAATGAATGTTTTACAACATGCGCCTGATTTTGGTATTGGAGAAGGGAAATAGGTATTGCACACTTCCATTTCCACATTACTTATGGGATGGTAGATAAATAATAGAGGATTAAAAGAACATATTGCTTCATGCAATGTGATTTTGTGGAAAGGCAGCCTGGTGTGCTTGTATGGTATTGTATTTTGTTTTAGGACAGTCGTACCGTAAAAAAAAAATCTGTGGTTCTGTTTGTGTTGGTAAGAAAGAATATTGTTATAGGATGGGACTTATCCTGGAAATATACAGTAGTCTGGTGTGGAGTACTGTAGAAGCAGCATTGAGTCGGACTAGATATAGCAGAGTTTGGGAATCTGAAACTCCCCAGATGTTGCCTCAACTCCCAGAAGTTCCAGCTAGCATTGCCAATACAGAGGGATGCTGGGAATTGTAGGGGTGATTTCTAGAAGGCTACAGATCTCCATCCCGAGCGTTGCATGAGGACTGGGAGGAGACCCAGGTTCCAATCCCCGTTCTTTGAAGTTCACCAGTTGACTTGGGTGTGTTACTATCTTTTGGTATAACCTGACTCTCAGGATGGATCTGAAGGCAGAACTGAGTTCCTGGTGGAAAGGTGTGATCTGAACAACATATGCAAGTCAATCTCTAGTTCACAGAACTAAGAAAAGAAAGACTTCGGAGATAATGAGACATACCAAATATTTTCCCCGATATTTTTATTCGCCCTCAGCCATCAACCAGAATGTATTAAAGCCTTGTGTAGCACAGATTAAATGTTTGTTCTTCTTTATCACTGGTTTGTTTCTGTTAACTAGATTTTCTGGAATTTTCCCTGTGGCACCATGCAGAAGAAGGTTTATACCTGCAGGACAGTTGAGCTGCAAATGGTCCACCTGAAGTATATTTTTGTTGAGGGGTGTCAGGAGAGTTTTGGCTATTAACAAGAGCAGATGTTTAGGGCGACATGACTTGCTAGGTTCTGAAGACATCAGCGGCTCGGCTAGAACAGGAGTGAAGGAGAACAGCGTTGGCAAAGTGGTCCTAGGTATGCTTCAGTGCTTGCTGAAACCCAAGGTTGACAAAGGACTCATTCATCATAGGTTAATGTGTACTACTATTAAGTTAAGTGCATCTGTGTTGCTTGGTAAAGGTATGTGTTGGATCCTGAAAAGGATACAGCGGCTGGCCTAACCAGCATCTTGGTAAGCTGATTATCTCTGCAACCCTCCTCGTGCTGGCATTGTAGCTCTGCCAGCAGGAGCTCTTTGATCCCATTAAACTCTTAGTAAGGCTTTGCCCGCAGCTAATCAGGGCTTCCTACTAAGAAGGGCCGTAACACAAGTTCCATCCTAACATATGACAGGAGAAATAATCCAGGTTCCCAATCAACAGGGCAGGCAGTGGCTGCTCCATGGAGTAGCAGAAGATTGAGCTGCACATAACAGTTAGTTTGCCCATCCTCTGCCATGGGGTGAGTCTGCTGGGAACCAACGCTAGTTATTGGTATTTTTCTTCTGCAGCTGCCACATCCAGATGTGGTTGAAGGTTCTGCGACAATGTGGAAGCTTAGTCCAGTGCCCTATAGAAGAAAACCATTTTTATAGCAAGGGGGTACAAGCTGAAGTGTTAGAACCATGCCCCACCCCCCGCCAGCCTTGGGTATGGCTCCCAGTGTATGCAGAAGTTGCCATGAATTGAAATGTTCAGTGTGACTGAACAAGAACATTATTGATGTAGAGTAATCCTAGCAACTGCATTTAATTTTCCATTTTATGTTTGTCCCTGTGTCATCCACTTCTTTGTCCTGATGCTGCCTATTTTTTAGAGCGTGGGTCCTGTCATGCTTCTCCAAAATAAAGTGGGGCTGTCAGGCTCCCCAAAGGTGCATGGCTGTTTTTTACTGCCTCCAGCCACCAAAGGAAATGAAAGTTGAACAAAGGGCTCCTTTTTATTTCAATGGAATGGCAAAAGAAGCTCTGGAAGAGCTCACTTCGTACAGTCTGAACCTTAGACCCATAGACCACAAGGGCCCTAATGTTTGTTCATACCGCATGTTTAACCAGGTCAGTTAAACCCCTACTGGCTCCATTTGTGCAACAGATTAAGCTTAGATAGCTGTTTTTGCAGCCTCTGCCTGATGGGTTACTTTTTGAGTCAGGAAACAGGTCAAATTAGTACTCTAACCAAGTTAAGCATGTTGGGCTAACCGTGACTGCAGAAAAATTGTCTAGAATGTATAAAGCTAATTCAAATTTATGTTGTAAATGTGGACAACATGAGTCGTTTTATCATGCCTGATTGATTTGTAAAAAAAGCCAGAAATTTCTGGGTTCAAATACATATACTGATACAAAGAATTTTAAAGATCAACATTCAACTGAAACTAGATTTTATCTTGCTGGGATTAATGGAGAGTCAGTTAGAAAAGAGCCATGGAAGATGGCTTTTGTATATGATGACTGCTGCAAGGCTATTATATGTGCAGAAATGGAAAGATTCTGAAGCACCCACAATGGAGGAATGGTTGGTGAAGATGACAGAACTAGTAGAGATGGCAAAATTGACTTGTTCGATTAGAGAAAGATCAACAACTACATTTATCAGTGACTGAAAACTCCTTATGGACTTTTTGCTGAAAAAAGAGAAAAATGAACTTGTGATTTATGGGTTTGAAGATTAAAAAGGTAGCTTATGGAAAGAAGGAAATTATGATGTAACCTTAGAGAGAGAGGGTAAAATATAAATGCATCTATAACCACTGTCAAAAAGATTGGAAGCTTCTTTATACTCTTCTCTTCTCTTTTCCTTTTTCCTTTTTTCACTATTCTTCCTTATTTTCTTTGTTTCTTTTCTAATACTTGTATTGTTTTTATCTTATTAAAATTCTTTCAATAAAAGTGATTGAAGCGTGTCGGGCTAACGCTGCCAGTATGAACCCAAGAAAGTCTTTCGGTGTTCCTTGTTGTGAAAGCAGAATCTGTTGTGTGGTCAAGGCATAAGTGAAGTTCCCCCTTGAAGCTCTGTTGGTGCCCTCGGTTGCTTTCTCACCCGTGTACCAAGATTTAGAGGTTGGAAGTGTGCCATCAGCTCATTCTACAAGAAGAAACAAATTTAAGGAGCCCTTTGCCCTGTTTCTGAAGGTCCCTTGATTAAATCAGCTATTTTGGTTTTAGCTCCTTTGAGATGTTCTCCTTGGGGAAACTTGCCAGACACCTAGCAGATAAAGACCTTTCTAGGCTCCCAAAGTAGTTGGGAATGGGTGGGGGGCTAACTTGCTATGCTTTGTTATCTTTTTATTCTCATTTTTTTCCTGCGATGTATTGATTCCACAGAGGCTTAGCGTGCTGTTCAGTTTTCTAATTGTGCCTTGCCCAGGAAACATTTGATATGCTGAAAGTACCCTTAATACGGTCAAACTGTCAAATAAATGCAAAGACCTGGAAGGTTTGGTGAAGACAGGAGGGTGAACAACAAAGAGTGTATTATAAATAGAAAACAAACATGTCAAAGAATGCTAATTCATTCCCACCCACTCATGTTAAATAGCAGCTCCTCGCTTTATTTATTTTTAATTTTTTGCTTGGTTTCGCTGTCTTGCTAAACGGAGGGTTGTTTCTTCTGTTGCAGCCGTCCTTAATAGAAAGTCCTTGATTAGCTGCAAGCAAGGCAAGGCCTGAGTTAAATGTGTGTGGTTGGGTGTATTTGTGCGTCATATATGTAGGCTTTGTCATGTTTTTCTGGTAGTAAAGTGTAGTGTGAGTTGCCTTGTTTCGCTCTCCAAGTTTGCTGGGGGAGGAGGGGTTTGCAAATTTGATTATCCCCCTGCTGAGTGGGAAGAAGGTCCCTAAGGACATGAAATGGGCTCCTTTGATCCAACACACTTGTTTTTTTAAAGGTGGACAGGCTTCGGTTTTTTAAAGACAGGAGAACGTTCAGCCACAAAGGCCTTTCCCTGCAGCTTGCGTTGGTGCAGTTTAATCCAGGAGCCTCTTTGCTGTTTGCTGAATGTGTAAATTGGACCTGAAAGGTGGAGAGGGCGAAGTTTTGTTCCATATATAGCTGCGGAGTCCTTCTGTTTCAGGAACCTACTTAAGGGGGAATAATAATGGACTGGCAAGGTTGTGTGAGGACAACGTGTCATCCAATGCTTCCTGGACCGGTTTGGAGGGCCGTGGAGAAGTTTCACCAGAAAGTTGGGGATACGGATGAGAAGGCTGTTGGCCTGGGGGAAGAAGCAGGAAGAGGAAACATTTCATATTTTCAACTTCCAGGCAAAATGGGGGATTATACTCCCCTGCCCCAGCCTTATTTGCATGTCGCAGCATTGTGTTCAAAATGTGCAGGTGGGGGGAGGACACAAAGATATAGCTGCAATTGTGTCTTTTTGTTCATGCCCAATGGAGTACTTGTCTTCCCCCACCCCCCGGCAGGATTTTTCTATATTTTAATACCTGTAGACTGGCAAAGAGTTATGTCTAACACGTTACTCATCACGGCAGTTTCCTGCTGGTATAAAGAACACCTGTTGATTGATTTATTTTATTTTTGCTGCACAGCTTCTAGAGACATAGCAGGCTTGCTGGAAAAGAAATTGCAATCTTCCTTTCCCTCCTGCTCTTCTTTCTAGGCAGCTAATAAAGTCCTGGCGGTCCTTTGAACTGGATATAGGTAGCCCTCGTCTTTTGTATAACCTCGTCCTGGGTTTCTCACGGACAGCCTTTGTAGGAAGTTTTTGAAACCACAAACTTTTCCCCTCTTAAAAAATGCATTAGAGAGAAAATTGCACAAATCAAGAAAACAAACAGTTGAATGTACAGGTAGTCCTTGCTTAACAACCATTTGTTTAGTGATGGTTTGGACTTAAGACAGTGCTGAAAAAACTCAACTTACGACCAGTCCTCACACTTATGACCGCCACAGCGGCCCTGTGGTCATGTGATCATGATTTGGGCACTTGACAACCAGTTTGCATTTATGACCATCACAGTGTCCTGTGGTCATGTGATAGCAATTTTCAACCTTCTTGAATGGCTTCTGGCAAGCAAAATCAAAGGGAACTGCATGATTTGCTTAACAACCATGTAGTTCATTTAACACCTGTAGTGATTCAGTTAGTGACCGCCATAAAAGAAGGTCGTAAAATCAGGTTGGATTTGCCTAATGACCTCATCGCTTAGCAACCGAAATTCCAGTCCCAATTGTGGTTGTTAAGCGAGAACTACCTGTACTCCTTTAGGTCTGTCTTATCCCAGTGCTGCCTATACTGGCCAGCAATGGCTACACTGGTTTGAGGCAGACACCCTTCTGAACCCTATTTGGAGCTAATCGGACTAAACCTAGAATTGCCTGTATGGAGGATCATATATTGCTAGAATCTGGAGCAGTGTTTTTTGAACTTGGGAACTTTAAGATGTGTGGACTTCAACGCCCAGAATTCCCCAGCCAGCATTCTGGGAATTTATTTATTTATTTACCTATCTATCTGTCACATTTGTATAGCTGTCCATCTCACATAGTGACTCTGGGCGGCATACATAATAAGAGAAGATACAAAAACAACAACAGCAGCTAAAAACCACAATTTAAAATAAGATAAGAATGAGGTAAACACAAAGACTTGTCCACACATCTTCAAGTTGCCAAGTTTGAAAAACCCTGATCTAGAGTTTATTTGTTTTTGTTTGGCTTAGTGCGTTGAGTGAACCCAACCTTTATAAAACACTGCTGAAGCTTAACACGTTGCACAAATCCAGCTAGTTGTGTGGTTTGTTTAATAATCATAGTTTAAATAACCATGTGTCAGCTCTTTGAGGGAGATGGGCAGTGACGAAATATGAACTATAAATAAATGAATGCATAAATGCATAAATAATGATCCAGAGAGCTGTTCAACATGTACCTTTATCAAGTCTTTCGGGGAAAAAGTACCGCCAGAAGTATTCAGAAATTAGAAAGTTAAGGGTGTTTAGATTCGCTCCATAAATCCATTTCCCCCCCTTTTTGGTAGCCCTGTTTACATGCACTTAAAAAAACATTCAGGGCTGTTAACCTGCCGGTGGCAGAGCGTATGGTGTGAGTGTGGGGAAGGAAGTAGAACGGTCTATTGCTGTTTGAACTTCGATGCAAATAACTCTTTTTCAAATGTGCTGTGAATGTGAATGACTCTCATGCAAGTCAATGAGGGAGAACTTGGCATTTATATATTCTGTTAACCAGCACCTGAGTCCCAAATTTCCATGCTGCTGGCAAAGGCTGGCCTGAGGCAGTGTATGCAGCGGAGAAGGCTCCTGAACCTTTAAAAGGAGAGACAAACATACACAGTCTAGTCCAATATAAAAAGGTCATGGGAGTACAGGATTATCACCCGTAGGATTTTTAAAAAGAAAAATAACCACGGGGGCGGAGGACACTGTGCACCGAATAGGATAAAAGAAGGAGGCTGTAATGGGGTGGTTGGACCTGTGCATAATCTTTGCCCTCTCCTTCACCTTTTATTGTAGATTGTGAGATGTGGCTTAGTTGCTCATAAAGAAGGAAGGTTGCTTCTCTTTCCATGCTAGGGATCTTTTTATTCATTATCCCAGGGGGTATTAGCTGTGTGGGCCACATTGCAAACCCAGAAGAGAGTCTGGTTGCCCCTTGAAGCATGTGTGCAAGTGGGTGCCCATGGGTCCTGGGGCTCCCAAAAAGCTTTAGCTCCATGGCTACCTATAGAGTTTGGGCCAAATTTGAAGGCTTAAGGACTAACTGAAGTGTTATATACCAAACCACACAGCTCTGAAATTTCTGGAATGGGGCAGGATTCTTCAGGTGGGTTATTGGATTCCTTTCCAGGAGCATCGGGCAAAGGGAAGATGGGAGGTGTTCCGTAGGTGGGGCAGGAAGGCTGGGACGAGAAAGGCGACAATATACAAGGTATGTTTGTATGCGAGATGATGGGTGGAAACGCAAGATGTGGCCAAAGAGAAAAAAGAATCACGCCTGAAGTTCTTCTTCCTATCGCTCCCCACCAATGCCCCTTGGTGGGCACAGGGGGTGGGAAGGCAGGGGAGAAAGTGGGGTAGTAACATTTCCTTCTTGCTCCAACCTTGTGGTGGAGCCCAGTTCCCCTTCTTTGAAGAAACTCTCTCCCCTTGGAGGAGGGAAGGGGCAACTCAGTTGGGAAGGGCAGCGGCACTGCAGATGGCTTTGCCTAGCAACCATGGCATCCTTGTTAGCAGCTTCTTGTTGCCTGGCAACAGTTGTCACATGGTACAAAGATGCTGTTTTCCTCATCAGTCGAACCAGGCTGGAGAACTTGCCCACAGCAGTTCCCCCTTGGTATAAAGCCTGGCCCTTGATAATGCTAAGATGGGCAATGTGCTTGGCCTCTTTGGTGCCTGTGGTAACCATGCCTTCTCTTTCTAGAGTTTGGGGCATCAGCAAAGTGATAAAAAGGCATTCTGCACATGCTCACTCATAGCAAGGCCAGTGAGACCCTGCCAACCAGGAATATCCCTTCCCTGAAGGCTTAGCTTTCAGATGTTTGGGGCAACATGGGCAAACATGGGGGGTGGTAGTCAAGATGATGGCCATAGTTGTGTGGTTGAAACCCCACAATTGGGGGTTTCAGTCAAGCAATAACAGCTGCCATTTTGACTTCGTTGACCCGTATTGTGGACACCTCTGATCACGGAACTCAACTTCCATCATCCTGAAGATACAACTTCGGGGAAGACCTGCTTGTGGAGATGGAAGGAAGTGTGGTAGGCAGGATTTGGGCCAATAGTTCACAATCCGGTAGTTTGAAATATATTAAGCTGTCCCAGTGGGATCTGCAAATGCTGTTTGGATAGATGACTGGATGCACTTTGCTCAAGGGGCCAGGTGAACAGGCCTCAAAAACAAAGAGGAGAAGAACAGTGGGACTGGGAGGTGCTGGGAGATTTAATGGTGGGCTCCTGCTGAGTGACGCATCTTGGCAAGTGCCCAACAATGCCAGCTGCTGATGCCAGCTCTGCTGCAGGCGTAGCCAGAGGCTCATCTTCTTCACTCAGCATGCAAATGTAAGAAATCATTTTTTAAAAGACCGGGTGTGAAAACTACTGAAGTTGGTTCTGGAATTCAGTTTGGAGGCTTTTGCTAAAATGAACCTCTAATTAATTTTGGAGGTGCATTTTCAAAGGACTGGTTTATTGAACAGTGCAAATGCCTGCTGGGAGGCACGATCCTTAATTGGAGCCGGTGCTTGATGGCCAGAAGATAGACTATTCTGCAAAGCCCTGAGAGACTGAAATGGCGCATTGGACTCCGAAGAGTTGCCATCATTTTTCTGTCATTGATCTCCAATTTGGTTTGCTGTTAAACATCAATAATTCATCTAGGCCCACGGGGTTAATGGAGGATGTTGAAGAAGACACAAAAGTCTTCTGATCTTTTGTGGGATGTATTAGCTTGGGTGTACAGCTTCCATGACTCCTTACTAGCTCCTCTTTTTCTGTCACCGAATGTGGGGAGGGGCCCCCCGTGACTGCAGCATGGAAGGGACTCGTCTGGGACCATTTTCCTGGCCAAAGTGGCAGCGCCTACATCTTCCATTTGGGGCAGTGGAGAACAGAGAAGTTTGGCGATAATCACAGGAGGGAAAGGAGAATTAACAGAATCTGGGCTGTAAACATCCACATGACAGCAAAAAGAAACAGAATAACCTGGTTCTTGGTGCCAGCCCAACTCCAGCAGATATAGGAAAAGAAGTGACAATACTGATCTGGTTTCCCCTCTCTCCACAGCCTGGTGGTTTTCTTTAAGTGGAAAAAGACCAATCTGGAAATTGCCACCTCATCTTTAGTCTGAGCCAAAGGTGGGATGTGCAAATGTCAACATCCTTCTTTGTTTGCAGATCGTTTCATGTGGCTGTCCCTGTAAGATTCAGAGTTGCACACAGGAGGGAGAATTCACTGCATGCTGCTTTTTCCCTCATGGTGTTTCGGTGGTAGAAAAGCCACGTTTAAGTCCTGGGGAAACAGTCTGTGTCTCTGGCTCGCCTGCTCCAGCCGTGGCACTTCAGATAAAAAGATGAGAACAGCCTTTTCCCCCCCACTAGCAAATGGCCTGATGCCCTCAGGAATCCCAAAGTGGGGCCTTCAGGCTGAAGCCCTTTCTCTGTTGTTTGCCTCCAGCAACCACTATTCAGAGACCTTATGCCTTTAAGCGTGCATCATGCCTTTCCTTTCAGAATGTCTCACTGGTTCAGCTGAGGTTTTCATTTTTTTTATTCTTTTCTGGCTGGGCTAACTTCTTGTCTGTAGGACTTTTTCTCCCGCCAGATAGGATTTCAGAGGGTAGGACCTGCTTCTCAGCGCTGACCCTGCTTCCCCACCTCATCTGGACCAAGGGAGTGGGGAGCAAGGAGGCAGAAATGGATACACCCCCTCCCTCCTCTTTGCCGGTGATGGATGGAAAATAAACATTAATGCTCAAGGTGAACACACAGCACTAGGACAATGAAGTGTTGCTGACTCAGCGCAAAGCAGGACGGGTGTCATGTGCACCGGAGAGGGCGCCAGTCCTTTTGCAGCATCCGCCCTTGGAAGGATGCCTAGAGTTTCGGGAACGTGAGAATTAGCTGCCACAAGGAGGCGGTGTGTTGTGAGTTGGCACTTGGGCATTGAACTACCTTTTTTTTTTTTGGCTGGAGGCAAAAGATGATTTGCAGCTAAAGGAGGAAACTGCTGAAGTGAGAGGCAAGGCATGTCAAATGGGTAGCAGAGTGCACAATGGCCTATAGGGGGAGCTCTGTGATGCTGGCAGAAAGGGGGGGGCACTTGGCAGAAGACCCTGCAGGAAGGACTGTGCAAAGTGTTTCTTGGAGGCCTCCTCTAGATCAGGTTGATCACCATGGAAAGATGACTAGTCCCCGTTTCTTAGAAACTATTGCTTTCTTTTGTTCTTCTACCCGATCATCCATCCATCCATCCATCCATCCATCATCTATCCATCCATCCATCCATCCATCCATCCATCCATCCATCCATCCATCCATCTATCTAAAAAAAACCCAATCTATTAGTTCTCTAATCACTTTGAAAGGTGGTTGATGAAAAAATGCCAGTGGAAGAGATAAAACCACTCATAGTTTACCCGTAGGCAACTCTGCAAACAGTGGGGGGCTGTGATGGCCCCTCCCCTCCATCAAGCATTATTTCCAAGGAAATGTCAAAGAGCTGCGCGTATGCCAAGGAGGCAGTCACAACAGCCCAGTCGTTGGGGGGCAAACAAGGAGAGACCTTCACCCGTCCCTAATCAAGGTGTGCAACTGCCTTTGGGTTTATTATGACTCCCCAAATACCCAAAGAATCGCCAGGATCCACGCAACTCCAGCCTTCCTAGAACAGAGTCCTGGTACAGGTCCGGCCACACCAGGCAGGTAACGCTGAGAGACCAATGACCCAGCTAGCAGAACATCCTGGTGCAAATTAAGTTGCTTACTCTGCCCCTGATGGCCAGGCTAAAACCAAAAAGATACGGCACAGGAGTGGGGGCGCAGTTGATGGAGAAGGTAGGAAGCAATGTGCAAAATGGGGGGCAGGAAACCCAACGCTTTGTGCGTCATGCTTTTATCTATCAGTAAGGCAGTAATTGTGCTGACACCGACGGATTGTAAGATCCCTTGGCTGCTTGTATTTAGTTAGTTAATTAATTAATTAAATCCCTTGTATTTAATTTCTTTTTGTACTGTTTTAATTGTTTAACTGTTTTTATGATTGTTTGTCGCCTAGAGTCACTGGTTGGAGATGGGCGGCTATATAAATTGAATGAATGAATGAATGAATGAATAAATGTAGTGATGCTATAGGAGATAGCAGACAAGGATTTCTGGGAGATATTTTATTTTACTGTGTTGGGTGTGCTACATGTTCCAGCAGTGTTTCTAGGTGAGTTAAGCTTGTAAAGTGAGTGTGCCCTTAAGTTGACCCTGATAATGGCCTCCATTGAGTTTTCTTGGCAGGAATGCAGGAGTAGCTTCCTTTTGCCTTCTGGGATTGATTTTTTGCCTTCCCAATTGTAGCTAACAACTCTCGAATTCACATGAAGTCTCCCATACAAGTTCTAACCTGGTCTGGTCCTACTTAGCTTCTCTTGAGTCTTGAATCACTTGTTTCTCCAGTTTTTCTGTTTTATTTCCCAACAGAAGTCAATAGGAAATCATGGCAAATGTTATGTCATAACTCTGGATAGGTTTGAGTGGCTGGAGGGCCGTATGTGACTTGTGGACAATGTGGACTACCCCTGCACATTCAGGCTCAAAGAGAGGCCAGAAGTTACAAAATTAGTATATTCGTTTCATGGGTATATATGCATGGACAGTGTTCTTAAACTAAAAATAAAGAATGAAACTTACCTCTTTCATGTGAAGTTGCCCGAATTTGAAATAATTTTTTAAACAAATTGGGATCTCCCAAGGAACCCCTAGGGACTTCTCATCGAACCTGAGGGTGCCACGGAACCCTGGTGGAGAAACCCTGGCCTAGAGAGCAATATTGTTGGATCAGGGTACAGAATAGCAGATAGCCCTCCATTAGAGCAGAAGATTGGTGTGATTTGTTTATTCGTGTCAGAAGCATCACGATTAAAATAAGACATACTGTAAAACGTAGAGTTTAAAATACAAAATATAAAAGTTAAAATATATACAAGTTAAACAGATCTTGCCCAGAAACTGGCACCATTAATTGCGTTCTCTCATGCTGTCATGAGGTCCTCAAATGTGCATTGATCAGGGCACAGAGGACAAGTGCACATATGTGTTGTTGTCTGCATGTCTCCACAGTCACAAAGGGCAGAGGCCACCAGACAGCCCCATTTGTTCAGAGTATCTCTGGATCTTGTTGTGCCCGTGCGCAGTCTGTTCAGCGATTTCCATGCTTCCCAACTTTTGCCAGACCCAGGTGCCATTTCATTGATGAAATGCCAGGATGGCATGGTAATTAAAGAACGACGCTGTATGAATCAAGAAGACACCTTCCAGCACTCCTCTCTCCAACCATGCTTATGATCTTGTAGCTAGTCTCCCTTGCAGAGTTGTTGTGAGAATAAAACAACAGGTGGTGGGGAGAACCGTATGTATCTGCCTGGGTTACTTAAAACTGTAATGAACCAATACAGTGGTGGAGAGAAATTAAGGATGGGCAGCTTTATGAATGCACATGAAGCATGAACCTGCAGTTTAAGGCTGACTTGCAAGGTGCCTCCGCAAGACATTGCCTGGTTGCTTCAACTCTGCAATTCTCAATCTCCTTTGATTCAGCTAAATTGGCAGATGAGGGGTCGCATTGCCCCTAGCAAACCCTTTAAAAACATCTATAAAGCCAAGTGTCTGCTTGACCTTGCTGCATGCTGGCACAGTCAGCAGATTGCCTGCTTTTACCTGCTTTTAAGTACATCCAGAAGGACCGAATTACGACGACTCTGATGTTACTCCTCCTGTGCTTTCGGCCACCTTCTGCTGCCGTACACTGAGCGGTGCTGGCCGGATGACTGACGGAGAACCAGGGTGTAAGTTGGCTTAGTGCATGTAAGAAATTAGTTGGACAACCTGTGACCCTCCAAATGAATGCTGCTGGCTTTGGCCTCCTATCATCCTCACCCTTCGTGATCCAGGATGTCAGTAAAATGGTCAGTTCCACATCCATCTCTCCGTGCTGTTCCCTTGACAACAGAACAGAAGAGGCTTTGATGTGCTCCGGCCTAGAGTTCTGGGTCTTCTGATGGTCTCTCATCCCAGTATCAGGCTCAACCTTGCTTAGCCTCCAAACCTGGGCAAAGTTGACCAGATGCCCTCATCTGCTGAGACCTGTTCCATGTACTCATGCGAGGGGGGCATGTTTCTGTCCTGTCCGCAGGTGGCAGCGCAGAGGCCACGGCCGAACATTCTCCATGAGGAGGGGTAGAAGATGCCGGCTTTGCCCGCACTGCTGCTGCTGCTGATACTCGGCTTCGCCCATGAGAGCCTGGAGCTGTTGTCCTCTCTGCGCATGGGTAAGTAAAAGCACTGAGGGTTGCACTTCAAGACCACTGAGGGTGGGTGAAGCTGAGAGAAGAGCCCTTGCCAGGGCAGAGAGCCAGGGACTTGGGGTAGCCTGATCTAGGGCATGAAAATGGCTGGGGAAGGGGTGGCACTTGGGGTTGGAAAATGGCAGAACCTGGGCTATTTGCCATGATTTGCTCCTTGGGAGGAATTACCCAGCTTGAAGATGCTTTACTCTCCACGCTAGAGGGCATCAGAGTTTGGCCAGGGCTGATGTTAGATTGTGGTTGTAGACAAAGAACAAGGGTCAGGGAATCTGCAAGGATACCAAAGAAGACAATTAAAAAAGAAAGATGGTCAGACTGGGCATGTTTTGACCACACTGATCTGACGTCTTCCAGATGGATTGGGGTAACAGTTCCCAGCATTCCTAGTTGTTCCTTTTGCTGACTGGGAATTCTGGGAACTGTCATCTCAGCACATTTGGAGAGTTCGACAGTCAGCTTGTGTAGGTGGGTGAGAAAGTCAACTTCTGCACTCCCAAGAGTCTCACATGAGGGAACAGTGCAGAAGAAAGCTGCTTTTGCAGTGATCAAAACGAACTGCAATGGGCTTCTCTCTCTTTTTGTACCCATCATCTGTTCCTGCCCCATGACCAGCTGCCATTTTGGATGACCAGACAGTGTGCGGCCGCGGGGAGCGACTAGCCTTAGCTTTGGCCCGCGAACACATCAACAGCATCATCGAAGTGCCCGCCAAAGCCCGGGTAGAGGTGGAGATCTTTGAACTGCAACGGGACAGCCAGTACGAGACCACCGACACCAGTACGTTGGGTGCTGTAAAGCAGGGCATGAGTAGTCTTTCCAACTCATGAGACCAGGAAGACGAGAAGGTGGAGTTCTTGAAGCTAAGGAGTGACCACTGCAAGATCAATTATAATATATTGAGCTGGCTCTATCCATCTGTCAGAGTGGGCTTAACTGTACAAAACCCACATCAGAATGCCACTGCATGTTTCATTGACCCTGTCAGTTTGGAAAGTCCAGCTTATAACAACAGCATCCTTATCTCTGGAGCTTGCGGGTGGGGACTTGTTTCTGCTCTAGGTTTTCCTTTGCATGATGAGGCCTCCAAGCAACCTTCTCTAATGTGAAGGAGCGATGTGAAAAACAAGAGGGATTTCCTGCTGCCATAGGTTGCATGCACAAATGTGCAAGTAGCTGCAGAGCTTGTGGGTCTCAAGCAGGTGTGGCCTTCAGGGACCTTTCATAAAAGAGCCTCTGGAAGCTGATGTCAAAGTTTGAAGCCTTGGAAGGCCAGCATAGACTGTTTGATTAAGTTCAGAGGTAGGTAGACTGGGACGAGGCCATAACACCCAACTAGCTTCTAGACCAGCTACTGAACGCCAGTCTTTTGCACTTATGGGATGATTGGCAGATAGTAAAAAAGGGAAGTTGCACATTAGATGTTTACAAAGGCTGTGGCTTTGCTTGAGCTGCCTGGTTCAGCAAGCTTGGACTGTACAAGGAGAAGTTTGCCCAACCTTCTTCCCACCTTCTCTTTTTCATACAGTGTGCCAGATTCTGCCCAAAGGTGTGGTTTCAGTTCTGGGTCCGGCATCCAGCCCAGCCTCTGCCTCCATCGTCAGCCACATTTGTGGAGAAAAAGAGGTGTGTGATTACTTGCTCATCACTGTTCATTACCTCTTTGATACTCTCGGATGATACGATCCCACTTTTCTACAAAAAACGATGGGACTGAATTCTGACCCTTCTTCTAGAAAGGCACATAACAAATTCAGAATGTACGCGGGAGTCTCAAAAGTGCCAGGCTTGTGTGTGCTTAGAAGGAGGGGCCTGGCTTCTCTCTGCAGGCAAAGGGTTAGGCTGGGATCATCTGATTCCTCCTGTTAGAGCTCCAGAATGCCAGCTTTCTCCCGTTCTTTGGAAAACGACAGGGATGTTTCTAGACACCGTGACTGCATAATTCTGCTCATAACTTTAAACACCGCTGCAGGACTATGAAGAGTTTTGTAAATACAGTATGCAAAATGTATATCATTAATAGTTTGGTCCAGCGGTTAAGGCATCAGGCTAGAATCCAGGAGGCTGAGTTCTAGTCCCGCCTTAGGCCTGAAAGCCAGCTGGGTGACCTTGGGCCAGTCCCTCTCTCTCAGCCCAACCCACCTCACAGGGTTGTTGTTGTGGGGAAAATGGGAGGAGGAGGAAAATAATAAAGGCAGGATAAAAAATCTTATATACACACACATACACACGCACCCACACGGGTACATACATATACACACATACACAGAGAGAGGGTTATTTCTACAGAATTTTGACCTGCTGAAGCATTCTTGTCTGTCCTGGTTTTGTAGCCATGTGAGTAGAAAGGCCTTATTGCTAACAACATCTCTCTCCCCTCTAGATCCCCCACGTTAAGGTGGGTCCCGAGGAAACACCCAAATTGCAGTACCTGCGCTTTGCTTCAGTCAGCCTCTACCCCAGCAACGAGGATGTCAGCCTGGCGGTGTCTTGCATTCTGAAGTCCTTCAACTATCCCTCAGCAAGCCTCATCTGTGCCAAGGCTGAGTGTAAGGAATACAATTGAGCTGCTTGGCAAGGAACAGAGGATTAGGGTGCTTGGCATAGGGTGGGAGGAATACTCTGTATATGTTTGGTTTTTTGCAAAAATGGAGCCAGAATTTACATCTGCTGAAAGTCGTGCCCTTTTAACAGGATCTTACTGAGAACTCCAGCGGGTTGCTGTATTGCACAGCGGGTAGAGGACGGTGATGTGGGCAGGATAATCTTGGCTAACCCTTGGGGTCCTGAAATGAATCATCTGACCAAGTACAAGTGCACTCTGTTTGCCGAAGCTAGCACAAAACCTGATTCTGCTGTGGACTTGATGTAGTCAGTACTGGAGCTAGAAGAAAAATTGCTGTGGAGGGGAGAGGAAGAAAGCAGGAAGTAAATTTGAAGCAAGCATGCAGGTTCTGACTTTTTTCTCTGAGTGATTTTAAAGTAGGGGGCTATTTATGTGTCTTTATTGAGAGGACTGAATCCCCCCCCCCAATTATTCCCAGAAAACTAGCTGGGTGAGACCCTCTTTTTCCTTTGAGTTTAGGCTAAATATAAGATAGGGTAAGCTGCTTTCAGAGGTAGTCAGCCGTGATTACTAGCATCCCTAGTCAATTTGGCCTTTGCAGTTGATGGGAATTGTAACTGGAAGAGTACCATCTTGAGAAGGCTGAGATATAGGTAGTTAAATCTGCATTAGAAATCAAACTAGCTAAATTAACAAGCTGCACATTAAAAAACGTGCAAATAGTAATGGCTGGTGATGTAGGGGTGAGCAGAGATTATGTCTATTAAAATTATAGCAGACAGCAGAGCGACAGAATAGTGTTAATAATAACAGTCCTTCAAATAAAATTGGAGCAATTTTATTCAGGACTGCAGTAGTGAAAATTGCATCCGTCCTATTAGCCTGCTGGGCTCCTGATAATTATCAACACCTTCCTGTAGCTGTAATTTTGGATTTTGAAAAAAGCAGACATCTTAAATGCAAAAATCAATTGAGTATTTGGTCTAGTTGTCTCTAGTCTAGGGTGAGCAGATGCAAAGGAAAATATTGACTCTTGGCAGATGGGACACAGGGAAACCCCCTTGTGAGGTTCAAGCCACCACCATGTTTTGATATCCCTAGTCCTCCAAAAACCAGAAGGCAAAGAGCATCTTTGCCTCAATTAAGAGACCCAGAGGTATTAAACAAGAGACGTGTTTGTTTCAGCGCAAAAGCTTTTAGGTTCTGATTGAACGATTCCAGGGCCAAGTCGCCAGTCTTGAAGCCAGACCACAGGACTAAAGTCTGGCTTGAAGACAGTGTTGGCATAACCTCCTGTTCCTTTCCTACCCATCAGGCCTGTTGAGACTGGAGGAATTAGTGCGCCAGTTCCTCATCTCCAAGGAAACCCTGTCGATCCGGATGTTGGATGACACCAACGATCCCACGCCGCTGCTCAAGGAGATCCGAGACGACAAGATTTCGACCATTATTATTGATGCCAATGCTTCCATCTCTTACCTCAT
This sequence comes from Candoia aspera, assembly GCF_035149785.1. Classification (NCBI taxonomy): domain Eukaryota; kingdom Metazoa; phylum Chordata; class Lepidosauria; order Squamata; family Candoiidae; genus Candoia; species Candoia aspera. The sequence goes on from NC_086162.1 coordinate 21,923,343, forward strand.
TCTGAGGAAGGTGAGAGGCTGGCAGGGCCAAACTGTGACAGAGACACAGAGTTTGGGGTTCTAGCCTGGCCATCAGGGGCAGAGTAAGCAACTTAATTTGCACCGGGATGTTCTGTTAGCTGGGTCATTGGTCTCTCAGCGTTACCTGCCTGGTGTGGCCGGACCTGTACCAGGACTCTGTTCTAGGAAGGCTGGAGTTGCGTGGATCCTGGCGATTCTTTGGGTATTTGGGGAGTCATAATAAACCCAAAGGCAGTTGCACACCTTGATTAGGGACGGGTGAAGGTCTCTCCTTGTTTGCCCCCCAACGACTGGGCTGTTGTGACTGCCTCCTTGGCATACGCGCAGCTCTTTGACATTTCCTTGGAAATAATGCTTGATGGAGGGGAGGGGCCATCACAGCCCCCCACTGTTTGCAGAGTTGCCTACGGGTAAACTATGAGTGGTTTTATCTCTTCCACTGGCATTTTTTCATCAACCACCTTTCAAAGTGATTGAAGTAGTAATTTTAAAAAAATTAATTAATTTTAAAAAAATTAATGCAGGTGGAAGAACAAAACTACTCCCGATAGTTTCTAAGATAAATGGGATCTAGTCATCTGTTCATAGTTATAAGCCTAATACAGGTAGTCCTCGCTTAGTGACCATAATTTGGACCAGCAACTCGGTCACTAAGCACCATGGTCACTAAGCAAAAAATCATGTGACCACAACTTATGATTTTACTACCACCTTCTCTATTAACTTTGCTTGTCACAAGCCAGTTGCAAAACATGTGGATGGTGATCACGTGACCGTGGGACCCTGTGATGGTCGTAAATGCGAGGATTGGTCGCAAAGCTATTTTTTTTACACTGTTGTAACTTCGAAGAGCTGCTAAATGAGGCAGTCAGTGAGCAAGGACTACCTGTATAAGAATGTAAACAGATCAGTGCTGGGGATTTTTAAAAATACATACAAAGCATCTCCACTCTGAAATCCAGAAGGTCCATCAAAGATGAACGTAAATCAACCACAGTAAATTTGCTGCTGGGATCGTATACAGGGAAATGGAAGCTTTTTCCCCTTGTTAAACTACACAGGTTGAAATATCCAGTGGCATCTTTGGTAGGGGAGGTTCAAAATTGGAAAACACGAGGCTGGAGCATTGTGAGGCAAGACCCACCCCATCTGTGGATTGACATCACAAGCACATCCAAAAGGTGGTGTGTGTGTGTGTGTGTGTGTGTGTGTCTGTGCTTCCTGATTTTGCTGATTTTGACTCTTTCTACCATAGGCACCACTGGAAATATCATCTGTTATAAGGCATGTTTAGGAGGACTAAGGTATATTTTCGTATCTATTCGGCATTAGCCTGAAATGCATAAAAATCTTACTCACCTGGTTATTTTTAAAACAGCTGGAAATGAGTGTAAGTCAGGCCAGACCAGTCCAGCAACTTGTGACCGGGCCAGTTTTAGAACCCACCAATCATCCTTGTCAAATTTCTCAAAGGCTCAGCAGATCTTCTGGTGGTCTTGTTGGCCAAGCATTGCAGTTCTGTCAAGCAACTGAGACACTCCAGTTGATGATTCTTGTGCATTTCCTTCCTCCCAGGCTTCAGAGTTGGGGATGACGTCTGCCTTCTACAAGTACATCCTGACAACCATGGTTAGTATTGTGACAAAGATGAGCTTGTTGAAGGAGCCTCTGTCTGTGTGTATACAATCCTGTATTGATCCCATCTTTGACACTGAGGAGGAGCTGGGATTCATGGTTTCTGTGCAGAAGAGTGCTGGCTGGCCTGGTCTCACCCTTAAGTAAAGTGAAGTATTCTCAGGTGGAAGGTGTTGAGAGGTGGCAGCAAGGCATTAGCAGAGACGGATGTTCATCAAACAGCTTCTCCTCTATCACCTGAGGGAACATGGTGCTTTCCCATAGGATGCAGGACTTTGGCCCACTGTTAGGATTGACAAAGAAATCATTTGCTGATCTACTCAGCTTCTGTACCCATATTAACATCTTCTTTGCCAAGGACAGCAAAATGTCCAGCCCTTTTTAGTTCCATGGCCATGAATTGCTGTGGTTTAGCAGCCGAAGAATGCCATGGTTCAGCAATGCTTCCATTGTTTAGTGTAGAAAGACCTAGGCAGATGCACCAGTATATTGCAGCATGATACACGGCATGGTATATTCCCTACTCAGTTGCATCTTCCATCTTCCAGCTTCAAAACTAAACTGCCTCCTATGGTATAGAGTCCCTTAAATGGATTCTTGACTGATGCTTACTTGTCATGGCTCCCTTAGTATTAAGTCTGTGCCGTGCCAGCGTTAAATTTTGAGAGGGCATAGAGATACCTGGCTGCCACTCCTTAAAGCAGCTGCCTCTTTCCCTAGGATCTTCCCAGGAAAAGACACAGTTGCTTTAAGGAGTTACAGACATGTCCGTGTCCGTGTCCTGGGTGTTCCTAACCATCTTTGGGGATTGCATCTGAAGTGCTGCACAGCTCTACTTAGCATTGCAAAAGAGGCAACTCCAGAAGGCTTTTCAAGACTCATTGCTCTGGGCAGTGTGTCAGAGGAGAATATATAAGCTACGGGCAACTTGAAACTGAGATAGCCTGCATCGTTAAGTAGACGGAAGCAACCAGCAAGAATTAGGACATGTGGACAAGCACACAGTTGCTTGGTGCAATGTAGGAGGGATGCTGCACTGTTTAAATACGTTTCAGTTTATTTAAATAAAACCTGATTTCCGATCTCATCAGCAATGCAGAGAAATGTAGAGTCTGATTTAAAAAAACACCATTATCTATATTTATTATTTTTTCTTTCCTAATCTGAAAGAAAATTATCAGATTATCCCTGTTCCAAAGAAAGTTAAAAAAAAACCCTGAAAAGCAAAATAATATGACCTTGTAATCTTTTACATTTATGTTATGGGTGTGATTACATTTCCGGGGTAGGGATTGATTTTTTTTCATCTGCATTGACAAACAGCAATAGTATATTAATAGAATTACATTATATTTATGCCCTTATATGGCTGTATTAGTTTCTCTCTGTCTCCCTGTCTCCCTCTCTGTATGTGTCTAATTTTATGTTTGGAAATAGAGTTAACACTTTTTGATGAGAGGATGAATGTAAGAGATCACAAGTTGTGCTGTTCCTCCCTTGCAATGTCTTCATAGCTGATTTGGTCCTCTGCTCCCCTTTGAGATGCAGAGTGGGCCAAAACTAGAAATGATGCAGCCAAAATGGCAGCCCTTATCTCTTTAATCTGGAAAAATGCTTTATGATTTCATCCCTGTATGGATTATTAATAGGGAGCCAAAATGACCCATCACAGCAGGTCAAAAGCGAGTAGCTTCGAGTCTCATGTGGGATCCACCCTCGAGAGAGGAGGGGGGCCAGGTTGAAGAAATGTGTGGGACAGTGGCAGAAACTATGCCTGGTTTAACTTACGCTTATATTTAAACCTGATTACAGTTAAATTAAATGTAGCTATTATAATTACTCCCACACCCGACAAATGGGATCTTTGGTATTTACCTCCCTGAGCCTGGAGAACCCTAACTAACAGTATATAACTTTTCCTTTTGTCCCATCAAAAATGCGGTTCAGCCTTTCACAGCCATGGGATGTCCAGCACAGGCTTTTCCAATGTTCATTCCCCTTTTTAATGTTTTCCCTTTTTTCAACTGAAGGTGAAAGTGGTGGTGGGTTAACTAGTAGCACAAGGAGCAGATCCTTTGGCAAAGGCTTCTGTCCAGTTTCTGGGAACTCTTGCCCAATTTTTATCAAGATATGGCTCAAAAAATAAGGTTGCCTGCAAGGCAGTATCTCCTTTTGCTTGAGTGAAATGAGCGAAGGCCGTCAGTCCATTGCAAATACAGACCCCTTATTGTGGAATCCTCAGTGCTCTCTGAGCTTGGTTGTTTGCTTGCAGATGTTTCATTATCTGACTAGGTAACATCATCAATACAGGTAGTCCTCACTTAATGACCACGATTGAGACCAGAATTTTGGTTGCTAAGCAAAGCAGACATTAAGCGAATCTGACCCAATTTTATGACCTTTTTTGTGGTAGTCATTAAGCAAATCACACAGTTGTTAAGCAAACCATGTGGTCATTAAGTGAATCACATGGTTCCCCATTGATTTTGCTTGCCAGAAGCCAGCCAGGATGGTCAAAAAGGGTGGTCATGTGACCACGGGATGCTGCAATGGTCATAAATGTGAACTGGTTGCCAAGCACCCAAATCGTGATCACATGACTGCGGGGACACTGTGACGGTCGTAAGTGTGAGCACCAGTTGTAAGTCATTTCTTCAGCCCTGTTGTAAGTCTGAACCATCACTAAATGAATGGTCATTAAGTGAGGACTACCTGTACTAGTGAGTGTGGGGTTTGCTCCCTGTTTATGTACAGTAACTTGCCCTGCCAGTGTATGTGGGGTGTGGTTTTCTCCTTGGTGGTTCCTTGATTAGGGTATTGTTTTCTGCTTGTTGTCTGGTGTTAATCCCTGCTTATCTGGCTATAGGCTGCTGGAGGGGATGTGTTCTGGTCCTTTTGTTTCTTTCTTAGCTGTTTTATTGTCTCTTTTGAATGGTGTGTAAATGTGGTCTATCTCTATATGTCTATTGATGGCTGATTTGTCTGCATGCCAAGCTTCCAGGAATTCCCCAGCGTTTTTAGATTTAGCTTGGTCCGGGATGCTCAGTTTCCCAGCAGAAATTGTGGTTGAGTCTGTCCATGTGTTGTGTGATTAAGGAGTTTTCACTGTGTCTTCTGACTGCCAGTGGGTGTTTGTGGATGCGCATTGCTTGTCTTCTGCCTGTCTGTCCTACATAGTGGCTGTTGCAGTCCTTACACTGTGTGTGTAAGGTATAGAACAGATATAACCTACCAATATATTAAAAGAAATTATGCAGCATTCATAATATTATTTTATTATGTTACTACCCAAAATAGTACCTAACTAAACTACCTTAGTTATTAAAACTAACCTAGATAACGGATGATAGGCTTATTGATGATCAGTGCAGAAATATTAACAGATGTGAAGAAGAAAAGCAAAACTAGTCAGCATTAGCTCTTGTACAGAAATCCAACTGATGTAAATGATGTTTACGCCCAGGTAAGCAGGAATGGGATAGTAGCAGGGCAGAGTGAAGTTGATCTCCTGAATGAAATAGGTGTCCAAGGATGGGATCGAATGAGATGGAATCTCCTTGGACACCTATTTCATTCAGGAGATCAACTTCACTCTGCCTTGCTACCCTTTCATTGGCATTTCTCTAACCCCATTTAAAATTGCTGTAAACCTAAAATCTGGGTCCAAACCATTCTGAATGCCATCCATTTTTAACCAAACCATGATTCGGTTTCCCCTAGCCCATGTGTGATATCTGCCTTCATAATGGTTTCAAGTGTAAAAATAAATCAAGTTAAGATGAAGCCCTTTTTTTCTCCAGTATGAATTTCATTTGGAAACTGTAAGCAGATTGCCAACCATTTTAATATCACTGTTATCTACTTATCCTTTCACATGCTGGAACAACATTCTCAGGGGAATCATCTTGGACTTCATACCTTGCTGTGATTTGCTCAATATAGAGTAACATGGAGCATCAATTTATTTTAATTTTCATATATTCCCAGAATGCATATCTGGTCAGGATGTTGCTGTCTGAAACAGTTCCACTTGCCAGGTGGTAAATTGTAAATCAATTAAATTTTATATCAAGACTAGATATCATTTAAAACCAAAGTTTTCCATTCATTCTGATTACACTTTCACCAATATTCTTACCCATAGATGAATGTGTTCAGGTAAAGGACATTTATTTATATTTATTTTATTTATGCAATTTATCTCCACCTGAATCTGGAGGGACTCCAGGTGGTTTATTCGTTTTAGTGTTTTGCAATAATTTCCCCTTTCTGTTCCTGCGTTGACATCACTTTCTTTCCTGGAGTGATCCCGATGAATCAGGAATCATGTAATAAACATAATAACATCATGGTGTGGATCTTGATCTCCAGGTTCTTCCGTGCTTCCTCTGCCTATTCTTCAGGAGTCTCTCTTCTATAGCCTTTTCCCAGGTTGACCTCTATTGCACCTTTTTGAGCATTTGTTAAAGAGGAAGGATCCATTAATATGTTCACAATCCTTCCAGGATTTTCCGATCTTGCACTTGGATGGAATAGTGGATGAGCATTCCAATGTCCTGGGCTTCTCCATGTTTAACACCAGCCACCCTTTCTACATGGAATTTGTCCGTAGCCTCAACATGTCATGGCGGGAGAACTGTGAACTCAGTCCTTACCCGGGACCGGCGGTAAGTGGGGCAACCCAGCGTGAGGAAGGAGAGTTTGCTGTATGGGTACCTTTGTGGGAGGGGTTATCCAGACAAATAATGTCAACAGGATTTTAAAAGGTGGTTCATCTTGCAAATGGAGCTACAGAACAGCAATTGCAGAGAGTCATAATAGTCTTTTTGGGTTCCTCCACATATTTGTCATGTTTAGGGGTAAATGAATATCCATCATCCTGTGTCTTTGGGGAATTGTGACCTTCAGGGGCTTTAGAAAGGAACATCTGCAGATCTGCGATGGGTCTGTCCTCTTCCTTGCCACTTGCTGGTGACAATACTACTATTTATTTTGATAGAAAGGAACCGGCTTTTCTAAATGTCTGTTTGGGAGCCTAACATCAGTTCTGCCCGAAGGACAATAGGATTGTTTGCCTCAAACCTCCCTAACTCTGTTTTCAGGCAGGCAGCTTCTTCATATATTGAAATCAACTGAGCCTATGATACTGTTTAATGAGCTTGGTAGGCAGATTAAAAAGCCCGTAAAAAGTTATCTCTGTTTTGCGTTGAAGTGAGGTTTGAGTAAGCTTTGCTCGATCATATGTCATAATTTGTGGTTCATTAATGGGAAGGGAAGGGAAACTATTCTCAGTTGGTAAAACCATGCCTGCTTTCTTGAAGATGGAGGTTAATATGACATAGCAAATAATCAAGGGCTTATTTACAGGGATATTTGTTGGAAGTGTCTTCCCCACCTTCTGCCTTTCAGATGTGTTTGGTCTTCATTTCTGACATGGGCTGGCAATTCTAAGTCTGAAGGAGGGTTGTATGGCAGTTTGAACATCTGAAGGACGTTGGGTTGAGGAAGGCAGCTGAAGACAGCTGAGAAGGCATGGACTCCTAGCTGCTTCCCTAGTACTGTAAAATTATTTCTGTTCAGCTGGGCTTCAGGATAAGCACTCCCCCCAGTGTTGACTTGTTGAGGTTGTTCGAGGTTGTGTAGACTTCAGCCTTGTGCTGCACATTCACGCTTGCCCTCTGACTCAGCCAGCCCACCTCCTGTTCTGCAACTGCACAGATGTTCCAGTGTGGGAGCAAAAGCGAGATTAGCTCTGGAGGGGTAGGGTAGCAAGAGGGTGCCCCTGTCTGGGTCCCCCCTCCTAGCCAAATGCCAAAATTAGCAGCAGCGGAATTATTTTTGTTCCCCTCCAGCTATCAGCAGCACTCATGTTTGACGCGGTACACGTGGTCGTGAGTGCGGTGCGGGAGTTGAACCGTAGCCAAGAGATTGGGGTTAAACCCCTGGCTTGCACATCGGCTAACATCTGGCAGCATGGGACCAGCCTCATGAACTACTTGCGCATGGTGAGACCTGACCTGGCTTCTCCTAGAATGATTCCCCCCCGTGCTTTTTAAAAAAACAAAACAAAACATGCAATGTTTCACGTGATTGTGTGAGTTTTCTGATTACTGTTGATGCCTGTGCTCGTTAGATTTGCCCTTACAAAGGTCAAATGTTCCCAGCTGGAGCAAATATGAAAATTGCCTACAGGTTCCCTAAGAGAAATGTGGCTGCTGAATTTCCTGGTCTTGCAACAATTAACTGTAAATTTACAAGACGAGCTGAGTTTGTATAATTCCAGTCACCAAAGTTAAAACTATCCAAATTTAGCTTATTGGGTGAATCTAGCTACTGATTCTGTTAACTGTGTTATACAAATGTGGCCAAAACATAGATTGCCAACCTCTAAAGATTTACCAACCAAGTATCTGCATTTTCACCATCCATTATTATAACTTCTGCGGCCATTATGATTATTTGGAGTCTTCACTTGGGCTTTAAATTTGGGTGCAGCACAGAGACAGCATTGACTGTGCTTGTGAAATACCTTTGGCGGGACCAGAATAGGGGTAGAGCAACCCTCCTGGTCCCGTCAGATCTCTTGGTGGTCAATATAATCAATCATGGCATCTTTCTGAACCGTCTCTGGGAGTTGGTAGTCAGGGGCACTATTTTGTAGTGGTTCTCCTCCTCCTTTGGGGCCTGTTTCAATGAGTATTGTTAGGTGGGAAGAGATCCAGCCCAAAACCCATGCTCCACTGAACAAGTGATGCTCTGGGGATTCTGTCTTGGTGCCTGGAGGTCATAAGGATTTGGATGGGGAGGAACAAGCTTAGGCTCAATCCTGGCAAGACCAAGTTTCAAGGACCTGCCAATTTCAAGGACCTGCTTAAGTTGAAGCACTTAACCATCTTCAGTTTCCAACAGAATGGGCCTGCCCCAGGTAGAACTGCTACATAATTTGGGCTCTTGCATTTGGCTCCTGCTTAACAAGCAGGTGTTGGCCATGGCGAGGAGGGCCTTTGCACAGCTCCATCTTAGATGCTTCCCTGGATCAGAAGTCCCATCTCACAGTCATGTCCTAGTCTCCTCCTGTTTGTAATGTGGTCTACATGGGGCTATCATTGAAGATGACTTAGAAGCTACTACTGGTCCAAAATGCAGCTGCATAAGTAGTTTTCCCATATAACACCACTGCTGCATGGGTTGTACTGGTTACTGGTGAGCTTCCAGGTGCAGTTCAAGATGTTGGTTGTCACTGATGAAGCCCTTCGCGGGTAGACTTCTGGTTACCTATGGGATCATCTTTCCCTTGTTTCTGTCTGAACAATAAGAGCTGCAATGTTTGCTGACATTCTGTGACATTATTACAATCTTAGCCAGTGAATAGGGAGAAAAGTATTTTAATAAGCTGAACTATTCAGGTGGGCAAACTCCATTACACTTGGGAGTGTAACACTGAAAATGGGAGGGTGCTTCTCAGAGCCTTCCCCTCCCATTTCCCAGTTTGGGGAAGAAAAAAGCCCACTCAAAGGCCCCAGTGAAAATGGCTGTTTTACTACCACATTTCTGTGGCACAACCTAGGACACTGAGTAGTCCCATCCCTAATTTGGGAGATGCAGAGATCCATAGTTCCCGTCTCAAGCCAGTTAGAACTTATACTCCAATTTGGGCCATGCCTCACTCTCATCCTTCTTTGTTCTTCTCTCTGTCTTGTTTGATTTCCATCCCATTCATCTGTCTCTCCATCCCTGGCTAGGTAGAGTATGATGGGCTGACGGGACATGTGGAGTTCAACAGCAAGGGTCAAAGAACCAATTATACCTTGAGAATTCTGGAAAAAGCTCGACATGGACATCGGGAGGTAAGAAGTTTAGAGGCTGAGCCAAGGACATCCCATTTATGCAAAGGAGATTATGCCCATGTGGTTCTTTAGACCCTAATAATGCCCTGGAGAGCCAGTTTGGTGTAGTGGTTAAGACGCCAAGCTAGAAACAGAGACTGTGAGTTCTAGTCCTGCCTGAGGCACAAAGCCAGCTGGGTGACCTTGGGCCAGTCACTTTCTCCCAGCCCTAGAAAGCAGGCAATGGCAAACCACTTCTGAAAAACCTTGCCAAGAAAAGTGCAGGGACTTGTCCAGGCAGTCTCTGAGAACTGGACACGATTGAATGGATTTTTTTAAAAAATGTCCTAAAATATAATGGCTTAGCCTTGAGGAATGGAAAGTTTTGTGTCTGCTAATAAGTAAAGACCATTGTTTTCAATGAGACTTATGTCTGAGCAAGGCTTTAAATATTTTAATTTTAGCTTTTATGCTGCAATAGAATTTCTTAATTTTATTTTGGTTGTTTCTTTCTGCTTACGATTGTTTAAATGCAGGTATTTTAACTCTCTTTTTGGTTAAAAATTGATGATTTTAAAATATTTCTCAGCTCCCCTGGGAAAACACTGCTTTGAGAGACAGGGATAAGAAGTTAGTAAACCAATAAATAAGAGCACTAAGAGCTACTGTAGAGAGAAATACCTGTTTATTTGTTTATGAAATGTATACAATGCCTCTGTTTTAGAAATTGTGCTTCCTGTAGGCAAAATGATGTTCCAGGATGAACCCACTTCATTTCAGAATAAGGAGTTTTTGTTTAAACAATTGGAAGCAGTCACTGTTTTCCTTCTTTTGCTCATACATATACAGGATAAATCTAGCAAGAACCTATAGCCCAGTCTTCTTTCTCTGCAGATTGGGGTGTGGTACTCCAACAGAACTCTTGCAATGAATGCCACAACTCTGGACATCAATGTCTCAGAGAGCCTTGCCAACAAGACTTTGGTGGTCACCACCATCTTGGTAAGTGCACCCCTTGCCTTATTCTTGGTGGTTTTGCTCCATCTTTTTAAAAGCAGGATTTAAATAGTTGCTTGGGTGACTACAGATAGTCCTCACTTAACGATGACAATAGGGACCAGAAATCTGGTTGTTAAGCAGTGCGGCCATTAAGCGAGTCATCACATGACTGGACCCAGTTTTACGACTGTTTTGATGACAATCGTTAAGCGAATCTCGGGTTGTTAAGTGAATCCAGCTTCCCCAATGGATTTTTTTGCGGGAAACGGGCAAAAAAGGTTGCAAGTTGAGATCATGTGGCCACGGGATGCTGCAACTAGTCATAAGGAGGAGATGGGTGGGGATAAATTAGATAAATAAAATTAAAATAAATAAATAAATGCAAGCTGGCTGCCAGATGCCCAAAATTGTGATTACATGGCTGCGGGGGTGGTGTGACATTTTGCAAGGGTTGTAAGTGTCAGTACAGGCCTTAAAGCGCTTTTTCTGAGGCCGGTGTAACTTCAGACCATCGTTAAATGGTCGTTAAGCGAGGACTACCTGTATGTTAAAGTCAACCAAGGATAGAAAGGATGACGGGGCCCCTAGAAATGTGGAGACAAGAGAGTTTGAGCTTGCTCAACTCTTCACGCACGAAAGAGTCTCCTACAGCTGAAATGTCCTCTTCTCTGCTCAATCAAGCTGGCATCCTAAACTCCTCAACTGAATGCAGCCCACCTGCCTTCAATGTTGCTAGATGATTCAACACCTGTCAGCCCTTTTGGGAGGCCAGGTCAAGAAACAGGCACAGCAGGGATTCCAGGAACTTTCTTTATTGCTATAAGGTAGAGCAGCATTTCTCATCCTTAGCAACTTTAAGATATGTGGACATCGTCCCAGAATTCCCCAGCCAGCCATGCTGGGCAAAGAGAATAAAGAATGGTCTAGAGAGGTGGAAATATAACAGGGGTGTTTTTGTTTGTTTGCTTCTGCTTCTGCTTTTGTTTTTGTAAAGAAGGATGATCATGGAAGGTAAACACTTCCTCCCAACGCTTTGGAGTAGCCCCTTACTTCCAAGAAGTAGCTGAAATGTCTGCTTGAAATGGAGAAACGCTTTTGGCTCATCTTAGGTTGAAGATGGGCTGGTAAACAACAATTAATGTATGGCATGTGCTTCCCAACAACGGTCTGATGATAAGCTTGCTCCAATTGAGGAGGGAAAAAAGAATTAGGCAAATTAGTGAAGCGCCGTGATTGCAACTCTGATTTTCATGCACAAAAGAGACGGCTGTCCTTCTAAATTTGAGTGGGTGCAGAGAAACAAAAGGAGAAGATTGTTGTGTTGTGATGATATGCTGTTCTGGAATTTCTGGAGGGATAGGGCTGGGTCCTCTAAGAAATATTCAGCAGAACAGAAGCAGGAACTGCTAGCCAGTCAATACTGATTTCTGGCCCAAGCCGTTGATACCTCCTCTAGTTGGCTGTTGAAGGGGAAGGGGAAGGGGAAGGGAGGGAAAGAGAGAAGGGATGGTAGAAAGAAAGAGACCCCCCCCATTCCCATTACGTAGCCTCTGACCTATAGCCCCAAACTGCTGAGTTTTAGTGATGGGAATGCTGCTAATTAGCTGCACATTTCCCATCCTCTTGCAGGGAAAAACACAATGCAATTGTGCTTTGTGGTTAAAAAAGAGAGAGATTAATAAAAAACCCAGGTTTGCCTTTACGTGGTGTGCTCTCGCCACTTTGCACCATCATCCACCCCAGTGCGATCCTTGACACCATCCTGGAAACCTTAAATGCAGCCTCTGACACCCAAAGGTTCCCTTGGTGTTTCTTATGCCTTTTGGGGAGATTCTCCTGTCAAAAACGTATCCGGCCTTAATGACAGTTACCTGTTACCTGCTAGGCCTCCCTTGTACAATCAGACGCCCTGCAGATGTCCTTGCTTACCGATCACAATTGGGACTGGCCACTCTGTCGCTAAGGGCCGTGTTTGCTACGTGAAAAATCACGTGAATGTGCTGGACATACCATGTCATTTCCGTTTCTGTCGTTAAGCAAATCATTGTGGTTGTTAAGTGAGACATCACGTGACCACCACTTGGAATTCCACTTCCACGTTCTCTGTTAATTCTGCCTGTTGGAAGCCAGTGGTGAAGCTCGCAACGATGATCACATGACCACAGGACGTCACGATGGTCGTAAATGCGCGCCAGTTGCAAAGTGCCCAAATGGTGGTCGTGTGACCGTGGGATGCTGCCATGGCTGTAAATGTGAGGATTGGTTGCAAAGCTGTTTTTTCCCCACCGTTATAACTTCAAATGGTTGCTAAACAAGGCAGTCGGTGAGCGAGGACTACCTCGTATTATACCCTGGCTTTGACTCTTACAGGAGAACCCTTATGTGATGCGTCGCGCCAATTTCCAGGAACTGTCTGGCCCTGCACAGTATGAAGGCTTCTGCGTGGATATGCTTCACGAGCTTGCTGACATCCTGAAGTTCCGCTTCCAGATAAAACTGGTGGATGATGGTCTCTATGGGGCACCTGAACCTAATGGATCTTGGACTGGCATGGTGGGAGAACTCATCAGCAGGGTAGGGCTCTCAGGAGAAGCCCCCCAGCCCTTTTTTCCCCCTACAGAAGAATCTACTAACCAGACAGTTCCTCCTCTGAAATTGTGTGTGGAAGGCTTCTGCAGGTTGGTTTTAGAAACCAGCCTTAGAACCCTACCAGAAGACGTGCAGGTTGGGGCAGATCAATGCCTCCCAGCAGGTGCACCAGCAGCTAAGTGGACATGGCCGTCCTGCATTCTCGTTCAATGCTGGCCTTTTCAGAAAGCTCAGAGCTTAGCGGTGCTTTCCTCCCTTCCCCTGAAGAAAAATCGTCTCTGTGCAGGCAGCAGAAAAATGGCAAATAAATACATAGTAGAACAGAGACAGCGGGTCAGATACGATAACAGCTCCCCGCAGGTAGAAAGCTATTTGCTAGCAGGCTTGGCTGGAATATTTGTCCAATGATGCTTTTTCTTGCCGAGCAGATTTTGGTTTGTTTTTGCTTTTTGCCACAAAAGAGAATTTAAAAAATGGCATCTCTGCTTCTGGAATCTGGATTGGTAGACCTGACTTCATACAACTGAACATTTGTTTGTAGGTGCATTTAGCCAGCAGAGGACATAGCAAAAGGCTGCCTGCAGAAAGACTCACCATTACCCAGCACTAGGTGAACCAGATCTGGGTTCAAACATTCAGACAACCACTAGAAAGCAGCAGAGGGAGCTTTCTGTATCTCTGTGCCACTATTCTAGTGGTGTTTGAGATTTCTGCAGCCCAGATCTGGTAGCTCAAATCAATGCAATTAAAATAATCAGAAACGTATTAATTGATAAAATGGACTCTCTTCTTCTGGAGCTCTGGATGTTTTAACCAGAGAATACAACCAAGAATTCTGGTTGTCAACTGACTACTTGTCTTCTCCTGTCCACCGTAGGGAGATGAAGAACAAGGGAGAAGGGAGGAAACCGATCATGGTGCTTCCCCCTCCCACCCAGGAGTCTTCCAGACATTAAATATGGGTGGTGGACAAAGCTTTGAAATATTTAATCATTCTAATTTTCAGGGGAGTAAGTGTGGCCAGAAGGTCCTTCACCCAGATTTAACTGGTGTGCCAGTTGCACTCCTACCTGGATTGGGAGTCTCTTCTCACAGTCACTCATGCATTAATCACCTCAAGTTTGGACTCCTGCAATGCAATCCACATGGGCTGCCTTGAAGACCACTCAGAAGTGCAACTGGCCCACAGTGTGGCCATGCGGGCAGTTAGGGATGTGCTCCATTATGCCCGTATGGCACCTCTGCTGCACAAGCTTAACTGGTGACCAGTGAGCTTCCAGGTACAATTCAGGGGGCTGGTTGTGAGCTGTAAGGTACTTCATGGTGTAGGGCCTGGTTACCTGCCTTTCTCCCATTGTTTCTGCCCGCCCCACAAGATCCAGTAGAACAGGCATAATCCGAATCCCCATCCTTGAAACCATCCCATCTAATGGGTTCCAGGAAGCATGCCTATTTGGTCCTGGTGCCTACCCTCTGGAATGGCTTCCCCACCCCAGAGGTTCATGTTGCCCCAACTCTGCTGTCCATTAAGCAAGTCTGAAATACCTGGCTCTTTTCCCAGAATATTTGGTTTTCATTCATTTTCTCAGGTCATGTTGTCTTGCTGGGGATTTTTTGATTGGCTGTTTTTGTTGTAAGTCGTCCACAGACAGTTGAGTAAGGCAGGTCTATAAATTTGATAAAATAAATATCTAAACTGATTGGAGATTCTCCATCCCAAATTTAGCTGAGGACTTCAGATGGACCTGGTGCCACATCTGTGATATTGTGCCCAGTAGAGCTCCTGAACTCACTTCCCTACAAAGTCCTCCCCTTCCTGCTTGCTGAGACTTTTTTTGTTAACTATCTGTGATTGACTCCACTCACTTGGAAGGATAGTGGTGGTTCTTGGCTTTGGTTCCAACCAGCCAATGGCAACATAGAGAGCGGCAAAGTTGGGAAGTGCCGTTCTGTGTGTGTGACAGTTGGCGTCCATGTGCATTGCTCCCCAGAAAGCCGATCTGGCAGTGGCTGCCTTTACCATTACAGCTGAACGGGAGAAGGTCATCGACTTCTCCAAGCCCTTCATGACCTTGGGGATCAGCATCCTCTACCGTGTCCACATGGTAGGTATAACTGGGTCTTAAAGCAGAGGGAGGAAGACTGGGAGATTATCTGATCATCTGGGAAGAGTGGTGTGGTGATCTTTCATTCCATGCCGTATGTTCGTTCTACTGAGACAAGAACTTGGTGACAAAGTTGCAGAGAGTAAGGCTATATTGAATGCAGTATTTCTCAACTTGGCAACTTCCAGATGTATCGACTTGGACTCTCTAGAACTCCCCAGTCGTCATAGCCATTACTGAGAATTCTGCAACTTTAAGTCCACCCATAGAGAACCTGTTTGGTGTGGTGGTTAAAGACATTGGGCTAGAAACCAAGGGACTGTAAGTTCTAGTCCTGCCTTGGACACAAAGCCAACTGGGTGACTTTGGGCCAGTCACTCTCTCAGCCCTAGGAAGAAGGCAGTTGCAAACCATTTCCAAAAAAATGTTGCCAGGAAAATTGCATGGACTTGTCCATGTAGTTGCCAGGGGTCAAGAATGATTAGGTGGTATGCGTGCACGCACGCACACACACATGTCCATACATCTAGAAGTTGGTAAAATTTGGAAAAACTAATTAAATGCAATGTGCTCTTTGGAACCATATTTGATAATGGGAATTTCAGAAATGCTTAAGTGAACCTCTCCTACCTTTTTTTTATTTTTACAGGGACGCAAACCAGGGTATTTCTCCTTCCTTGACCCCTTCTCCCCAGCTGTTTGGCTTTTCATGCTTCTAGCCTATCTCGCAGTCAGCTGTGTCCTCTTTCTAGCTGCCCGGTAAGTCCTCCATATGAGAGATTTATCCTAGACAGGCATCCATGGTACCTTATGTGTCATCTCAAGCATGTGTGGGTTCCTTAGATACTTGTTCTCAGAACGTTATTCTGTTCTTCGATCCACTGTCAGTAGGTAGGAATAGACTGAGTCTAATAAAGTTCTAATAAACCATTCCCTGGGATTACCTGGCAGTATTTCCGAGGCATGAACCACCTGTGGTTAGAATTGGACAGCATGCAGATCTGTCCCTTTGACATTTTACATAGAAACAGTAAGCTCACATTCAAGGATTTAAAATGTTATACAACTTGAAACCCCTTTTCTCCTTTGTCCTTATTAGAGAGATTATGGGCAAAAGCTTTTCATCATTCCTTGATTAAAATTTGAAAGCCTGGCCGGGCTCCAGATAATATTGCTTTGAGTACTTCATGCAAATGACAGGCTGCAGACTTCTGGTGAAGATTCACAGTGGATGAGACATCTCCAAGGGAATGGAGATGGCGTTGCGGTGAGATCGGCAGCCAGACAGTGTTTTCTGGCCAGCCAAGCTTCTCCGGATAAAGGAAAGATTGTGAAAGCACCCGCTTGGACTCTGGACAGCTGCTCCTCACGAGTAGACTGCAGAAACTTCAGTTTCTGCAGAAAGCTTGTGAGTTGAGCAGCTGGGAGTCAAGGGATTTCCACCATGCTCATAGCCGCAATGTAGCCTTATGGACATGAAGTATCGCTGAGCCTCATTTCTTAATCACTTTTGGGAATTGCTTATTAACTGCTTTTCAACTATTAAGAACCTTCTGATCAACAAGTTTTATAATATGCACTGGGTGAGTGTCCTTTAATCCTTAGCGAAAGAAGTTTTAAGGATAAATTTAAGAACATAAAAAAGCTCTTTGTTTGGAATAAACACAAAAAGGGTGATTAGAAGATTGATTCTGGAAAGTTATAAATGGACTAAGGGTCCAGAGGGATTTGAAATAAGGTTTTGAAATTAATCATAGGAGTCCTTCCCATGGGAAGATGCTGTTGTTTTGAATTCTTAAAAGAAAACATGATAGGATGGGAATTTGAATGAACCAGAAGGAACTAAAGATTACAACTAAAGGAAAACAACACTTAAATTTGACTTAATAACACAGAATGGAGCAAAATATTTTAATACTGGATGTATTCGAGGATATTTGTGAGCAATGGATCCAGAAGTTAATCTTAAAAAGTGTCTGTCATTATAGATAGACTGCTTTAAAAGGTATTATAGAAGAGGAACAAGTTTACCAGACAAGAATGAGATCAGATCAATTAAAAATGACAAGCTACAAGAATGACATGGAAAAAGATGTTTATACTTGTGATGAAAGGGGAAGTCACTTCCTTATATATTTCTTTCTTTTTCTTTGCTATATTTTTACTTTTTCTTTCTTTTTTCTTTTTCTATCCATATATTTTCTTTTCTGCGTTTTCTATTTTTTCTTTTTATTCTTTTACTCTTTTATTATTTGTAGTTTGTATTTGCTTTTATCTGTTTAACTATAATGTTTAATAAAATTATTATAAAAACAAAAATAAATCGCAGGCTGCCAGTGGGTCAGCTCTGCTTCATAAGATAGTTGTCATATATCATGCGTAGTGCTAATCTGTTGTTCTTGAAGAAGGGACCCTAACGGGCAAAAAAAAATAGTCATTGTGTGCAAATAATCCAGGTTTGATCCCTGGCATTTTTAGTGACTGATGGCATAGGAAGAAGTGATACAAAAGTCTCTGTCTGAAGCTGTGGGCCAGTTGGAGTGACCAGTCTGACACAAGTAGTTGTCCTACTTCAGAAAGGATATTATGGAACTAGAAAAGGTGTAGGAATAGGTAAGCGACTCCTTATATTAGGGAGAGTTTAAACATACAGGAATTTATCTCTTAGAAAAGATAGTGAGTAAGGGAAGGCACGATAGAGAAATTTGAAAAAAGGCATGGTGTAGAGAAAGTCCAGTTAGGTCAGTGATGAAATCTACCACTATAATGTGTAGCGACCACTTCCAACTTGGACAGATTTAAAAGGAGATTAGACAAATTCAGGTTGAAATGGAAATTGGTGGTGGAACATTGTCTCTCTCATCCTCAGCTGAAACACAGATACTCAAGTTTAACGCTTGGGGACAGTGCACTCTTTATAAATTACTTGGTGTAATGGTATGTGGGAATGACCTTGGGAGACGGGGGAAGAGACAGAGCCAGGGAACGGTCAGACAAGAGGCAGCTGAGCCCGCAGAAGGAATGGGGGCATGGCGAATGTCTCAGAAGGGACCTTCCCAGGTTTCTTGGACTGTAAAGGCGATGGGGGGAAAATGTATTTTCAGACTTGCAAGATTGATGTTAGCCTTCTGAGGTAGTCCAGACAGGAAGCATGACCAGATGAACTAATTCCACTTTATTGTAAGGTAACATTAACAGAATCTTGCAAGTCTGAAAGTACATTTTCCCCCTGTCACCATTACAGCCCAAGAGACTAGGGAGGGTCCCTTCTGAGACGTCTGCCATGCCCCCATTCCTTCTGCGGGCTCAGCTGCCTCTTGTCTGACTGTTTCCTGGCTGTGGCTCTTCCCTCCATCTCCCAAGGTCATTCCCACATACCATCACAGATGGTATTGTTTTATTATTTCATCATTTAAAAAAATGTAATTTAGAATTGTTTCATATTTTCAGTACCATTGTCCTTCACCCAGAAAACCTCTCCTTTTAGGCAGGCTAGATGTAATAAGCAAAGAAGTCTGAAATGACTCTTCCTTTGACAGGCTGAGCCCTTATGAATGGTACAACCCTCATCCTTGTCTCCGGGAACGTCATAACATCCTGGAAAACCAATACACGCTAGGCAACAGCCTCTGGTTCCCGGTTGGAGGCTTCATGCAACAGGGATCAGAAATCATGCCCCGTGCTCTTTCTACCCGCTGCGTCAGCGGGGTCTGGTAAGAAACTGTGTGGCTGACAACCAAGCAGGCTGAAGGAGGGAAATGGTGGAGAGGAAGAATCACTAATGCCGACTCACTCCCATTCCCCACCAAAAAGGCTGCATTGGGAATTTAATTTGTGACAGGTTTGGAAAAAGCACAAGCACCTCATCTTGAAAAGTTTAATGTCTAGAGAATTTATTTTTCCTAGCCCGGAACAGAGTCGCCTCTTAAATACATGATGCCAGCACCTACAAATTTCAAAGTTTTTTAAGGAATACTAATGAGGATTGGAACCCTTAATTGGTAGCTTAATTGGCACTAAAACTTTAGTTGATTAATCAGTGGGGAGCGTTTTTAATTGGTGAGAACAGCACTTCATCTGTGGGATTGTACATTAAGGGCATATTGGTTTTGCCATGTTTATGCAATAGGGAATAATTTTTTAAAATGATGTCTTCTAAGAAGGAATTGCTGTTTACTGGAGGGTAGGTTGTCATATCTTTCCTTCAAAATCTCAGAAACATTTATTGATTTATAATTAAGTTTTAGCGATGTCCAACTTTATTTGGTGCACTGCCTTATCTGTTAAGAGCAGATTCCTGATTAAGAATTCTTGAAGCAAATGTCAGCTTGACCATGAATTTATTATTATTTTTGTAATATCTCTAGCTGTTTTTAGTTTCTTTTCCAGAAGTTGTAAACTGTTACTTTTCAAGTAGCAGAATTTGTATCAGGCTTCGTTGGAAAAATGTAAAGAAACCCTCAATGTGACAAAGACATATTTTTAAATATATAGTAATAATGGCTGGTGTAAATGAAGAGATTAATTTTCCTCAAAGATTAGAGCTGAAATTATTTTTTTTAACCAATATTGTTCAAAATTTAAATGAGCATTGTTGGGTTTTATGACTCATAGTTACCAGTTACTACACACACACCATCTGCTTTAAGAACACCATCGGTGCAGGGGTTTGCTTGCTGCCCTGTTCTCAACCTATCCTGATACTGATATTTCAATGGTCTTCAGTTGCTAGAATCCTTTCTTCCAGAATATACTGACCCTGCAAACTTTATATTGCTTGGAGAAATTAACAGCCAGAAAAACCAAGGAAGTGTTTTCAAGATAGAGGTTTTGCTTTATTTTTTTCAGCTGGAATCTGTTAGTGCTAAGCTCTGGAGTTTGCTATTAAAACTGATCCTGAGCCCTGAAGCTCGACTCTTATTGAATAAAATAGGACAGAAAGACACAAATGCTCCTGAAGATGTATAGAATGCCTTTTCCTCTGCCATTGTCTCAGGAAGCCTTAGGAGACAGGCGGTTAAAGAGATGTGCTTGCCAAGACTTGTATATTAACTAAAGGTTGAATGTGAAATGTGGAGATTTTTCTTTGTCCCTCTGAAAATTAAATGGTGCAATGAGCTTCATTGTTGCTGTTGCAAAGGTGGGCTTTCACGCTGATCATCATCTCCTCCTACACGGCCAACCTTGCTGCCTTCCTCACCGTACAGCGGATGGAGGTGCCTATAGAATCGGCGGATGACTTGGCGGATCAAACCAACATTGAATATGGCACCATCCATGCCGGCTCCACCATGACCTTTTTCCAGGTGAGTGTGGTTTTCTCTTTTCTTTGCACAGCTGGGCTGCTGAGGGCTGTCTTCTCCAAACCCCTGCAGTTTAGGTGACCTTATGGCTACTGGGCGGTAGGGCATGGCAGAGTATTTGTAATTGCCCTGAAGTTGTGAAAAATCTGGTGCTAACTAGTAGTTCTCCATTGTTGGACATGTGTTCAGTTCTGAAGTTCTGAATTTAAGAAGGGCTTAGATAAGCTGGTGTAGGTTCCAAGTAAGACAGTGAGGCTGATCAGAGGACAGAAGCTAAGCTTTTGGATGACAGAGCAAAGCATCAAGTATGTAGTCTTGAGAAAACTGGTGGGAATGTGATAATAATCTTTAAGTACTTGAACGGCGGTCGCTTCACAGCCAAAACCTGGTTTCTCTCATCCCAAAATTGGGATAAGGAATAATGGATTTAAGGCAGATTCTATCAAGCATTAGGACAAACTTCCTAGTGGTGTAAGCAAAGACGTGGACTTGATGGTGTTCAAGGTAAGGCAGAGAGCCATCTATAAACCAATCTTTCTCTAACCCAATGCCCGCCAGATGCCTTCCGTATTAGTTGGGAATTATGGGACTCCTGGGCCTCTGGAGGGCATTAAGCTATATCAGCTGAGCAGACAGGGAACACCATCCAAGAATTTCATTATAAATCATAACTATTATTCAAGAGAATATCGTGTTGGAAATTGCTGCCCAAACTCATGCTTAGCTACAGGGTGCAGGATCAAACAATAAAGCTGAGGGTGGCTTTCTCTCACTACCAAGTAGTCCCCCACACTTGAAATTAGGAAGGGGGAAAGCTTCCAGTTGGGATTCACTGGCAGACGTCTGACCCTGCACCCATCCCTGAAAATATAACTAGCTGTGAAGGGGAGCCCCAAGAATCATTTTGATTGTGGCAGCATAGAAATGGATTTCATAAATGAATAAACCAATAAATATTATCCCTTGATTTATTCCCACCAGTACTATGAACCCCCTTTCATCCTTATTTGATCCTGGGATGGATTGGGACCAAACCAAGCCATGCAAAAGTACAAGGCACCTTGAGTCTCTAGTTCCTGAAGGATAATTGAAGGTGGGCATTCCTCCCCTTGCAAAACCAGCTGCTCCAGTTCCCTTCTCTAAGGCATCCACAGAGGGAGGGGGTTTGATCGCACAGTCACGGCTGCTGCCTTGATGTTTTTGAACCCCCCCACCCAGGACACCCCTGCTAAACCGTAAGAGATCTTTCATCTGAATAACGCTAGGCTAACAGCTGTCCCTTGGCTTCCTACTGCTCCCATAGCCACCCACCCAGAAATATTTGAGCAGGAGGTCAGCCTCCCCCAACCCACTGGCTGGACTTGACAGCTGGTGACCTTCAGTTTTTTTCTCTGATCGCCCTGTGTGTCGTCCATGACTGGAAGCTTCAGCATCAAAACGTTCAGTCTCCTGAATCTTCTTGCATGAAGGCTGAGCCCCAGCAGCCCTTCCTTCTGCTGCTTCTGTCTTTGCACAGGGCTGAAGGTCTAATTTTCACAAAATAGGTTGGAAATCTGCATCATTTGGAACTTGGGGGCGTAAGGTCTGACATATTGGCCTGAAAGGGGGTTCTTGCTACTATTCATAATACATTGATGATGCTGGGGTCAAGACTGGATATTTCCATGGCAACAGGACCCAAACTGGCAATGGCCATGGCCAGTCGATTATGATCCCTCCCCTTCCCTTCCTCTGTTTCCCTTCCTCTGTTTCCCTTCCTCCCTCCTTTCCTCCCTCCTTTCCTCCCTCCTTTCCTCCCTTCCTTCCTTCCTTCCTTCCTTCCTTCCTTCCTTCCTTCCTTCCTTCCTTCCTTCCTTCCTTCCTTCCTTCCTTCCTTCCTTCCTTCCTTCCTTCCTTCCTTCTGGCAACCTGTATCCATAGTAACAGCAGCCATCTCTACTCCAAGAGACGTTAATGAAGGGAAATCAATCATCAGACAAGGTGGAAGGCCCAGATGACAGAAAAGGAAAACCTACATCTGCTTTGCTCAGATTCCTGAAAATTGGTTTTTCATCCTGATCCAAAAAGCCCAGCTTGCAGGGCCTCTGCAAGGCCACGGTTATTTTTAACACAGAGACCGGCTTGGCCTTGAGATGTTTAAGAAGCTTGGCTTCTATAATATGTTTTTTAAAAAAAGGTTTCCTAAAAGCTGCCCTGCCTTGTGCTCTGCCTGTGCCATGGCAAAAGGGCAATGGCTCATAATTTTAATGGTAAACTGTGTGGAAGCAAAACGGGACCACCTCATGGGGGGAATGCCCCCAGTTCTGAGGGATGCTCATTTGTAAATCAGTGTCAACAAGAGATATAGAAACAAAACTGACCCCTTGCAAGGATTGGTGGGAAGAATATAGAGGGGTCAGTGAGGAATGAATAAATGCTGTGGCCCAGTTGAATCACTGGGGTTACAAGGTGTGGATAAAGCTCTCTCCTGCTCTCCATAAAGACAACCCTCCCTCACCTGCCATCTGGATAAGTGGGACTACAGCTGCCATCTTCCTTGGACAATGCTGCATACACCCAGTGTTTCTGGATGGCAGTGGGTTGAGGAAGGGTGCTGGACAGCATTGAAATTTGGAATTGGCAGCCAACCTTAAACCAGATTGTGAAGGTGCTGCTCTGGGTGGTCTAGATGCTTGAGCAAAGGAATTCGTGTAAGGGGGTGAAGGTACATTTCAGTGTTTGTGTTCATGTGCATTTACACATATTCATGTGCCTTTGTGTTCATGTGCACTTACAAGGGTGCCACAGTGTTTCTCAACCTCAGCTACTCTAAGATATGTGGACTTCAATTCCCAGAATTCCCCAGACAGCATGGGAAACACTATTAGTAACACTAATAACATGTGTATATTTTGAGTTTTACTTTTTGATTATGTTGTAACATACTGTATGTCTGAGTTGTTCCAGGGTATTGTTTAGACTCCCGCAGTTGTAACTGCACATTCAGACCTTATCTCTCCCTTCACCTGATTCCTGAGGTTGTTGGGAGGATAAAATAGAGATGGGGGAAGAAATATATGTATCTGTTAATTCCTTGGAAGAAATTTGGGATACCAGTTAGTAGACAAATAATAAGGACACAAATCATTCCACTACATACTTATACACTGTGCCTAAAAGCAGTAAATTGACCACACTGCAACTCCTTACGCTTTGCCCTTCTCTCTTTGCCCGACCAGAATTCTCGATATCAGACTTACCAGCGGATGTGGAATTACATGCATTCAAAGCAGCCTAGTGTCTTCGTCAAGAGCACGGAAGAGGGAATTGCTCGGGTGCTGAATTCGAAATATGCCTTTCTTTTGGAGAGCACTATGAATGAATATCATCGGAGGCTCAACTGTAACCTTACCCAGATCGGGGGGCTACTAGATACCAAGGGCTATGGCATTGGGATGCCCCTGGGTGAGCAGCAGTAGGTGGGGCAGGTCAACCTCTGTCTTGGTTTGAAGGAAGAGTAGGGGAGGATAGAAAAATGCTGATTAGTGCAGGGATGAGTAAGTGTGGAAACTTAATTCATTATGCCAAATACAGGTTGTCCTTGGTTAACAACTGCCCTGTTTAGCAACTGTTCAGAGTTACGACAGTGCTGAAAATGTAATGGTGACTGGTCCCTGAACTTACAACGGTTGCAGTGTCCCTGTGGTCACATGATTGGGATTCTGGTGCTTTGCAACAGGTGGGCAATTACGACCGTCACAGGGTGCCATGATCATGTGATTGCCATTTGCTCACTTCACAGCTGGCTTCCGACAAGGAGAGTCAATGGAGAAGCCAGCAGTGAAATCACAGGTTGCAGGTGTATAACGTCACCCTTAACGACCACATGTGATTTGCTTAACGACTGAAGTGGGAGGGGTGTAAGTCCAGCACGGTCGTGTGATGTTTCACTCAGCGACAGAGTTGCCAGTCCCAATTGTGGTTGGGCTGTTCTAAGAATTGGACTACCTGTTCTAAGAATTGGTTTCCTGCAGTGTTAGGAACTGCACCCGAAAAGGCAGTGCAAGTAATGAAGGTTTGGGGTAAAGTGACCTGGTGGTTGGGCCAGCTTAAGTCTGGGGTATATGGGTGGGTGTGTGGTTAGAAACAGGAAAATGAAGCTACATTGGCTTGAATGGATGGACGGTTGCCAGGTGCATTTGATGTTTTACTTTAGAATGTACATAAAGCATTTTTCTTGAGAATCACAACAGTCCATGTTCAATTGGCTGAGAGATTGGAGCAGAGAAGCAAAAAAATCAGAGCGAATGCGTGCTTGGCTTTTCACGTAGGCACATATTCACACCTATAGATAGATGTATTTATTTACTGTTAGATGTATATCCCATCTTTCTTTTTACAACTCAAGGTGGCATACCTAACACACCTGCCTCCTGTTTTCCCCACAACAACAACCCTGTGAAGTGGATTGGGCTGAGAGGGTGTGACTGGCCCAAAGTCACCCAGTCGGCTTTTACACCTAAGGGAGGACTAGAACTCACAGTCTCCTAGTTTCTAGGCCAACACCTTAACTGCTGCACCGTCCTGGTTCTCATATACTGTATACGTTCACGCATAAACGGTTATAGGCATGCGATACACAGGAATATTCTTAGGAATATTGTTAATGCTGCTTTGATCAAGAGGGACTTTGACTGTTTAGACACAGGTCAATTCTCACTCAGGATGAAGTTTGACCAAAAACAATAGTAAATTCCCAGAAGGTGTGTGTGTTCATTTGTGTGTGAGTATCACACTCTCTTGCCATGTTTATCTTAAATACTGACCAGTCGTGAGCAATCTAACTAAAAAATCATCCTCATCAGGGAATTCTTATCAAATGCTTTCTGAAATCTGTAGAATGGACATTTCAGCCTCTACTTCGAACCTTGTGATCTAAAGAGTGATTTGAAGTAGAGATCCTTCAGTGATCTAAAGTGGAGTGATCTGAAGTGGAGATCCTTCAGTGATCTAAAGTGGAGTGATCTGAAGTGGAGATCCTTCAGTGTTCTAAAGAGGAGTGATCTGAAGTGGAGATCCTTCAGTGATCTAAAGAGGAGTGATCTGAAGTGGAGATCCTTCAGTGATCTAAAGTGGAGTGATCTGAAGTGGAGATCCTTCAGTGATCTAAAGTGGAGTGATCTGAAGTGGAGATCCTTCAGTGATCTAAAGTGGAGTGATCTGAAGTGGAGATCCTTCAGTGATCTAAAGTGGAGTGATCTGAAGTGGAGATCCTTCAGTGATCTAAAGTGGAGTGATCTGAAGTGGAGATCCTTCAGTGATCTAAAGTGGAGTGATCTGAAGTGGAGATCCTTCAGTGATCTAAAGAGGAGTGATCTGAAGTGGAGATCCTTCAGTGATCTAAAGTGGAGTGATCTGAAGTGGAGATCCTTCAGTGATCTAAAGAGGAGTGATTTGAAGTAGAGATCCTTCAGTGATCTAAAGTGGAGTGATCTGAAGTGGAGATCCTTCAGTGTTCTAAAGAGGAGTGATCTAAAGTAGAGATCCTTCAGTGATCTAAAGAGGAGAGGCCTTCCTAGTCGGTTGCCGTGTCTCACGGTTGCCTCCTTGACCTCCTGCAGGTTCTCCATTCCGGGATGAGATCACCCTTGCCATTCTGCAGCTTCAGGAAAACAACCGACTGGAAATCCTGAAACGCAAATGGTGGGAAGGAAGCAAGTGCCCGAAAGAGGAAGATCATCGGGCCAAAGGTCAGAGGTTAACAATTAGAAAATCGATGTTACCAGCTGTGGTCTATAAGTACAAAATGACTAATCAATATGTAACTTGTCTTTTCATATGGATGACCTTCACGTTGGAATCTCAGTAGGTGGCCATATTTGGCCAACCTAATCTAGGCTTGTAAGCTAAGTGAGGCCCAGCCTGATGGTTACTTAGACAGGAGGTTTCCAGGGGATACCAAGGCTTTAGGCTAGATTGAGAATTTGAGAAATGCCTCAGAAGAAGACAAGAGAAACCATTTCTGTACAGTTGCCAAGAAAATAACATGCATAGCCAGATAGTTACCAAGAGTTAAGCTTGTCTTGAAAGAGACTTGTAATTTACATTTACGTTTTTGTAAATGTAATTTTAATTTACATTTATTTTTGATTACATTTCTGATTATTTTTTATTTAATTTGATTGGTCGCCCATTTCCCAAAAACGATTCTGGGTGGTGTACGAGGGTTAAAACCAACACAACTCTAGTTTAGTAAAACCTATTGCTCAAGGTCATAAACTCAGTCCAACTCATAAGAATGACACAACCGCACTAATCATCAGAGCTCGCCTAGCCACAGGGCCCAAACGCCTGGGAGAACAACCAGGTCTTTAATGCCCTATGACATTGAGTCATACAATTTTAAAAACCAGAGTTGAAATAAGGAAGCCAGCAAGTTATTAGGATTGGCAGCCCAGAGTAAGCCCTCCAAGGGGTAAGTAGATACAAGGGTTGAGTTCTGGAGGTTCTTTGATTGCACATGGATTTGCTTGCAATCTCAGTTGTAAATTTTGGGAAAGCGACCTCTTGTGGCAACAGGCTAGGTGGCAGGCAGGAAAGGCTGGCTGCCAAGAGCATCTCTATACCACACACTTAAGGTGAAGTTTAGTCGTTCCTTCTCTGCAGGGAACCCTGGGAAATGTAGTTTCGTGGAGGGAAGGGCCTGGTTTCTCAGACTGCATGTGCTTTGTATTCTTAGCCAAATATAAATATCGGGGTCTTTTGGAGGAAGATAAACTGATCCCAAACAGCTGTATCCTTCCCCTTCCTTCTGCTGGACCTGAGAACATTGGGAAGACTCAGTCCTTTGCTCAGTAGCCAAATCCGAAGAGTGCTCCTCGCCCTTAGCTCATTACTCTTCTGGTATCTCCCAGGCTGGCTGGCTGGGATCATGTTTTGAGGAAGATGAGCTGAGAAGTAACAGCACAGTAACAGAAAGGAGCGAGAACCACAGAGCTGACAAACAGCTCTAAACAATTATTAGGAATAGCTTTTATTTTTATTTCTTGTTGGGAGCATTTTAAAGCTGCGTGAAGGTTAAAAAGTGCAAATGAATATTCATTTGCTGCAACACTAATCAAACACATGCTTCTGATGCGTCTGGAAGAATCTACTGGACTACTAAGCAATGCGAGGGTTGCAGTGTTTGTGTGCCTGTGTGTACGGGTAGGTCTCGACTTTCAACCGTTTGTTTAATGACCATTCAAAGTTATGACAGCACTGAAAAAAGTGACTTACGACCGGTCCTTGCACTTACGACCGTTGCAGCATCCCTGCAGTCACGTGATCAAAATTCAGGCGCTTGGCAACCGACATGTATTTACGATGGTTGCAGTGTCCTGGGGTCATGTGATCACCATTTGTGACCTTTGCAGGGAGCTTCCAACAAGCAAAGTCAATGGGGGAAGCCAGATTCGCTTAATGACTGTGTGATTCGCTTAACGACCACAGCAAAAGTAAAATCGGGCATGACTCACTTAACAACTGCATCACTTAGTGACAGAGATTCTGGTCCCAAATGTGGTCATAAGTCGAGGACTACCTGTATAAGCATAAACTCATCAGTTGTAAAAGTTTGTATATTCCCTGCAGGAGGGACATAAGTAGCCATGACCATGTGTCTCCTATCCTTGCCTAACAACTTGTATCATTCACACATCATTCTTTACCCCAGGGTTGGGTATGGAGAACATTGGAGGTATCTTCGTGGTGCTGATCTGTGGACTCATCATTGCTGTCTTTGTGGCTGTCATGGAATTTGTATGGGCCACACGCCGCTCAGCTGAGCATGAAGAGGTGAGTGAGGTTGGGGG
This sequence comes from Candoia aspera, assembly GCF_035149785.1. Taxonomy (NCBI): domain Eukaryota; kingdom Metazoa; phylum Chordata; class Lepidosauria; order Squamata; family Candoiidae; genus Candoia; species Candoia aspera. The sequence continues at coordinate 21,951,653 of NC_086162.1, forward strand.
GGAGGGCAGCAAGGGGGAAGGGAGTAAAAGCCAAGGCTAGTAAAACTGAAGGAAGGCTTAAAAGCAATCAGTGGGCCTTCAGCAGAGGAGGAGCTCAGCCACAGAATCTTACAAAGCCAGAAGCAGAAAGGAATGGATGCACGTCTGTGTTTTTGGTCGATGGCAAAGGAGGGAACAGTGTGAAATCAAAGGTTAGATTTTGTAGCCCTGCATAATACAGGATAGGCCCGTGACTCTATTGCTGTTTTTGAGGATTTTCCGGTCAGTTGTGAAAATGTGATCCAAATCCCTGCTGTGGGATAACATACAACATTAGTGACACTTCCAGAATGGCGCTAGTTTGGGTACAAGTAGTCCTCACTTAAAAATGATAATTGGGATCAGAATTTCTGTCACTAAGCGATGTGATCATAAAGTACAACATCACGTGACCACGATGCTTAGCAATGGAAATTCCGGCCCTTCCGGTTGCTGTCATTAAGCAAATCCCGGAGTTGTTAAGCGAGGATGTCACATGGTCGCCATTGGTGACCTTCTGCCAGTTTCCCTATTGACTTTGCTTGTAGGAAGCCGGCAAAGAAGGTTGCAAATGGCGATTATGTGGCCATGGGGACACTGCAACCAGTGTAAGTACAAGGATCAGTCTTAACTACCACTTGTTCAGTGCTGTCATAAGTTTGAACAGTCACTGAACAAGTGGTCATTAAGCGAGGATCACCTGTATTTTGTTGTATAGGTAGTCCTCAGTTTATGACAGCAATTGGGACCAGAATTGCCATCGCTGGTCATAAAGTGCAATGTCATGTGACTGCAACACTTAGCAACAGCAGTTCCAGAAATCCTGGTTGCTGTTGTTAAGCGAGAACTGCACTGGTCATTAAGCAAGGACCTCATGTGACTGGAACTTCTGACTTCCTGCCAGCTTCCCCATTGTCTTAGCTTGTGGGACGCCAGCAGGGAACATTGGAAATCGCAGTCATGTAACCATGACTCGCTGCGACGTAATCATGAGCTGGGTGCTGAGCATCCGGATCGCGATCACATGACTACGTGGATGCTGCAATGGCCGGAACTCTGAGGACTGGTCGTAACTACCACTCACTCAGCACTGTGGTAAGTTTGAACAGTCACTGAATGAGTGGTTGTTAAACGAGAACCACCTGTAATTGGTAGGCAATTTCAGAATGGAAAGAAGGAAAAAATATTTTTGTGCACCTTAGGGGCTACATTGTCTTATGTTGATGGGACAGCCATTGATAGCACGACTTTAAAAAAAAAAAAGTAAGCAAAAGGATTAAATGAACTGGAATTAAAATCACGATAGCTGGAAAGCAGGGATCGCTGTAAAGGAATTTAGTGGTGACCGTGGGAAAGGTTGAAAGAAGAGGGACATGGAGGAAGTGATTACCCGGTCCAGAGAGATGAAAACAAGTGTGAAAAAGAAACTCAGCTCGTCCTTGAGTTTGTTTGGTATAAGAGGGAACAGAGAGAAGCTTGGACAGGCTCTCAAGATGCTGTTATGCTCTAGAACAATAAATTAGCGTACCTGGAATCGCAGTGGTGCCTGTTTCTTGACTGGGCCTACCTCAGTGGGCTGGTGATCATTTATCTTGCCTGTAAGTTTCTTCAAGAAATGTTGGGGGCACTTTAAGTCTTTCTAATTATGATAATGCCTGATATTTTAAAGCACTCTGAAGATTTAAAAATTCTACTCACGCTCTTACCTGTGTGGTGAGAATTCAAGTGAGCTGCAGTTTCTGTTTCATCCAGTGCCCTCCAGATGTGATATGTGATTGCTCAATTGCATGGCCTTTGGTTCAGGGATGACCCAGGTTGGTCTAGTACCTCTACCACATCAGGTTGTGCAGGGCTGACCTAGGTCAGTATTTCTCCACCTCAGCAATTTTAAGGTGGGTGGACTTCAATTCCCAGAATTCCCCAGCTCATGCGTATTCAGTCTTACCCTCTTCTCCTTTCCCTTTTCCCCCTGTAGATCTCGGTTTGCCAAGAGATGCTGAGGGAGCTGCATCATGCGGTTTCTTGCCGCAAGCCGAGCCGCTCCCGCCGGCGCCGCCGCCACTACCCCACGCGCGGAGCCCTGTCGCTGCGATCTGTCCGGGAGATGCGCCTTAGCAACGGCAAACTCTATTCGGGGACTTTAGTGACAGAGCCGGGCCCCCAGCGCCTCCTGGAAGATCCCCCCCGGCCTTGTACCCATGTCCGCATCTGCCACGAGTGCCGGCGCATCCAGACACTTCGGGGAGCACCCCCGCCACCCCGGGCGCCCCCGCCGCCTGAAGAAGGCACTCCACGAAGGGGAGTCCCCCGCGAACTCAGCGAGCAGGAGTGACCGCTCCCCGCCCTTGCTTTTTGACCCCCCTTGTTGACCTTGCCTTCGCTCACTGGCGGAGGTGCTTCCTGTTAGAGATGTACGCTATGCGTATGCCCAGAACTAGGGACCCAAGACTGGGAGGACCCCCCCCCCCCCACACACAGGGATCCCTGCCCTTGTGGGCTGGGGAAGTTCTTGCAGCTCTCCTCCCAAGTGTGCTGGAGAAGGAAACCCACCACTCGTCCCAAAACACAGGGGAGGGAGTCCCTTTTTTGTGCCACCCTCCTGTATGGGAAAGAGATACTCACGCCTGGCCCATTCTCTCCTCCCCAGCCCCCACCCAAATTTCACCACTGGGTGGATGGATCCACGGTCCCTGCCTGTGGCACTACAGGGAAAGAGCAGAATCTTGCTGTGGGGTGAAGAGAGAACAGAATGATCTACCTTTGCAAGAAGAGCTGTCCTCCAGATTGTTCTCCATGTTCTTCTGGATCCCTGGCCCCCCTCCAGCTCATCCGGGCCCTCCCACGTTCTCTGCAAGACAGCTTTGTGCTGGTCCCCCGTTCCTTCATCATCTGGAGGGAGTGCTCAAACAGCTGTACCGGAGGGCACAGGATCGTGCGGCTCAGGAAGGCTGAGGTATTGCCCTCCAGCCATTGGCGGGGAGCGGGGTGGCATCCTTCCATGCTTGGAATGCCCCCCCCCACCCCAGCAGAAAGCACACACAGCTGTGAGTCTCTCCCAACCTCAGTGAAGATAACAGGGTTTGGGGTTGTGTGGGTAAAATAGGTGTTGGGCACTGAGGCTGAATTCAGAACCAACTACTGTAAATTGTCTTCGGAGGATTCAGGGGACACGGGGGATTCCACACGGAGATCACAGAACCAAGATCTGAAGTGGCAGTTGAAAGAAAAGAGCAGAGGTGACCAACTTACCAAACTTCAGAAGGGGGAAATTAACAACACAGGACCCCAAAGAGAAGGTAGTGGGGTGTGAGGTTGGGTCTACGGAGCCCCCTCCTCAATATCTTGTCTGTCTTTTTTTAATTTTTGTTTCATTCTTTTAATTGTTTTTTCCTTTGGGATAAATTTCTATAGAAGCCAAAACAAAAAACAAAAAAAACCCTGGAGACTTTAGTGGCAACCCCAAAAGACAAATAAATGTGAAAATACTTGATTCTTTTATGCAAGTGATGGGAGAGGATTTTTTTATGGTGATTGTGAGAGCTCCCTACCCTTGTGGTACAGTCATAGGTGCATGCACGCGCACACACACGCACACACACCCCTCATTGCACAGTTTGCTGTTTTTTGTTTTTGTACTTAAGTACACAGGAATTCATGAAAAGAAGGGTGTAAAAAAAAAGAACAGAGGTTGAGAAAGCTTTATGTGGGTGCCTGAAGCTGTTTTTTTAACAAATGTCCCAACGTGTTCAAAAGTACATGTTCTTCCTCAGGAGAAAAACAAACAGTGGGCTGAAAATCTGCATTGATTCATAGTCCCAGAAATTGAAATGAAACTTTCCTTCTGCTTTGATTCCCCAGTGTAGAAAGAATGATAATTGAAATAAAAGAGAGTGGAAGAGCATTAATGCAGGGATATAATACACATTTCAGGCACAGCTCTCCCCGCCTGTAGGCAGGCAGGATAAGGAAGGTTGTCCTCATGCAGCTGATTTGAAGGTAGTAAAAAGCAACAAATGCTCAAATTAGTTTAATATATTACTAAATGTTTACAACATGCCAGTGAGGGTGATCATTTGAATCCTGTTCCTTGGGCAACAACATTACTTTGGTTAGAATTGTTATGAAATTCTAGAAAAGAGCATGTTGACTTTCAGCTGTAGGGCTCAGTTTATATGGTCAAAAAGGAATTTAATTAAAAAAAAAAAAAGTGCTACTATCAGATGTAATGTATACCCATCTGATCATGGAACATGGAATGAGGCTAGGATCTAAAAGTGTCAGCCTTCCCCAGCGTGATGTCCTCCAAGACGGGGAAAGCTAATTTGTACGCACTGTCTGGAGTCCTAATATTTTCCTCAGCATCCTGTGTCCATCACGATTGCTACAGTGCACGTTTCCTTGTAGTGGCCATGTCCACTCTGTGACCTTCACTGAAGCAGCTGTTACTCAAATGTAAACTGATGCTGCTGAGACACTGAGGAGAACCTATGAAACTGTTCCTTTAGTGTCTCTTCTGAACTCTTTAGTGCCAATCTCAACCTGAACCTGGATTGAAGGATATCCAGATAATCTATTTCTTCCCGAAGTGCCTGATGTTGGACTGCTATCTTTCCAAGTGATTGGCCCTGGAAATGAGTATTGGTGGTAGGATGATCACTGTTATACTCATTTAGGCCCAGGGAGGGCTTCACCTTCAATGCTCTCCAGATAATTCGTTCTCTCTTGATGATCATCCCCTGAGATAGTCCTGTCCAGCTTGAAGTAAGTAGCTAACATAGGCCAAGTTTGTAATTAAAGGTGGTTAATTAACCTTGTCCTTTCTCAGGCTGAAGTGGCTGAAGTAGCCTGAGTAATCAAACCAGATGGTCATCTGGGGAGTTCCACAGAAACGATGTCAGTCATGGTATGAAAACCAGTGGGAATGGTAAATTTGCCACAAGAGAGGTTGGAAGGTTCCAGTCAAGGTATAGATATAAGGGTACTCTGGCATCAGTTGTCCAAGGATACAATGGTGATAAGAAAGTAAGATGGTTTCATTGCTATCACGAAGTTGACATAACAAGTGCCAAGTGGTAGTTGCTGCGCAGAGCTGGCCTATGATGTTTAGCTGATTGAGGCAAACATGGGAACCCCTTTTGTGGTCCACAGGAGAAGCTGTGGTGGGAGAGAGGGAGGTCTGCATCTCCTGCTTCGAAACACCTCAGAGGCATCTGCTTGACCACTGGGAGAAAGAGTGGTGAACAAAGGAGCTTTGGCCTGATCCAGCAGGACAAATCTTGTATTCTTAGCTGCAGAGTTGTATCATTATGTTCTTCAGCACTACTGAAGGGAGAATGTCCTTCAAATCACTTGAAAATTACAGACTGTTGGCATGCCCCATTCAAAGTGGGATAGGTTGGGCAGAATTAATTTATTTCAATCTTCCCCTTGCCCAAGAAATACATTTTGTGAAGAGATTGACTGGGATTCTGAATTAGTGTGAATTCTGAGTGGCGAGAGAACTCTGGAATTCTGGCAGTATTTGGTGAGTTGCCTGCAGGTTGCTCACCCTGCCCTCCCAGGATAAATCATGTTTAAAGCTTCTGTTAAAAGCCCACTGCTGATCAGATTTACAGTCAGTTTGCAATCCTGTAATGCTTATAGCAGAAGGCTATTTCATGACAAGATGTCCAAAATTATGATTATAGAAAAAAAATTGCAATTTTCAGACATGACGTTCTGTCTAAGTTCTCCACCAACAAGAAAACCTTCATTTAAACCATTGATTTTAGTCAGATTGCTGGTTCTCATTTATGTTCTTTACTACCAACAGGGACATTTTTATGGATTGACACTTATTATTGATTGGTGCTGCCATTAAAGCATGTTGATTTGCAATTAAAGAATACTTCTGTAAAAGATAGAGTACATTTCCCCATCCCCACTGACTTTGGAGGGCACGCTGTAGCTAAATATATTATTTGGTCCCATAAAGAAATGAATTCAGCAGGGTTTTTTTTAATGGTTTCTTTTAATTTTTTTTCTGCCTTCCATTTATTTTGTAGACAAAAGGTAGGATTTTACCCCACTTTTAAAATGTTTATTTTCAAATAAAACCTTGTGGATTCACTGTACTTCATTTACTTTAGGTTTGTTGCTTCAAATTTCAATTCAGCTTCATTTATTTGCAGATGTATTGAATCTGAATGCTGCCTTTTTTGTAGGAACTCAACCCCACATACATGGCTTGCCCCACCACCTCATTTTATCCTTTTTGACAACCCTGTGAGGAAGGGTAATTTGAGAGGCACAGCGGCCCAAAATAAATTGCAATTTCCATGGCTTTGTGGGGATTTGCTTCTTCCATTCCTGTGACTCTTGAACGTGGGGCCGATCATCCTGATTCATCCTGGAGGGCTTGCAATATGCCTGTCGTGATGGTGTTGGTCTTTGGAAGGACAATCCTTGCAACCTCCAGAAATCTTAGGACTGGAGTTCCCAGCATCACCAGCCAGTGTATTGGCTGGATCATTTGGGAGCTGAAATTCAGAAATACCCAAAGGATCTCAAGAGTGGGGAAGGTGATCCAGTGTCTGCCCTCCCATTCCACCGGAGGGGAATTGGGATGTTGATCAGACCTGCTTTCATGGCTCTGATGATCCCTGACCGCTTATTCTTAAAACAAAATAAACACTATGATTTTTTTTTAAAAAAAATGATATAGTTTGCTCTCATGGAGAAAATCTGTGTGGTCTCTAGGAGTCAAAAATGACTTGGTGGCACATAATTGTTTACTCCCTTGAGTTTGGTTTGTCCCATAGACCTTGGTTGGTTCACCCCATATGTTTCACCCTAAATCTGGGCTTAAAAGCCCCAGTTGGTGTATTTGTGTAAAATGCCATGCTCAAACAATGCTGAGATAATGCCTAAGCATCCCATCACATTTCAACCTAGTTTAAAGTGTTGTGTGAACACGGCCCTAATGTTGGATGCTTCCTTGCAATGCTCCGTTCTTAACACCAGATGGCAGGGCCTTCCTGAATTGGAAGGGTTCTGCCTGACGTGAAGCAGTGACATTTCCCCCGCCCCCAAAAAACCCTGAATTACATCTATTTAATTCAACAGTACTTTAAGTTTTTTTCAGGTTTCAGCATAGAATATGAGTATTCCTCCTCCTCTCATCTTTCTAGTTCAAGTGTATCTTTTTCCATTTTATCTTTAAAAAAAAACCTGACCTCGTTTGGCAAAAGCTGGCACCAGAGACGCCTCTAATATTCTGAAGACAGATTATCCATCAGCAACCCTTTGCAAATCAAATTATACTAATCTGGGGTTCAGAGGACACTCTAGATCAGGCTAATATGGGATTGAAGAGTGCATGAACCAGGCCATCATTTGGGCAAAGCATATCATGTGAATGAAGCCGTGGTGTTTTGTGAGCCTGGATTCAGCTTAAGACATGTTGTATAAATGTGGGCTACTGCTTAAGAGGGTTGCAGATGTGATTTAGAGAAGGAAGCCAAACCAATGTGTGATTTGCTTTAAACAGAATGATCTGATCTGGGGGAAAAAAACCTCTCAGGGCCAGCTCAATATTTGCAGATGTTCTAGTTCAGTAGCTCTTCACCCATACCCTACCAGCTGTATTTAATAGCAGTCAGCTCAAGGGCATTCTGGAGAAGTATAATGGCCATTCCTAAACTTCCTAAAACAGATGCTGCTGTTTTAATTTCCCACAATGCCTCCGAGCAACATTATGTTAGAGGTATTCTGGGAAATTAAAATGGTGGCCCTGTTTACTCCCTGGGAAAAGCCGATTCCTATCAGTGTCTTGGTTCTGTTGATAAACATGGATCTCTTCAATACTGTAAAGGAACAATGTTATTCCGTGCCTTCAACAACAGAGCAGCAAAAACAGCTTCAGCTGGTACAAGTAAGTAGAATTGGTTTATTTACTGTGTTTTCTATATCTATATTCCACTTTACTGCAAGAAACAGCTGGGTTCAGCATCCTAAATCTGGGTTAACAGTTATGCTTAAAGAATAGGCTGTGCCTGAACAAATAAGCCATGTTATTGCTTAAGGTGGTAGTGACCCAATTCACATAAAATGCTGCTACTCCTGCTTTCAAGCTGTTCTATTGTGCTTAGCTACTTGTCAAGATGGCGGGACAGAGTCAGACTGAAAATGCATGTAAAGTACTCTGTATTTTAGAGCTTGGTCCTAATTACCGTAATTAATGAAGGTGGGACTGACAGTAGTTGGACCTAGAGAGTTCTGCTCTCATGGGGCAAGTTCACAGAACATGCTTGATCAGATTAAAATGAAAGTTTGTGTGGTAACATATTGTGGGAACCCAACCATTGCCTTGGCATGTTCTGAGAAACAGGCCATCAAGTGAGGGCATAATGTGGATTTGATTATGTGCCATCAAGTCAGTGTTGACTTGTAGCAACCACATAGATGTTTTCCAGGAAGGTCCTTCCCATGGTGCCCCCACTGCTGCTGTAGTAGAGTCCATCCACTTTGCTGCTGGTCATCTGCTTCTTCTCTTTCCTTCTCCCTTTCCCAGAATTATAGACTTGGTCTTACTTTGTTCTCCAATCATCAGGGTTTCAAGGTGATTTTTTAAAAAAAAGTCTTCAAGTCAAGCTCCACCTCTGGTGACTTGTCTAACAGGTTCAGAAGTGGTTTGCCATTGCCTTCTTTCAGGATACTTTTTGGACTTCTCAACTTTAGCTCCAGTGTGGCTATTTCCAGGAAGTCTCCCATCCATATATTAACCAGCCTGGGTCCTGCTTAGCTTCTGAGCTCAGACAAGCTCAGCCAAATAATTCCAGCTGGTTAAGACAATGGAATGAAAGGGGTTAAAACTGCACAGAAAAAAAATGCACATACCCACATCCACCCACCCCTTGTAATGGGAGGGTTTGGTGTTAGTGGAGATGTAGAGATGGTAGGAGGATAAAAGATAAAGGCCCCAAAGAGATTTCCCACTACCTTTGTCCAAGATGTGGCCCAACTTCCCAGTCTAGGATTTCCCGGGGAGCTCCCTTCCAAATGCTAACCAGATCTGACCCTATTTAGCTTTTTAAAGGTTCGCTTGTGGTTGCCAAGGGTATGAGTGCTGGAATCTATTAATACTTTTGGGGGTGGGGGGGTTGCATGCCAACAGTTGGAGATCAAGGCAAGTGGCCAAGGTCCACTGGGAATACTGGAGAGGGGGGCAGATGGAGAGGGGAGCCGGAGAAGAACCCTTTCCTATTTCCCTCTCCTCTCCTCCTCTCTCCTTCCTTCCCCTTCCCTTCCTCTCTCTTTCTTCTCCTTTCCCCTTTCCCCTTTCTCCTTTCCTTTCCTAAGTGGTAGAGTGAACAATTTAGATTAGCTGGATCACAGGATGTTTCCCACTGCAGAGCTGAGCATGTCCAGCAGGAACCTGGCCTTGCCCTTGAGAAGGAAAGGAAAAGGAAGGAAAGGAGATGGGGGCAGAGGTGGAGGTACCCCTCCACCAATCTCTAATAAAGGGAGAACTGAAAGAGCATTCTTTTACCTTATTGGGAGCAGGTGGGATGGGAAGACAGGCAGCTGCAAGTTCATTCCTGCATCCCTGCGGAATCTGTGCAAGAGAGGCAAAGGGGGAGACATCATTACAGCTACTCCTGCCCCCGCCCCCTTCTGCCAGTCTTTGATGCATGATTGACAGGTGTAAACAGTGCATGTGCCAGCACAGACATGCGGCTGAAGGGGGGGGGCTGAAAGTCATTGCCTCCCTCCAGAGATCAGCTGCATGTCTGCACCCATCTCCCCCTTCCCTCACCCCACGTGCCTGAGAATCTCCCATGACATGGAAGACACCAGGCCTTGGAGACAACAGTTAGGTAATCTGAGAGCTCTCCGCCAGCCAGCCTGGGCAAGACAGCGGAGGAGGCAGGCCGGGAGCCTGGGGGTGGGGAGGTGGGGAGAGCCTGGAGGGGAGGAAATGGGTGAAACAGAAGGTTGTGCCTTCGTCTGTGGAAGGGCATTTCGGTTTTAAATGTTCTAACCCCTCTAACCATTAGTGTTCATGCCCTTCTCACAGCTGGGATCCAGAAGTCCTGATTCCCCCCACCCCAGGCGACAAGGCATGTTGGTGTAATAATGCAAATGCCTTAGAAAGCTGGTGTGGTTGGAATTAGCACCTTGCTCTCCTCTTCACTCTCCCTAGCTAGGAAGAGAGTAGCTGGGTTGGCCAACTTGTCCACCAGCTCCTGCAGCCGCGCTTTGAACACGAGCTTGACCTGAATGTCAGAGGAGCTGGCGGGGTCTCTCTCACCTTGGCTGAGCTCAAAAAAAGCTAATCCGGGTCAGGATCTGGTTAGGACATGGATGGGAGACCACGAGGAATTCTCCAGGCTGTGGGAGAGATGGAAACGTCAAAAGGTTGACAAGAGATTGCGTTGGGGAAGAAAGCGATGACGTCACTTTCATATTGCTGCCAAGAAAATTATAAGGATAAAAATCCAAGGAGATTTTGTCTTTTTGGTTTTTTTTAAAGCATCATGTTCCTGCTGAAAACCCAGCAGCAATCTAGGCTATATTTTTCTGGCCATTCGGCAATCCTAAATTCATTTTCATCGTTCTAGAGTTAGGTATCTTCCCAATCCTCTCTCTAGCTTACTCTCTCCTACCCCACATCTCCTTTCTCTTCTTTTTGCTGATTCTTCCCCCTGCCACACCAATATATAGGAGATGGCTTAAGTATGTGGATTCATATTTATGGAGCCCCAAAACTGTCCCTAAAGTAAAATAATCCTTAACAATACTTAATCAGCAAGCTGAAAGGGGGAAGTGGATAATTTTCAACGTTTTTAATGGCTTTTCAAAATTATTTTATGATTTCTTCCAGTATGCTTTTAATGGCCTTTTTAATTGTCTTATAATTGATTCTAGAGATGTGAAGTCATTTCTAGGGCTCTTTTCAGACTGTAAGGCCAATAGATGAAGAGGATGAGGAGGATGGGTCCCAAGCATTGTTAGGGTATAGGTGCCTGTAGAGGGGTGTGCATGTGAATGTGAAGGTTTAGAGCAGTGTTTTTCAAACTTGGCAACTTTAAGTGGTGTGGACTTCAACTCCCAGAATTCTCCTGATGGCTGGGAATTCTGGGAGTTGAAGTCCACACCTCTTAAAATTGCCATGGTTGAAAAACACAGGTTTAGAGGCAATTATTTGGATCAAGGCTGAAAGAAAATTGCTGTTGAAGCAGGATAATAGTCTTGAAAGACTGTAGGGATGGATTTTCTGTCTTTCCTCCTCTGTCTCCGTCTCCAGAAATAGCCCACTGCCCACACCATCTGTCCCCTTCTGTCACCCAAGCTGCTCTCCTTCCACCCAGAAGGGGGTTTTCCTCTGCCCCCCCTTTTTTTTACAACCCTTGCCAGAAGATAGGCAATCAGCCCCCTGCCCCCGACCACAAATGCAATCACCTGTTTGCAAGGTCTCTCCACCTTTCTCCTTTCTCTGCCCTTGCTGTGCCTATATCTCATCTTCTGGAAAGGAGAAAAACCAAGGAATTCAAGAGGTGGGGGTGAGGAGAAGAATCCCATAAGCTCAGGATTAGGCCTGGTTACCCTCTCCCATCACGGCCACCCTCATCCACATCCTCCCTTTCATGACTTGCCTGGGGAGACAAGTCGTCTCCTTTCCACCCACTCCTCAGCTCAGTCTGTTGCATACCATATGCTTGAATGGCCCAAAGTCTCAGTGGATCAATGGCTGCCATAGAAACGGCCAATGACCTTAAGAGAGCAAGGGACCAAGGGCACAGAGCCTGGGATTGGCTGGGGAACCACCCTCGATAGACTGTCCCCAAGGCCATCTCAACCCAATATTGCTCAGAGTCAAGGCAATGGGCTTTTAAAGAGGAGAAGGGATTAGGCAAAGCTTCCACTCTTGTCGGACTTAGGTGATTGTCGCTATGGATCTGCTTATTTATTTGTTCCACGAAATGTATATGCTGCCCAAATATTTATTTACACACACACACACGTGTACACACAGAGTATGCCAAAAGGCAGGCCCCATAGATAATTTATTATATACATGACATTAAACGTTTGAATTAGTTGCCATTTTTTTCCTAAACGCTTCTTTACTCATTTGATCAATGACCTTCCAAGCTTCCTCAGTACAGTACCTGGAAAAAAAATTGATAAAAAATATTGTGATTGGATTATGGGGCCTGACTTTTAGTATACCCTGTGTGTATGTGTGTATAAGCACAAACTGAGGCATCTGCTCTCTCCTTTAAACCCAACTCTGGAGTATTTAATAATACTTATTAATTATTAATTCTTCAGCAAAGGATCGTTATCTTGTCGTGGTGCTGGAGCTTGAGCACCTCAATGATGCCATGAGCTAAACCGTGAAGGGCCACCCAAGACGGGAAGGTCATGACAGAGGGGTCAGACTAAATGCGATCCCTGGGGAAGGTAATGGCAACCCACCTCAGTATTCTTGCCGTGAAAACTAAATGGATCAGTACAACCAGAGATATGTCGGTATACCATCGGAAGATGAGACCCCCAGGTCGGAAGATGGTCAAAATGCTACTGGGGAGGAACAGAGGATGAGCTCAACTAGCCCCAGACATGATGACGCAGCTAGCTCAAAGCCGAAAGGACGGCTAGCGGCCGACGGTGCTGGTGGTGAATGGTGAATCCGATGTTCTAAGGATCAACACACCATCGGAACCTGGAATGTAAGATCTATGAGCCAGGGCAAATTGGATGTGGTTATTGGTGAGATGACAAGATTAAAGATAGACATTCTGGGCGTCAGTGAACTGAAATGGACTGGAATGGGCCACTTCACATCAAATGACCACCAGATCTACTACTGAGGACAAGAGGACCACAGAAGAAATGGAGTAGCCTTCATAATTAATAGTAAAGTGGCTAAAGCAGTGCTTGGATACAACCCAAAAAACGACAGAATGATCTCAATTCGAATTCAGGGCAAGCCATCTAACATCACAGTGATCCAAATATACGCTCCAACCACAGATACTGAAGAAGCTGAAGTAGAGCAGTTCTATGAGGATCTGCAGCACCTACTGGACAACACGCCTAAAAGAGATGTTATTTTCATCACAGGAGACTGGAATGCTAAGGTGGGCAGTCAAATGACACCTCGAATTACAGGTAAGTATGGCCTGGGAGAACAAAACGAAGCAGGACACAGGCTGATAGAATTTTGCCAAGACAATTCACTCTGCATAACAAACACTCTCTTCCAACAACCTAAGAGACGGCTTTATACATGGACTTCACCAGATGGACAACACCGAAATCAGATTGATTACATCCTTTGCAGCCAAAGGTGGCGGACATCTGTACAGTCGGTAAAAACAAGGCCTGGAGCTGACTGTAGTTCAGATCACGAACTTCTTCTTGCACAATTTAGGATCAGACTAAAGAGATTAGGGAAGACCCACAGATCAGCTAGATATGAGCTCACTAATATTCCTAAGGAATATGCAGTGGAGGTGAAGAATAGATTTAAGGGACTGGACTTAGTAGATAGGGTCCCGGAAGAACTCTGGACAGAAGTTGGCAGCATTGTTCAGGAGGCGGCAACAAAATACATCCCAAAGAAAGAGAAAACCAAGAAGGCAAAATGGCTGTCTGCTGAGACACTAGAAGTAGCCCAAGAAAGAAGGAAAGCAAAAGGCAACAGTGATAGGGGGAGATATGCCCAATTAAATGCAAAATTCCAGAGGTTAGCCAGAAGAGATAAGGAATTATTTTTAAACAAGCAATGCGCGGAAGTGGAAGAAGACAATAGAATAGGAAGGACAAGAGACCTCTTCCAGAAAATTAGAAACATTGGAAGTAAATTCCAGGCAAAAATGGGTATGATCAAAAACAAAGATGGCAAGGACCTAACAGAAGAAGAAGAGATCAAGAAAAGGTGGCAAGAATATACAGAAAACCTGTATAGGAAGGATAACAATATCGGGGATAGCTTTGACAGTGTGGTCGGTGAGCTAGAGCCAGACATCCTGAAGAGTGAGGTTGAGTGGGCCTTAAGAAGCATTGCTAATAACAAGGCAACAGGAGACGACGGCATCCCAGCTGAACTGTTCAAAATCTTGCAAGATGATGCTGTCAAGGTAATGCATGCTATATGCCAGCAAATTTGGAAAACACAAGAATGGCCATCAGACTGGAAAAAATCAACTTATATCCCCATACCAAAAAAGGGAAACACTAAAGAATGTTCAAACTATCGAACAGTGGCACTCATTTCACATGCCAGTAAGGTAATGCTCAAAATCCTGCAAGGTAGAATTCAGCAGTTCATGGAGCGAGAATTGCCAGATGTACAAGCTGGGTTTAGAAAAGGCAGAGGAACTAGAGACCAAATTGCCAATATCCGCTGGATAATGGAAAAAGCCAGGGAGTTTCAGAAAAACATCTATTTCTGTTTTATTGACTATTCTAAAGCCTTTGACTGTGTGGACCATAACAAATTGTGGCAAGTTCTTAGTGGTATGGGGATACCAAGTCATCTTGTCTGCCTCCTGAAGAATCTGTATAACGACCAAGTAGCAACAGTAAGAACAGACCACGGAACAACAGACTGGTTTAAGATTGGGAAAGGAGTACGGCAGGGCTGTATACTCTCACCCTACCTATTCAACTTGTATGCAGAACACATCATGCGACAAGCTGGCCTTGAGGAATCCAAGGCTGGAGTTAAAATCTCTGGAAGAAACATTAACAATCTCAGATATGCAGATGATACCACTTTGATGGCTGAAAGTGAAGAGGAACTGAGGAGCCTTATGATGAAGGTGAAAGAAGAAAGTGCAAAAGCTGGTTTGCAGCTAAACCTCAAAAAAACCAAGATTATGGCAACCAGCTTGATTGATAACTGGCAAATAGAGGGAGAAAATGTAGAAGCAGTGAAAGACTTTGTATTCCTAGGTGCAAAGATTACTGCAGATGCTGACTGCAGTCAGGAAATCAGAAGACGCTTAATCCTTGGGAGAAGAGCAATGACAAATCTCAATAAAATAGTTAAGAGCAGAGACATCACACTGACAACAAAGGCCCGCATAGTTAAAGCAATGGTGTTCCCTGTAGTAACATATGGCTGCGAGAGCTGGACCATAAGGAAGGCTGAGCGAAGGAAGATCGATGCTTTTGAACTGTGGTGTTGGAGGAAAATTCTGAGAGTGCCTTGGACTGCAAGAAGATCCAACCAGTCCATCCTCCAGGAAATAAAGCCAGACTGCTCACTTGAGGGAATGATATTAAAGGCGAAACTGAAATACTTTGGCCACATAATGAGAAGACAGGACACCCTGGAGAAGATGCTGATGCTAGGGAGAGTGGAGGGCAAAAGGAAGAGGGGCCGACCAAGGGCAAGGTGGATGGATGATATTCTAGAGGTGACGGACTCGTCCCTGAGGGAGCTGGGGGTGTTGACGACCGACAGGAAGCTCTGGCGTGGGCTGGTCCATGAAGTCACGAAGAGTCGGAAGCGACTAAACGAATAAACAACAACAAATTATTAATTATTAAAGTATTTAATGAGAGCCAGTTTGGTGTAGTGGTTAAGGCACCAGGCTTAAATGGGAGGCTGTGAGTTCTAGTCCTGCCTTGGGCACGAAGCCAGCTGGGTGACTTTGGGCCAGTCACTCTCTCTCAGCCCTAGGAAGGAGGCAATGGCAAACCACTTCTGAAAAACCTGCCAAGAAAACTGCAGGGACTTGTCCAGGCAGCCTTTGAAAATCGGACATGATTGAATGGATCAAAAACAACAACAACAACAACAACAACAACTGAGGCAGGATTTGGCCGTAAAGACTCTGGAATGATCACTAAAACAAGGTGGTCTCAAGAGATGTTCTTGGTGCTTAAGTGGTGTGCTCAGACCACAGTCCAAAGGACTGGTCAGGGCCAGGAGTAAAATGAATGTTTTATTCACATACAGTATGGTTAAAACTAAGAATACAATTCCTCTCCAATCATCTATTTAATAATTACCCAGTTCTGTCACATTAAAAATAGCAAGTTGGCAACACATTTTGGATATCTCAGGGTGCCACATTCAAGCTTTTTTTGGGGGGGGGACATTATTATCATTATTATTTTAAATTTATTATAGTCACCCACTCCCATATATTCTGGGCAGCTGTACTAAATTTAAACAAATAAACAAACCTGAGGTCTCAGGTTGTGCAACTTTGCAATAGTCTTTTGAGCATATGCAAAATGCATCTTAACTGCAGACCATCGCGAGTTCTTCCCTCTGCCTCATAGGTCTGCGATTTGAAGAGAGCCTTTTCAGATTTGAAGGCCCCGATTTGAAGGCCCAAGGCTCCCAGGCATGAGTCCCTTCAGTCTTCAGTTGGTTGAGAACTAGAATCTTCATAAGTTTCCCTGGGCTTTGTTCAGAGTGTTAGCAAAAGGGAAGGCTCCCAGGTCATATCCTAGATTGCTCGCTGATCAAAGGAGATTGCTGCTGAAATCTTGTTTGCTGCAGGGAAAATTCACTGTCCTCCAACATACTTAGTAGTGTCGAGCCAATAGACCCAGGGTGCCAGGTTCGGGACTTGGTGCGAAGCGAACAGAACACCAAGACGAAAATCAGCCTTTTAATACCCACTTTATTTCAGAGCTCTGAGATACGTGGAGACTGTCCGCTAAGGGGGAGAGTCCCAAGCAAGCCACAGACCCCTGCTTTTATACTATCTTGAGACAAAAGAAATACAATCAGCTCACAGCTGCTTTCTTACAATTTCAGCAATTTTGGGAACAGATCAAGAACAAACTTATCATAAACTTATCAATCTTGTATGGCCTGTCAGCTGCCCAAGCCATGACCCACCTTATCAGACTGGCCACAGCTGGTCTCCTGCATCCCTATTCCAGGTCAAACTCATACAAGGAAATCACAAATCTTACAGTTATCTTCAAGGATACATAGAAATCAATCACAAGACATATCGTTGTGTTCAGAGATTACAAAAGCAAGCAAGGAAATCATAAAGCATACAGCTGTTTTCAAAAGTTACAAATACATGTCATTGAGTAAAAGTATATCACTCCTGACAAGGACATTGAATACAAGTTTCGGCACAAATACACATATTCTCATATGCAGGCTCATTATCAGATGCTGACCCAGTATTAGTTCCCCCTATTTCAGTTTCTACCGTTTCCGTTCTCATCAGTAGGTTCTCTGAGGTTCAGTGCTGAGGCAAAGCACGGGATGGGCATGCAGAGGATCCAGATCCATCGGATGCATAAAGACCTCCAAGGCCTCAAAACTTTTACCCATCAAGCACCTGGGCCCGGCCCTGCCAATAGGTAAATTGAGGCAGGGGCTTCAGCAGCTGGAGATCAGCAAGGATCAGTCAGTTGCTGCTGAGGACAGGTGGGATTGTCTGTACCAAAAAGTCAATGGACAAATATTTTGACCCAGCGCAAAATATTTTTTGCATGTCACATTCTGTTTAGGTAAAAATGGCCACCTTCTGCAACTGCCCAGTTCTTTAAAACCCTGTTTGATTGAGCTGTTTGTCCAAGTTTGCTCTCGGTGAACATACAGGAAGGAAGGAAAGATACAGCTCCCTGCTCTCCTTAGTGAAATGTGCAAGCCTAAAATTTACCAACATTCCCATTCCATTTGACTCTGGAGGTGAGTTCCTCACAAGCCAGGATCTTAAAGCAATTTTACAGCACAGTTAAGGGTCCTGGTTCAGACAAACTAGGAAGCCATGGTGAGGAGAGATTTCCACAGGCCTCCAGTGTGTGTCACGAATCAAAAAAAGAAGAGCTGTTTTCAAAGACCTCCTTCAACTCTGTTTATTAAACTGAGACACAACAATCTAATTGCAGCCATTGTCTCAATCTAGATTATAAATGTTAAAAGATGCCTTCCCCAACCTGGTGCCCTCTAGATGTCAGACCACAACTTTCATAATCCCAGACCAATGCCACTACTGGCTCAGTCGTTCGTTCGTTCTAGTACATCTTGGTTGTTGCTGCTGTTACTGGAATTATTAGTATCACTGATAGAGGTTAGGGAAACATATAAGGTTCTCAGTCTTCACCCTAATCTAGATCTGCCAAATTTTGATCCAGACTTTAAATGCTAAAGTATTTACCCTTTATGAGGGTTTTTATCCCCAAAATCAGCAAATCAACAAATATTTCTCTGTTCTCTGTTCTCTGGCTTGAAAGAGCATTCTGCTTTCCATACAGCAACGGAGAGGGGTGCGTGTGAGTGTGAGAATCCCTGGAACCCATATCTGCTTTGCCTTCCCCTATCGAATAGCCTGCACAACTTCTGCACCTCAGGGAAGTTCCTCCCTTTTCCAAGGCCAGGGAGAGAAAGCAAACGTTGACCCTTGCGAGGTGGCATTTCACCAACTTCATCTTGTTTCTAGAGCTGAAAACGATGGGGGCTGGGCTGGAGGAATCTTCTGAGGGAGGCTGGATCAAGGAGGCTGCATATCCTTGGGAGATGTAGTTCTCCTTTCTGTCTCTTCAGCCAAGAACAGGTGGGATTCCAGCTGCTTGCCCTCTTTTGCTTTTGCAACCACCAGAGACAACGAAGGGCAAATCAAGGTTGAAGGGAGAAGCACACAGGCTCAGAAAAAAGAGAGGAGGGGGAAACAAGAGGCAACCCAGAAAGACCATGCCCACCCCAAGGCTGGTGGGAGATAGGCAAAGAAGGGCTGGGATGGGCTGGTGAAAACAAGGTTCCCCATGGAAATGGGGATAATATGTCCCACTTTGCTAAAGATACCACCTCAGCCTGTTCTTAATTTCTCTGTGATCACCAAGGTAGGTCTTTGGGCCAGATCTCTCCCAGCACTATAAGCTGGCAAGGCCCCCAATGCACCAAGCTGGCACGTTACTTTCTAAGAAAGAGGAAGGGGCGTGAGGCCCTTCGTTCCAGAGTCTACCACCACCTTACTGCACCATCACTTTATTCACATGGAAGAGCCTTTTTCCTCCCTTGAGACAGAGGAGCAGGATCTCTGCCTTCTGTTTTGCTCTCTAAAGCCACCTGCACTTTCTGACAGTGCAAAACCTTGCTGCTTGACCCTAAGCAAGGTATACATCTCTGCAAGATGAAACTGCAGAGAAGGCTGTTCTTCCTTGGTGCTCTCCAAATCAAGCTGTATGGGAGTTAGGAAGGGATCTTAGCTGTGTGCATGTGTGTATGCGTTTTATGCTAGTGACGGCTATTAACTATAAGAGGTAGGGGCAGGAGAGAGCGAGCGAGCGAGAGAGATTTTTGCTACCAGCTCTGGTCTTGTGCTCCTTGGAAATGTCTGGCTACCCACCGTTGATTATATTGAACTAGACAGTGGCACCGAGCGCACATGAGATTAATTGTATCTGAGCTAATTCCCACCTTTGTGTCATTGCTTCTCACCACTCAGTGCACTATGACCGAATGCATCAACAGCCTCCGCAGAAAGTGAAGGCTTTACTGCGGCTGTTTCACTCAGGCACCCCAGTCACTTAGCTGAACAGGAATGTGTGAATTCTCCTGTGGGTGAAGGTTTAAAAGCCTCTGGTTCTGTCCAGGTCATGTTGTGCCAAGGTGACACTGGCTGCAGTTTTGCCATCTTCCTCCTACTCAGGTAGTGATATAACAAAACACAAGCATTCATCTCCCGTGGTAGACTTTGCGCAGGGGTTTTCCAGTTGCCGACGTGCACACATTTTCCATGGACAGCATTTCATCAGCTGGTCTTTTGTAACGTATTGTTCTCTAGATGAGTTGGATTGCAGCCCCCCCCCCCCGACACAACCAGACTACTAGGTAGACTGATGAATACATAAAGGAAAAGTGAATGGGTCCATAGGAAGACCAAGAAAGTTATGGATGGAGTGGGTGAGCTCCTCAGAGAAGAGACAGCTGAGGAGTTCAAAGAACAAAAGGCAATGTATGAAATGATGTATGTATGAGATGGAAGAAAAGAGAATTTGCAAGGACAGAAGAGTATGAAGAAGCAGAGTGAAATATTGTTATATTTCTTTTCTCTTATTTCCCACTGTTGATTTCTTTTAACCTTTTCCCTACACTTTCTATGACTTTGTTTACCCCACATAGCATGATGTGTTTGTATTTCTTTATATAATGGGGTGCATCCATTTGAGGAAGGCTGCCTCAAATCATAGCCGCAATATCTATCTATCTTTGATGGGAATAATACTTGACCCTGAGTTCGACATGCATTAGTGGACACCTTCCTTGATACTTCCAGAGGGAAGGCTTCTGGCGTTACCAATCAAGAGACATTCTGGAGCTTTCCAAGTTTTCCTTCCTTTTAGGCTTTCTTATGAGTGCTTTCAAATGAAGCTTTTTTTATCCACGTGCAACCATTATTTCCAGATTTTTATGGGATAAGGCCATCATCCTTGTGCTTTGCCTCCTCACTGCTTCTTCATGTCTTAATTACCATGGGTAAGGCAAAAAAGTGGGATAGCTCCTCAAAGCCCAAAGCATGCAAGCAAGCACTCTGTGGGAAGCATATGTGGGAAGAAGTGGTGGGGAACATGGATCAGATACAAATAGAAGCTGATAGCCTCTTGATGCTTTTGCAAAACTGTGGATGAAGCAAGGCAATTGTATAATTAAAGCCTTGTTTGATATTCCCCCTCCCTCGCCTTGAGCAAGAATAGATTAAAGCAAAGAGCTGTCCCTTCAGCACCACAGCCTGGAGTAGGATGAGGAACACCAGCCCTTACGGCTCACAGTCTGAGCCCCCAAGAGAACTTCGTAATGGGAAGTTCTTGGCAAAATGTCCCTTTGTGGGATTTGGAGGAACAAAATGGAAAGCAAGCTGCCCTGGTCATTTCTCCTGAAGTATGGTATGCACTTTTCTCTAATAAGTAATGACTGTAAGCACGGGCCAGATGAAAGAGGGAGCGTCTGTGGTTAGAAATTAGTCAGAGCCAGGAATGAATACAGAAGCAAGCAGCAAATGTCAATGAAATTGAATTGCAAAATGATTCACTTGGCCAGGTAAAGGCAGGCGGTGACTGCGAGCAGGACCCTTTTAGCCTTTCGGAAGGCCATCCAGTCCTGGCTTGTTACCCAGGCCCTGGGACTGGATAGATTAAAATAGAATAGAAAGAATGGAAAGAAGGTCATTGGTGCTTGTTGTGGGGCATCCTAAGGGGATGATGAAAGTGCAGGGTTTTTGTTGACCGTTTTACTGTTTTATGGTTGTTTTATGGTTTTTGGTTTTATTGTTGTTGTGAGCTGCCCAAAGTTGTTTAAGATGGGCGGACATATAAATCTTTTAAATAAATAAATAAGTCTCTTCTGAAATCTGCTAAGGAATAGAAGCAAAAAAGGAGTATCACTGCACCCAGGCAGTCCAGAACCTGGGATTGCAATTGTAGCAATCATAAAACTATCAACTGCATGAACTCCAGCCAAGGTCAAACCCTTTTAAATCTCAAGGGGCCAATTTACTTCAGTGTCTCTCGTTGAAAACCCGGAGATGCCAAGGTACTTAACTCTGTCTCTGTCTTATTCATGATGTGTTCTGAGGCCCAGAAGGTGCTTTCTGTATATTATCTCAGCCTTTCCCTATGGTAGGAAGCTGGCTTAGTTATTATCTGCGCTTTGCAGATATGAAGTTCATAGGTTTTGAAGATGAAGTCAAGAGGCTGGTGTGAGTCATTCCTTCACACTGTGGCAAGCTGAATTCCATGCCATAAGACATGGTGATAGACAGTAGTTGGATGACCTGGAGAGGGTATTAGACATATTCACAGAATAAGTTATCAATCACTTCCAGAAATCATGAGCTTTCATTCCCTCCAGTGTCAGTGCCAATTGGTTGGGACCATGAGTGGGCAACAACTCATATTCTGCTTCCCCTAAACATCTACTTGGCCAATGTGGGGAAGGATGCTAGATTAGATAAGCCTTTGATCTCTTCCAGCATGGATCACTGGGGTTGGAACCCACCATTGTAATCTCTGGATATGCTGGCAAAGCACACTTTCACTGCCACTGTTGTTCTTCTAGGTCTTGTTTTTTTAATGTTTTCCAAGGACCTCTGTTGAAGGTGAGGGTGATAAGCAAATTATTTCTTCTCTTCCCTTTCCAGTGCTCCATTACTCCCTCTCTTCACTGATGCAATGATCTATTCTTTTTTTGGAAGTAGTTTGGTTGTATTACTGATAATCAGGTCAGTGGGGGAGGGAAGGCAGATGCTGCCAGCTCTTTGAAGTAGGCCAGGTCAGGAAACAGGCATGACAATAAAATTTTTAGAACTCTACCTTGTTGATATAGGCTACAACAGCAGAACCTTGAAAGCCTGACAGAGTTTGCACTTCCCTCCCTTGTGTACCAAAGAGAGTCAAGGTGGAGCCATCTTGACTTTCTTTCTCACACTTCCTGGTTTTCCTGGGCTAAGCTCATGTTTTACCAACAGTCACCGCATTTGCTGTTGTTTATTCATTCAGTCGCTTCGGACTCTTCGTGACTTCATGGATCAGCCCACACCAGAGGTTCCCATCGGTTGTCGCCACCCCCAGCTCCCCCAGGGACGAGTCCGTCACCTCTAGAATATACTTTCTCCAAAATCATTACTGTGCTTTTCTACAAATGCACCCTGTAAGCTGCCTGGATCTTATAGTTTGCCTTGCGTGAGGCAATGGGAGATGTGGGCCCAGCCATGTGGAGGAAACCGGCTTGGAAAGAACTGGTGTAAAGTGTGGTGAATTTCTCCTTTGGTTTCAATCTGTCTCCAGATGAATCTTTGCCTCGATCAATTAATAGCTTGGAAGCTCCTGTAGTATTGATGGGGGAGAGACCAGATATGAAAGGATACATCCTCCTGCTAGTATCCTGCTCAAGCATTTTGCAGGCACTGAGATGCCCAGAGCAAAGCATATTCTCCTCCATCTCAGGTGGGCTGGACTTAACAGTCATTGAGAAGCAGGACAAGTATTTCCTAAAGCCCATGTTGCTTTTTTCCCCTGCTGCTGTGGAAACCCCTTCTTTCTGGTTGCCACAGTGACTCTGGGTCACATGGCCTCCCCCATCTAGTTGCTATGGAGATTGGATGAAGGATGAAGGAGACTAAGAATTGGTGCTAGGGCCTAGATGCCCTGAATCCTGGCACCTGCCTTGATTTGGGGGACTAGCAGCATGGTGTAGAGATTGGGCGACCTGGACTGTACAGTTGATGCTCACCCCTGGAGAACAGGAGCCTTCCTTAGGTTGAAAAATTAGTTTTCTATTGCTTTGTACTATAGCTACTCTTCAAAAATTCACGCCGAACTCTGCTGATGGGGGGAGTGGGTAGGGTTGTGGAGGGAGGGGGTGGTATTGTCTTACCCCCCTCCCCCAAGTTTTCTAGTCACTCTTTGGCAACTTCCTGTGTTGCTGGGCCAGAGAACATTTAAAGGATGGAGATGAAGCCAAACTTCCTTTTTCAAAGGTAGAAATCTCTCCGTGTGTCTGTTTCTTGTAAATATACTTTTTTCATGATTGATTGATTCTAAAACCCTGTTCTGCCACCTAGTTCAATACCAAGATCCAAAAATGACTCACAAAAGCCAAGGGACAAATATGAAATGGTAAATAAAGCCACGTTTTAAACCAGAAGGTTAGTAAGAAATCTAGCAGCTGCATCCAAATATGCTACACTTGGTTAGCTGTGTATATGAACTGAGACCATTTAACTAGTTTATGGTTCAACCTCCTGGGCAAAAACTGGAAATTGGTTAATTCAGTAACCAGCTTAAGTGTTTGTGTGAACACAGGATATAGTAATATCTGCATTCCATGAGCTTTATAAGTGCAAATATCAGGAACAAAGCTTTGAAAGAGAAACCTTTGGTTGGCAAACCATATACTCTACCAGTGGTTACTCTCTGGTTTATATTTGGGAGTTGTCTGCAGTTCCATTATATATTCTTATTTGTGGGTTTATAGCTGCATTTGTACAGCACTTCTAACCTGGTTACTGAATTAACCCAGTTTGTCTTGTGTAATACAGTGAATCACACTGAGCTGACAGCATATTGAACCACAACCCAAACCAAGGTTAAAACAGCCCCAAATCGGCGCATTGGGTAAATGCACCTTCAGGTCTGAAATTGACCTGATTAAATATGTTGTGTGAATGCAGCTGTACCTTGTTTTAAGAGTGTCCTTGGACTGTGCTGCGATTGTGGAATCTACTGCAGAGTGACGCTGTGCCGATTGGGCAGGTGCGGCTTTGGGGTTGTGCAGTCCGGGTGACTTCCAGGGGTGTGCATTTGACCACACTCCGTGGATGGGGGCCTGGCGTATAACATGGGGACTGGTCTACCAGCCGTTGGGATGGGAAAGGGTGTTGAGGCTTGGGAGGGATGGCCGTTTAGACCAGGGGCTGGTGTGTGCACACGGGAGTGGGGGCGTGGGCGTGGGCGTGGGGAGGGGTGCTGGGCTGAGCGGCCGGGAGGCTGGGGCCGCAGGCACTAGGCTTCCCTGGGGGCTGCTGTAGAGAAGATCATATTACTGGGGTATATCTGCCACCGGCTGCAGCTTGGGGTCGGAGACCGCCTTTCTGGGCTTTGAACTGGGGGCAGAGGGGGCGCTCAGGCAGGCTGCCTTGGACAGGCTTGGGGATCCCCCGCTCCTTCCTCCCTCCCTCCCCCCCCCACACCTTGGACAAGGTGAATTCTGCAGTAAAAGGGGCGGGGCTTAGCGGTGGGTCGGGGAAGGGGGAGCCGCCGCTGATTGGCCGCCGAGCCTGCCCCGGCTCAGACAGCAGCGCCGGGAGTGCGCCGCGTCCCGTCCTTCCGTGCCTGGCAGCCGTGGGCGCAGCATCCCTGGCTGGGGGCGCCGGCAGCTCCCTCCTCTCCCCGCGTCTGTCTCTCACTCTTCGCTCCTGCTCTTCCCCCTGCCATCCACCCGCTTGCCCGCCGGGCGTATCTCCCCAAGAGAGCCTGGCTCACCCAGGCTGAGACGCCAAAGCCGCCAAGATGGGGGTAAGTCGCTGTCCCTCCCCCACTCCTTCCACAGCCCTAGGACGCCCTGATCCGGATCTGGCTGCTGCGGACGAGCACTCCAAAAGGCAGAGGGTGCGGGGTCAGCTAAGCGTCTTTGCGTGGCGTAGCCGTTTCTAGCCATCTTCCCGCAGCCCCGCTTGGCATGTGGGCTTGTTCGCGCACGGCCCGGAGAGGGCTTCTCTTCTCCACACAGGATGCTCTTTGTTCCCATATTGGGAGGGGCTGGCTTCTCATGTGCAACTTTTCCCCCTCCCCACGCGCGCCACACGCACCCCACGGCATGTGCCTTACTGTGTCTGTCTTTGAAGAACCGGTACCTATAGAATGATCCATGGCTCCCACGCGCAACAGGGCGCCCATCTGAATAACCTTGCCTTTTGCTGACTCTGCATTTCTGCCTTGTGAAACACGCGTGGTCTGGATCGACAGGTGTCTGAGCATATTGTGTGTGTGTTTGAGGGGGGCAGCCTTCCTCAATGCTGCACCCTCCAGATAGGTTGTGCAACAACTCCCATCATCCTCAGCCAGTGCTTGCTGGGCGGGGACAATGGGGCCTGTAATCCAACACATCAAGAAGTCACCTGATGGAGGACGATGGGCTTCTTTTTTCCTTTGCTACAGTACCCATCTATATCCCCCCCTCCATATTTCTTTCCCCATCTGCTCTCTCTGTATAGACCCACAATGCATCCTAGGAGGGCAAGTGATGCATTCCAGGCAGTTTCCATTTTTCCTCTAGTTCCCACTTCGCATCAAGTGGATGTGTTGGACCCCTTTCATGCCAAATGGAAATTACTTTGAGCTGGGCAGTCATAAAAGCTTATCACCCCTCTTTTCTGCCCACCCCCCGGAACTTGAGAGTGTGGTGTATGTCTGCGTGTGTGTGCAAGAGCATATGATAAGTGCATTATTCGGGTGGGAGTGATGGAAGACTCTGCCTTAAGGACCTGAATTCTCCTTGATGAGACTCTTCTATTTTGGGGGGAAGAAGAGGGCTGCCTGGGAATCGTGTTTTGAAGAGCTAGCAGGAAAGTAGCAGGATGTTGCAGCCCCCCTTCTTCCCCACAGGTGACAAGATGTCAGCTAGGAATGCATAAATGGGGGGAAAAGATGAGTCACTGTGTTGGAAAGACAGAAAACATGGAAGGAGTGGAGGGCTGATGGAGAAGCTAATGAGAGAAGAAATAGGAGCTGGAGTTGTTTTAAAAAATTGGGAGCGAAAGATGCTTAGGTGGAGATAACACAAAGGAGGGGGCGCTGTTCCTCCCTCATTGATATTCAGAAGTGGACACCAGCCCTGCTGGGAGGGGGTGCATAAGCGGAGGCTGCGGCAGCCTAAGGCAGCTTCCCTACCCCGCCCCCCCAGCACTATAGTCCTGGGATCCCCACAGTAGGCAGGCAGGAGCCAACTACAACCCCCTTTCCCACAAGCCTCCCCTCCCCGCTGTTTCCCACAAAGATACTGCTGAGATTCGAGGGCTGGTGGGAGAGGGGACATGCATAGGAAGAAGGGGGCCCTCCCCACATATATTCTGGAGTGATCCCAGAATAAGGAGGAATGGGGAATGAGCCGCAACATCATGTCCTTTTGAGGGCAGGAGGCAAGAGAAGTGCAAGAACAGGGGCATGAAGATGGTGGGGAGAGGGTTGCCAGCCCCAGGTATGTGTGGGTAGCTGGTTGGGGGGGGGGGACAGATGGCCAGGAGCCAGGAAGCAGCTGACCCGCCTTCCAGTCTGATCAGAAGGAGGAACTCACCAAAGAAAAGGACGTCCCACAGCAGCAGCTGTAACCTTGCAAGGAGGAGAGAGAAAGGTGGGGGTGGAGTGGGAAATGGAAATGCAGGGCCAGTCTAAGGCAGCTGGATTCTTCCCCTCTCCCCTGATTAAGCTCCCCTAGAAAAGAAATGGAAGGCAAGAGAGGGAGGGCTTTCTGGCTTCCTCCATTGCTGCTTAGGGCTCCTTCCCACATCAGTTCCCTCTCCCCCCCCTCCCCATTTCTGGTTTCTATATTTGGTGTCTGCAGCTGTGGAGAGACAATCCTCTGCAGCAGAAGGGGGGGATCAGAAGGGGGTGAAAGACAGAAGGGAAGGGAGATGGGAAAAAGAGATGAGCGATACGGGAGGGAGGGGATTTCGTCTGGCCTTGGCGGGAGCAAACAGGACACCCCCCCACCCCTTCCTTGTGTCTTGGCTCCTGGAAGTTCGGGTTCTGGAGCAAGGAATCCCATCTTCTGTGTATTTTCTGTGTCTTCTGAAGGTCTGCTGGCCTGGAAAAAAGGCATCCCTTGTCCCAGGCCAGCCTTCCGTGAACTGTGTCCTCTTAGCTGGGTCACTGTGACCTACGGCTGAATCCCCAAAGGTTGGCAGGCCATCTCTTCGACATGAAGGGAAGGGGGGGCACATTTCTGCCCCTCCTCCTCCTTCTCTTCCACTTGGCATGGGCGCTGCAGTTGGTGAGGTGCTGCTGCAGCTCTGGCACAGTGCCAGGAATCTCTTCCTTCCTGCCGACGCAGCACCGCAGAATCTGGGGGTGGGAGCCGGTCATGGAAGGGCCCCGGGAGGACCGGGTGGGGTGCAGGACTCCAGAGAGTCCTTCAGCTGAACAGCCTGCTGTCAACAGACCCCCCCCCCCATCTCCAAGACAAGGAAGGTGCCCCCTCTTCGCCTTCTAGGGCTTCTGCAACTGCTGTGGCCAAAACGGAGCCTCGGGCACGTCTCCCTTTTCGATTCCCTTTTTATAACTGCCACAAGGAAAAATGGCTCCCCTCCGGAACACTTTCTCTCTTCTGCACTGCAGTAAACCCGCCCCCGCTTCTGCATTATCTATAGATTTTGTTCTTCCTCAGACAATGGGCGATGATGTCTTTGCCAAAAAGAGGTGGCCTCCGATTCTTTTGGAAGGACCGCATCGCACACGGTCACACTGGCACACCAAGGTTGAGGTAGCACCTCTGCCTCGGTAAGGGCAATGGAATGACCCCCGAGCTTGTAGGTCCCCACCATCCTGGACTAATGGGGCAGAATCGGGCCCAAGTCTTGTCGCCTCGGGTGCCAGGGCATGCAGCTGGAGAAAAATGAGGAAGCCGCAACAATTGGGGGCAACACGTCAGCCCTCCATCCCCTTTTCCTCCACGGTGATCTTTCTGCACGGCTGCGCTCCCAGCGTCGGGTGGGCCGCACGCGGGCTGTGACATGTGACGCCTTCAGAGCTTTGCTGTCCACTTCTTAACTGTGATTATCGGGAACGTGACCATCAAAGCAACCAGCGTCTATCTGCACGCGCTCATAAATGGGTAGCTCTGCTCACTAAAGGGCAGGTTAAATTAGGACACTCGGCGCTGCTCCTGCATCCAGCTTTTTTGGCAGGGATTTATATCATGACAGGCAATTCCACAGGACTAAGGGGGAAGCTACTGAGATTCTTTTTTCCTCTGCTGCTCATCCATCCAACAACCCACAGGAGGGCGATCCCAGCTCTGAGCAGGAGATGAGGCCCACCGGCTTAAGACTGTTGTTTGGGCCTTCCTGCAAGGGCACTCCAAGGTCAATCAAAGCATGGCATATTCTCCTTGGATCTTTCTTGGCCTGTTTATTTATGCTATCCCATCTTTCCTCCTTTGTGGATAGCAGCCAGGCTGAGCTTCAGGAGTGTGATTACTTCAGGTGATAGGTAGCTAACCGTTTTTTCCCCTTGGGCAGAATTATCTTCCTTTGTTATCTGATTCAGCCATCTATTCAAAAGATGATCTGGATCTGTGAGATTACGTACAAATTACAGATTTCAGAGACTTGTCAGGTATGGGGCTAATACTAATTTTTTCCCTCTTCCTGTTGCATTCATGTAAGCATTGCAAATACTTACAAATCACTGCAGTTCAATAGGGTTAGTAGGATTTTGAAGGGGTCTAGGAACCTAGAAAACTTGTTTGATAAGAGATCATAATGAAACTTCCATGATATTATTCCATGATAAATTAGCTTCTAAAATATTACCCTCCATACACAGATTACCTCCTTTTTCACTAGAAAATAGAGATCTACCATGTAAAAATCAGGGTGGACACATTCTGGAAACTCACCTTCTTTGCAGAATATCTTTTATCGGGGTTCTCAGTGGCTGTACCCTGCTAACAATTCATTTTGCTAAATGATCTGGAAAAGTTGGAAGACAAAAAGAAAAGAAAAAAGATAAAAAAAGATAAAAAATATGATATCAGGGCTCCAACAGCAATGCTCCCCAGAATCTGGACCCCCTCTTAAGCCAATTTTCCACTGCTAAGACAAATGAACTTTATTATTTATTTGTTGGTTGGTTCAACTGACTTATATCTTTCCTTTGCTCCAGAAATTCAAGGTAGCATGCGTAACACTTCCTCCAGGGCCTTGATGCTAATACAGCTATCATTGGATAGAAACTGCTATGTTGGATTCACACAACAAGTTTAATCCTTAATGTGGGTTCAACACAATGACTGTGTTCACATAACATGCTTTGCATAAAAAAATAAACCAGGTAATGGCTTGATACGATGGCCAGAGACCCATAACCTGCTAAAACGACAGCAGTTTCCTACAACATGTTGACCCATCTTAGCCTAGCCTGGAGTGTTGTGTGAATTGAAAATTACTCTGCCAGCCATGCTCAATGACTTAACATTTGGGATACTTACTCCTACTGTAAGCCATTCACCCCAAAGACCTTTGCTATAGGGATCCAGCATATATAAACTAGAAGCAGTCAATTAAATCAGTTAAATCTATCAAGGGCTTCCAGACTGTTAGATGTCAACAGGAGTTGCTTTCATATCCAAATTGTTGGGAGGAGAATTGTCCACATTGGCCTTCCCCCCACCTATATATTGTCCCCCCTACTTTTTCCCTGTTTCCTGTTTGGTGAAAGCTGAAAGCTCCCCTGTGCAAGCACCGAGTCATGTCTGACCCTTTGGGGGGACGCCGCTTTTGCGACATTTTCTTGGCAGACTATAGCGGGGTGGTTGGCTGTTGCCTTCCCCAGTTTGGAATGGCTTAATTTGTCAGTTACTTTCAGAACAGGTGTAAATGGCCAAATGAGGCAACGCTGGGAAACAATTGGACAAAGATTGCAATTTTTGATGGGAGGCTTTTCTCCCTTCTCCGTCCGTCTTCTCCACACAGTATGGGCGCTCGGACAGTTACCGCGTGGCCACCACACAAGACAAGCAAGATGACGATTCTTCGCCCAAGAAGAGCAAAGCTCAGCAGAAGGTCCGAGATCTGGATGACCTCAAAAAGGAAGTGGCCATGGTGAGTGATGCCCTGCCTTGATCAAGCCGTGGCCGTTAGGGGGTTGGATGGTGCAGCACGAGATGCTGCAATGGCTTGGTGAAGGGGGCGGGAGGTGGCAGAAAGGCCGCCTAAGCGTCCTCTTTTTGGGAGAGATGGGCGGTGATAGCAATTTGAAAAATAAGCAAACAAATAAATTTATTTATTTCAGACAGAGCACAAAATGTCCATCGAGGAGGTCTGCCGAAAATACAACACAGACTGTGTGCAGGTGAGGAAATTCCAGGCAGGGCTCTGAAGCTTTTCTTCTCGTCCCTCAAGGACTGGAGATGGGTTGAGCATTGGTGCGGCTACCCAGAGGCTCTGGAGCACCTTGACCCCGCTGCAGGCACACGGTGGAGGGAAACAGCTGACTAGCGGATACAGAACCTTTAGGGCACCTGTGTAAGAGCTGACTGAATGAAGTGGGAGCTCCCTTCATCAAAGGGAGGTAGGAGGTGAACTGGGCCAGATTAGGGGCTTCCCCAGTCCCTTACTACTACAGTATAGACCAAGAATTTCAGCCTTTCCAGATCTTGATTGTGCACATTTCTGAGCATACACATTGAACAGGATTTGACCTTTCTGTAAGGATCAGTGTTAGGTGTGGTCAACAGGTCCCAGCTGGTATATCTTTATGAGGTCCTTCATTTCTACTTTGGACCTCTTGGGAATCCCTGCATCAGATTCCAAAGTGTCTGGCTTCGTTGAGGTACCTTGGACTCTGAGATAAATGTTCCTATATGAGATTTCGGCTGTCTCTTCCCCATACTCGCTGTCTCCCTCTCTTCTTATTTGATCCATATTTAGCTTGCAGAACATGGAAGAGGACTATTTGTAATGCAAGGGACTCTCAGATAATTGTGATTTCCTTATTCTGACTATATGTTGTAGTGCAATTGAAACTAAAACTTTGGACCCGCAGAATTCTTGCAAACTTGATAGCTGAGTCCCAGGCAAGGAGACCTGATGCAAGACCATGTTGGAAGGAGAGACTTCCTTGGCAGGAGAATTCCCTTCATTATGAAGGGGATTTTCCAGTGTGAAACTTATCCTATTATTATTATTATTAATAATAATAATAATAATAATAATTTTTATTGAAGACTTTTACAGAATGAAAACAATATGAATTTAAAGAAAAAGGAAAGTAAAGAAAAGGGATAGGTAAATAAGAAATAAACAAGTAAAAGAAAAGGGACAGAAAAGAAGGAAAAAGAAAAGAAAGATATGAAGAAGCGGCTTCCAATCTTCTTTACAGCAGTTACAAATGCATTTATATTTTGCTCTCTCTCTCTAAAGTTACAACATAATTTCTTTCTTTTCATGCGCTACCCCTCTTAATCATCAAACACATAAATCACAAGCTCATTTTTTTTCCATTTTCAGCAAAAAGTCCATAAAGGGTTTCCAGTCACTAGCAAATGTAGTTACAGATAGTCCTCGCTTAATGACCACAATAGGGACTGGAATTTTGGTTGCTAACTGAAGTGGTCATTAAGTGAATCTGACCTGATTTTGCAACCTTTTTTGCAGTGGTTGTGAAGTGAATCACAGGGCATTAAGCGAACCACGTGGTCGTTAAGTGAATCACGCAATTCCCCATTAATCTTGCTTGCCAGAAGCCAGCCAGGAAGGTCAAAAATGGTGATCACATGACCACAGGATACTGCAATGGTCATAAACACAAACCGGTTGCCAAGCACCCAAATTGTGATCATGTGACCATGGGGACTCTGCAACAGTTCTTAAGTGTGAGAACCGGTCATAAATCAGTTTTTTCAGCACTGTTTTAAGTCTGAACCATCACTAAACGAATGGTTGTTAAATGAGGACTACCTGTACTGTCTTTTCCCTAATCAAACAAGTCAGTTTTGCCATCTCTGCAAATTCCGTCATCTTCACCAACCATTCCTCCATTGTGGGTGTTTCAGTCTTTCCATCTTTGTGCATCTAATAATCTTGCTGCAGTTACCCAGTGTGAAATTTATCTGTTACATTCTGGGTGTGCCAAATCATCTTTGTGATTTCTCCAAATATGGGAGACCTGGCTGCATAATTTGGAGTAGTAGGGGACTGCGTTTGTGCTTTTCCCCCAGGACAAAAACTTTGGAAGGAGGAAGGGATGCAGGCATGTTTCTCTCACAGCCCATGGCTTCATCCTTCCTTTCTCTCTGCCCATCAGGGTCTGACCCACAGCAAAGCCCAAGAGATCCTGGCTCGTGATGGCCCCAATGCCCTTACCCCACCACCAACCACTCCTGAATGGGTAAAGTTTTGCCGCCAGCTCTTCGGAGGTTTCTCTATCCTCTTGTGGATCGGTGCCATTCTCTGTTTCCTAGCCTACGGCATCCAGGCAGGGACCGAGGATGACCCAGCCGGAGACAATGTGAGTGTTGGTGGGATGACTTTTTGCAGGGTGTGCTTGTGGGAGAAATGGAGAAGGGGTATCTCAAGCAGCTTCTGACACTCCAGCCTTTTCTGCTTCTGCTCTTGGACAGCTGTACCTCGGTATTGTCTTGGCGGCTGTTGTCATCATCACTGGTTGCTTCTCCTACTACCAAGAGGCCAAAAGCTCTAAGATTATGGAATCCTTCAAGAATATGGTGCCCCAGGTATGACATAGTGACAAATTGTATTTTATACTGCTACAACGTATTCAGGTTTCCAATAAAACTAGGCCAAGGCCATCTTTATAAATAAGGTATAGGTATTATCTTCATTGATGTTATCTTTCAGCTCACCTATCTGTAAAATGGGAACAGAAATTCTGAGCCACTTCAGAGGGTTTTGTGAGAAGGAATGGGTGACATAAGGTGCTATGCTTGATTTATTTTCAACCTTGTTTTTATGCTGTAGTATGTGGTGTGAACCCCGGCCATTAAATTAATTTAGGATTCAGTGTATTGTACAGCCTCAGGAATGGGTTGATCAGTAGTCTGTCTGGTTAAGCCTGTTGTGTGAACACAGCCATTGAAGGTCATGGGTTTTATGAAGCCTTCGAAGTTGCAAGTGCTACGTACAGTATGGGTTGAATAATAATAATGTGAATAACATACCATTCTCTCCTGGAGACAACATGGCGGCCTCCGGAGGTGTTGGGATCCGCACTGTCTAAATTCCTAGGCAGCATGAGAGTCGCATTGCTTGTGTATTTGGAAAATGATCGGTTGATTTAAGAAGATTCATTTCAGGGGACATGTGTCAGCACCTGACTGAGAATCCAGAATATTGCTTTATGTAACTAAGTTTGCCCCTCTTTCCAAAGCAAGCCCTGGTGATCAGAGAAGGTGAGAAGATGCAGCTCAATGCTGAAGATGTGGCGGTTGGGGATCTAGTAGAGGTAAAAGGAGGAGACAGAGTCCCAGCTGACCTAAGGATCATCTCTGCTCATGGCTGCAAGGTTGGTGAGAATCTTACAGTATCTTTCAGCTGCTGTCCCTTTTAGCAGTCTACTCTGGGGCTATCAAGCAACTGGGAATTATAGCATTTTGACCTGTCCTTTACCAGCTGTTCTCTCCCATTAACCGAATCTAAGTGGAGAGATCAGGTTATCAGACACAAGATCAATGTTGGGCAAGCCATATCACTGAACAACCTTGAGGCTTGGATTCCCCTCTTTCTTTTGTTCAACTTAGAGTGGCCACGGGGAACTGGAAGAATGTAGTTGGATCATTGTCACGAAGGGATCAGCTTTCCCAGACTTATATAACATGCAAAACCATCTGTCCTTTCAAATGAATTGTGAAGATTACTCTCCGAGATCTGTCAGTTTGTTGACCTGCCAAATTTGAGATTTCAGTTTCCAAATAAAACCAGGATAATTTTAAATGAAAACCTTTCGTGATGGACTGAATGCATGGCATTTTGTCTCTAGGTGGATAACTCCTCCCTGACCGGTGAATCTGAGCCTCAGACCCGCTCTCCAGATTGCACCCATGACAACCCTCTTGAGACCAGGAATATCACTTTTTTCTCTACCAACTGTGTTGAAGGTAGGGTTTGAGAGTAGCTTCTAGGCCTGGCTAGAAAACAGGGCAAAAGAGAAACCAGACCTCCATAAAAACATTCCTGTGAATTGATAGGAGTTTAGACACCGATCTAGGCATCACTGCTGTAATCAGAGGAACTTTATTACCCACCTTGGTGGATTATGATCAGAGGGTCTGTGTCTTGTCCTCTGGCTGGGGAATTCTGGGAGTTGAAGTCCATACATCTTAAAGCTGCCTAGTTTGAAAAACACTGGTTTAAGAGGACACATTAATATAAAGATTTTTTTCTATTTGACTTTGCGGCTGCTAGAGCCTATGTCTGCCTTAACCTGTGAGAGGGATTGTTAGAAAGGAATCTAGAGAAAGTTAGTAAGGGCTTACCTAAATTGTAGCCTAGCTTAATGGATTGTCTCTCTCCCCAAGGAAGCCAGGGAGAATTTGTTAGTCGCAGTTCTGTTATCAAACAATGGTTCCTAAGATGGTAAAATGCAACTTGTATGGCCATGAGTGGTGGAAATCTAACACAAATCCTTAGTGACCTAGTCTGAGGTTACAGCTCTCAGAATTTCTAGCTGGAATGGTCAAGTCAGCTGGGAATTCTGGGAGCTGTAGTCGCAACAGATCTGGAAGTTGTTAAGGTAGCAGAACATTGGGGAGATAATGCATGCCTGTGGATTTGTCTCTTCTCCCACCAGGCACAGCACGTGGGGTTGTCATTGCCACTGGTGACCGGACAGTGATGGGCCGAATTGCCACCCTGGCTTCGGGCCTGGAAGTTGGCAAGACTCCCATTGCTGTGGAGATTGAGCACTTCATCCAGCTGATCACAGGCGTGGCTGTCTTTCTGGGGGTCTCCTTCTTTGTTCTCTCTCTCATTTTGGGTTACACCTGGCTAGAAGCTGTCATTTTCCTCATTGGCATCATTGTGGCCAACGTCCCTGAGGGACTCTTGGCTACAGTCACAGTAAGTACCTGACTTGGGCTGTAAGTACAAGAACTTGCTGGAGAAAAGAACACTGCTTTCATGTCTCATCTTGATTTCCTAATGGTGGTGGTGATGGTAGTGATGTCTTACTTCAGAAATAATTGGTCTGGCATTGGGCTCACTGTTTGAAGAAGAGTAATGTGAGTTTCATGGAATGTGCATGGGAGTCCTTTCCTTCAGCCCACCATTATGTATCATCCCTCGCATTAGGTGTGTCTGACCTTGACAGCCAAACGCATGGCTCGCAAGAACTGCTTGGTGAAGAACTTGGAAGCTGTGGAGACCTTGGGCTCCACTTCCACCATCTGCTCAGACAAGACAGGGACCCTGACTCAGAACCGAATGACTGTTGCTCACATGTGGTTTGACAACCAGATCCATGAGGCTGATACCACTGAGGATCAATCTGGTGAGGATTGTTGTGGGGAGTCGGAGGGGGTACAGATACCCTTTTTCTACCTTGCGGTAAGATGAGTTGACAGATGGCCTCTTCATAGATGAGATAATACAAGCTGAGAGGCTTCCTGTCTTCTTTTTAGAAGTCTCTAGCTCAGCTCTAGGCCCACTACAGATGCTCCCAGTTTTGCTGTGCATGGTGGGAATTATGTATAACAGGCTGAGAAAGGTTGATGTAGAACCTTGACTGAAATTCCATCCTTCTCTTGTTAAAGATCTGTCCCATTCCCACCTACTCTTTCTCCTTCACCCAATTCTCCTTTCTCTCCCTGTCCTGCAGTTCAGGAGAATTCTCTTCTTAACCCAGAACTTCACCCTTCACCATCTTCCTTTACTTTTAATTGCAGGCACGGCCTTTGATAAGAGCTCCCCTACCTGGGTGGCCTTGTCCCATATTGCTGGGCTTTGCAACCGAGCTGTCTTCAAGGGAGGCCAAGAGAACGTGCCCATCCTCAAGGTGAGAGGAGACCCACTTGTGAGGAGACATGAGGGGTATACAGCTGGGCCCTAGCAGCAGCTAGAAAATTGAGAATGGCCATTGTGCTGGACATAAGGACAGGCGAAAACGTTAGGGTTGAAGGTCAAGTATAAGGAAAAGTTTTCATTTCTGTGATGAAATATGAGAACATGAGAACAGGCCTGCTGGATCAGGCCTAGGCCCATCTAACCAGCATTCCATCTCACATGGTGGCCCACCAGTTACATCTAGGAAGCCCACCAGTAGGAAATCAAGGCAGCCTTTCCATCCGTTGTTGCTCCCATACACCCTGTGAATAGAGGTAGACTGACCCCATACCTGGAAGCAGCACCTAGTCATCTGATAGACCTGTCCTCCAGGAATTGTACTGGACCCTTTTTGAAGCCATCTAATCTAGCAGCCCATTTTCTCCTGTGGTACCACTTCTTGCAGTCGTGAACATAGCTAACTCTGTCATTAGGATGGTGGAGTGATGGTGAATGGTGGCAGTAGGGAGAGAGCGCCAGGCTGCATCTCCAAACACAGGAAATTGAAATGATCCTTTTCCCCCCCAAGCGTGATGTGGCAGGAGATGCTTCTGAATCAGCCCTGTTGAAATGTATTGAGCTTTCATCTGGATCTGTGAAGCTGATGAGGGAGAAGAACAAAAAAGTGGCAGAAATCCCCTTCAACTCCACCAACAAATACCAGGTATAGATTCTTGAGTGTCCCTCACAAAGGCATCTGATTCTAGGTTGGGTGACCGTTCATGTAAACAAAAGTTCTTCTTGCATTAAAAATGAAGCAAAACTAATATTGTCCTCAGGGTGGTGAGCAGCAGCATTAAAAAATCCTGAAGATCGTTTTTTAGGCTTGGCTCACACTCAAAATGTATTTTGATCTCCAGGGTAGTCAATTTTCTAACATCAAAAAAATTAAAGAACTAATAGTATAGCTATTAGAATTCTAATCCCCAATCCAATTTTTTTTTTGAAGAAAAAGAACAACCACCACACACAAAAAAGAAGAAAAACACCTAAATTGGGAGTTTGTATAGACTCATTTCATTAGTGCTGTGTGTCTTGCCAGCTTGTGTATCAGAACGTTCCTACTTACAACTTCGTCTCCCTTCCCAAATTGTAGAAATCCTACTCTTCCTTCACTTCCTTCATAGCCTCAATTCTATTTTCTAACTATCCATTCTGCAGTTCCTAAATACAGCCTATGGAAACATACCAAATTTTAATTTTTAATACGATAGTAGAAGGACATTATTAAATACAAGACTGGCAAATAATAATATTAGCCACACTGCATCCTAGTGTGTCAGCCTTCCCAGGCAGACCAGACAGGAAGCATGACCAGATGAGCTAATACTACTTTATCGTAAGGCTACATTAACAGAATCCTGCAAGTCTGAAAGTACAAATCTCCCCCTGTCTCTTTTACAGTCTGAGAAGTTAGTGAAGGTGTCAGGCTCTGCCTGCTACCCAGTAAAAACACAGATGCTAGCGTAGGCTTAGGTTCTGGTTTTATTTGAGTAACAGTATGCGTGCCCTTTAAGAAAAGCTGAGAGTGAGTGGAGTGCGCCGGAATGGGATTTAAATAGCCCGCGCCGGTCAGCGCTCCACCCCTTCTTACTTCGGGTGCGCCCCGAGCCCCTTCGGTTCCGTTGCCAGTAGGTGAGGGGTTGTGGAGCCCCTCCTGTGCTCCGGGCGTTTCTTTAATTGTTTCTCTGGCCGGTGATGGTTCATTGCCGGGCGATCAGGTTCGTAATCTCTTTGACAGCTCAGGCGCGGCTAGAGGTGATACTTTGTTGCCAGCACCTGTTGCTCTCTTTTGTTAGCTAGTTGCCTTTTCCCTTAATCCGCCCGGTACCCATTTCCCTGCATTGTCATGCAAGCCGTTGCGATGTCACAAGCATCGCAGTGGTGATCGTGACAGAAGGTCCTTTTTAGTCTCTTTCTCTGCCCATTATGCATCTGCAGACTATGCCTTCTCTTATCTAATCATTCCTTAAAGGACAGCATCTCTTTCCCCCGTCTCCCAAGGTCTTTCCCACATACCATTACATACTGAAATGTAAACAAAATGAAATCAACCTTGGGCCTACCCATTCCATTTGGAGTGTGGCCCTTGGTGTCTCACCAAGCACAGATTCTGACAGAAATAATATTGTGCAATTCTGTTCTAGAATCATAGAGTTGGAAGGGACTTTTGAGGTATCTAGCCCAACCCTACTTGGTGCAAGATCTGCTAAGCATTTTGGACAGCGCGCTGTCCAATGAAGAGGAACTACACTACTGGTTGACAACTCATAATATCAGGAAATCCCTCTTAATATCTAACCTGAATGTACTTTCCTGTAGTTTCAACCCAACAGTTCTAGTCCTGCCCTCCAGGACATCAGCACCACCTTCCTCAGCTGCAGGATCTTGGCCATTTGGTCTGCTTATAGTATAGGTCAGCTTTTCTCAACCTTTTGACCCTGGAGGAACCCTTGAAACATTTTTCAGGCCTCAGGGAACCCCTGCACATTCAGGCTCAGATATAGGCCAGAAGTTGCAAAATGATTATATTCATTTCATGGGTAGGCCTGTCTATATGCATTAACAGTGTTCATAAACTAAAAATAAAGAATGAAACTTTGAACCCTGGTTGAGAAACCCTGGTATAGTTTATAATACTATTAATCAAAAGATCTATGCAGCTATCCTTCCTTTTTCTTCTTTTTGGCTGAGAAGGAACGACGGAAGAGATGGGCAGCAAAGAATGATTAGCAGAAGGTGATAATGTTTAAACCCCTTTTAAAATTCTGGGCCATGAGCTGGACTGCAAGGACAAAACAGAAATGTTGATCTGGAATCCCCAAGAGACCACATCAGGAACACACTTCACAAAGATCTTCTTGGCCTCTCCATGGGTGGATACAGAAAGACAGCAAGGGGCTGGCTGAGAATTTTGAGTGGTAGTCCAGAATTTCTGGAGAGCACCAGGTTGGGGAAGAAGTAGAGGAAGTAAATACTTGTATTCTGTAGTTCCCACAAAGAGGGTTGAATCGGAGAGCCAAATACAGTTCCCACATTCTGTATTCTCAGGCCCATCAGCTTTAATCCCCATCTTTTCTGCTGACAGATGGGAAGGATTAGCTAGGATTCCCAGTGTGCCACGACCTGGAATGATTGTTCTTGACAAACAATTTCCAGGAAGAGAAGGGGTGGTGCTCCTGGGTGAAGTTGATGTGCACTGCTGCCATTGCTCCTTAGGTCCAAAACCAGTGGACCTTGGCTAACAACTGATGACTGAGGTAATATTGGTTTGTTCTAGGGCATGGTAAAACAAATCAAGATGGCAGCTGCAACAGTGCAATCAAAACTTTGCCTGTTTTTATGGGTGTTGCATTCTGTCATTCTGTACAGGTAGTCCTTGCTTAACAACCACTATTGGGACTGGAATTTCAGTTGCTAAGCGATGAGGTCATTAAGCAAATCCGACAGGATTTTATGACCAATTTGCAGTGGCAGTTAAGCGAATTACTGTGGGTGTTAAGTGAATTACGTGGTCGTTAAGCAAATCACATGGTTCCCCATTGATTTTGCCTGCTGGAAGCTGGCTGGGAAGGTGAAAAATGGCGATCATGTGGCCATGGGACACTGTGATGGTCATAAATGCAAACATAAATGCAAACACTTGCCCAAATTGCAATCACATGACTGTGGGGACGCTGTGACAGTTGTAAGTGTGAGGACCAGTCTCAAGTTGTTTTTCCAGTGCCGTCATAAGTCCAAACCATCGCTAAACGAATGGTTGTTAAGCAAGGACTATCTGTATTCCATTTCATGAGCAACATACGTTAAGCAGTGGCCTCCTATATTTGTAACCTGGGAGGGCTCTCTCTGTCCTGAGAGATCTGGTTTTCTGCTCCCGTTGCAGCTCTCGATTCATGAGACAGAAGACCCCAATGATAACCGCTACCTGCTGGTGATGAAGGGGGCACCTGAGCGAATCCTGGACCGATGCTCTACCATTCTGCTACAAGGCAAAGAACAGCCTCTTGACGAGGAACTGAAAGAAGCTTTCCAGAATGCCTACCTGGAGCTCGGAGGACTTGGCGAGAGGGTGCTGGGTAGGAATGGCTGGGGAGAGGATCCTGGAGTAGTTGGAGAGGACTAAAGAAGGCGAGACACCAATGGACAGGAGGCCTGGATGTTGTGCAAAATTTAGGAGAAGCCAATGGCTGTTTTTTTTTTTTTTTTTAAGCCAGTTAGGAGGAGTCTAGTGCTGTCAGGCCCAGCCCAAGAACTTCAGAGAATCAGTTCAGCCAAACTTCAGTTTTTTATTTGCTTACACTATACAGACAGAATCTTGCCAGACTAAAGCTACTCTACCTAACCTCAGGGAAAATAACCTGGGTAGGCTCTAGGGTGGGGCTATCCTGAATCTCTTGGTTTTCCCACTATCACCTCCTGGACTGTGTCTCCTCTTATCTCATCCTCCTCCGTGCTCCCTCCTTCCTGAGAACCAGCAGCATTACTGAAATCCACCACAGGGGCCCTCTGTAGAAACTTACATATTTTCTGAACCCAGATTTTGCAAGACAGGTGGGCTAAAAAAGTGCATCAAGGCCTAGTTGGGGAGGGATGCTGAATTGAAAAGGGCACCAAGTTGTGCTCACTGATTCCATGTCTGTGTTCACACAGTCTGATAAGCATTAATGAAGTTTGTTTGGCTGTGGCATAGAGGGTTGTAGGAATCAAGTTATTATGGCTTTATAAACTATGGTTTGTGACTTAGTTGCAGCCTTTCCCAACCTGGACATGCAGCAGTTGGGTGGATTTCAGTTCTCAGAGTTTTCAGCAATGGCCATGATGGCCGGAGAATTTTGGGATTGAAGTCCATGCATCTGAAAGGCACCTAGGTTGGGGACGCCTGAAACCGCAAATGGTTAAATAAAAAACAGAGCTTGGTGAGATGTGTGAATCCTCCCTCTGTTTGAATGTGCAGGTTGTTGGGAGAAGGGAAACAGCGAGTGGCTTTCAGCTTTCCCCCAGCAGAATGGCTTGATTGTGGATGGAATCAGAAACTGCCAGCAATTAATTTTAAATCTGATTTCTTTTAGGGCTACAGTACTCAATTAGGGCTACCTGATCTGAGCTGCAAAGCCCCAGACCATCACTAGATGGCAGTAAAGAACTACAAAATTCTAGCAGCCATTTAGTGGTCATCCAGATGTTTCTGTTGCAAATCCAGTAGCCCTGAATTTGATGTCATTGTATTAAAAGTAGTATAACCTAAGTTAACCTCGCAGAGACCTTATTGAGCAATACACATTCTATGGCATTTGATCTGGTTATTGAATTAACAATTTTCTGAGTCAATACACTGAACTCTAAATTAACCAAGTGGACAGGGTTCCCCTAGCACTTCAAGCCATGCAGAAATTAAACAAACTTACCAAACTTAGCATGTTGTATGAATGCAATCTATAAGTACTATAAACATTTTTACAAAAGCTAAAATATCTTGGGGGCAGGACATCTAAGGTGCATTTGGCCTAGATGCTACTTTATCCCAGAGCCAGGCCCTGCATGACTTACATTACATTGGGGTGTCTGTGTCTTCTAAGATACGAGAAGGTCTTTGACTAAAATCTGGCCATCCAGGTTCTCCGGGCCAAACTTCCCCTTTTTTTCCTGACCAGTTTTTTTGCTTCCAGGTTTCTGCCACTACTACTTGCCTGAAGAGCAGTATCCAAAAGGGTTTGCCTTTGACTGTGATGATGTCAACTTTTCCACCGACAACCTCTGCTTTGTAGGACTCATGTCCATGATTGACCCACCCCGTGCTGCTGTGCCCGATGCTGTGGGCAAATGCCGAAGCGCCGGCATCAAGGTAAGGCGGTTTGAGAGTCTCGAAGATGAACTGCAAGTGTCCCCTTGAGTGAACTGCAGGACAGCTTTGTGTAGACATCCAGTTCAGAGATGTAATCCAGCATGGCTTGAATGCAGGTGTTTTGAAATCTGTTTATCTTGCCTTTGATACTACAGAAGGCCAATTCTCTCTCCTAAGCAGCCTTTTTTCCCCCTGTCTCCTTATAGTGAAAAGATCTGAAATGGTTCAGCTGATCCATACAAGGTCACTCAACCCCCTATGCCATAAACACACTTCAGTGCTCTTTAATTAATCGGTTTACCCACACTCTCCAGAATCCAAGGTCCTCCTTTTTGTCTATGATGGATTAATGGATTGGCCCGAGGCTTGCAATATCTTATATGATGTCAGAGCAGCTGAGCCAATGGCAGCTTCTGGCTTGTGTCAGACTGAAGATGTCTGAAGGACTGAAGGAGCTTGTAACATCCTGCAGCTGTCTAGGACTTCTTAGAAGCAATTGCCGTTGGAAACCTCATTATCTCCCTCGACACTTCTAACTCTTAGAAATGAATTGGATTGGACAACTCATTCTGCTTTAGTGGACAGTCTTTGTGCTCTCCCAGACCCCTTTGATAACCATGCTTTTCCTCCACAGGTGATCATGGTAACAGGTGACCATCCCATCACAGCTAAAGCCATTGCCAAAGGTGTGGGGATTATCTCTGAGGGCAATGAGACAGTGGAAGACATTGCTGCCCGGCTAAACATTCCTGTCAGTCAGGTCAATCCCAGGTGAGGGGAAAGCATGGAGGGAGAAAATCCACATGGGGGTCTGGGGAGAAAGCAAGAGATGCCAGGACATCCTGGAACTCAGAGGACAGAGAGTTGGAAAACAGAGACTGGGGCCAGGGAGTCTCACACCTGAGAGGGGTTGGCTACTTTCCTTTTGTTCTGTCACCCTATTATGAAATAGTTTTCTCAGTGAAGCTAAGCATAGATAATACGACAATTAAGTTTTATTCTCTAACTGTGTCTCAATTAGGTATCTGTTTAGTTGTGACGGCTCTCTCCTTCATTACCCTGTGTGGGAATTCAATAGACTATTGTTTGATGAAGGCAACTCCTGGAGGGCTGTAACTATTAATCCTGATTAAAGCTGAAATGTAGTTGTGTTCTTGGAAATTCTTAGAGGAAGGCAGGAAGACAAATATAGCAAAACAACATTGAAATGCTGAGGCATAACAGCCCATAGCTGGCCCTCTATCTGTATATGGGGTGTGTGTGTCTGTTAGTGCTTACCCTGTACCCCCTATCCACTTTGTCTTTTGTCCACGTAGAGATGCCAAGGCTTGTGTGATCCATGGGACAGATTTGAAAGACATGTCTACAGACCAGATTGATGAAATCCTACACAATCACACCGAGATTGTCTTTGCCCGTACTTCTCCACAGCAGAAACTGATCATCGTGGAAGGTTGCCAAAGACAGGTAGAGACTGAGAAGGACGTCCAACCAACCGTGCACTTCTTCTATATCTCATTCTGCCGGCAAATCCCATTAGATTTGTCTTTTTGAATTAGCAGGGAGTTAATACAGCTAATGAAGGACTTCCAGTACAGAACCGTCCAATATAGTAAAAATATGCACTACAAAATGCATTGATTTATAAATTGAGAGGCTGAGGGAAGGGCTTTGCTAATCCCATAGCTTACAGATTCCACCAGCGGCTTCCTCTGAATCTCACCTTTTCACAATGGAAAGCGCTCAGCACAGAGGTGCCAAAAATACAAAAATACTTCAGA
This sequence comes from Candoia aspera, assembly GCF_035149785.1. Taxonomy (NCBI): domain Eukaryota; kingdom Metazoa; phylum Chordata; class Lepidosauria; order Squamata; family Candoiidae; genus Candoia; species Candoia aspera. The sequence goes on from NC_086162.1 coordinate 21,995,545, forward strand.
TGTGCAGAGACTCTCTTCCCTTGTAGAGCACATAATCCCTTCTCTGCCTTTAAAACAGTATAGTTCATGGACAGTTCAGCATTTCATCTGCAATGTGTGTAACAACCTCATCGTCAGGCTCTTTGGCAGTTGCATCAAGTTCAAAGTGATTCTTTCTAACCCAGTTTTCTTTAGCAAGATTTATTGAGATGAGTCCAATAGCATTACAAGAATGGCAGCAACTGCACTATTTCCCATTTAGAACCAATTTATTCCCTAGAATAATACATCAGAGACTTTTTGAGTTGCTTTCTCATAGCCTTCCTGTGAATAGGCAGGGAGGGGGTCTTTCCACTGAAAACAGAGAAGCTTGCAGCCGGCTGTTTCCATAACAGTCTCCTTAATCTTAATCAGTCTTGGAACCAGTCATTGCATCCATTACCAAAATCTCACTCGGTTTGCAACTAGACTTTCCAAGCAGCTCAGATTTGCAAAAACTATCAGGCAATGTTCTCTGTAGGAGGAGGTGTTATCACTGGATATAGCTGGCAGTGTTGTGTGAATGAGGTTAATTCTACCCTAGTGCAGGTTGAGCACGCATTTCTTACTGCCATTTTCTCCATCAAAACCATCTCTTTTCGGCAGTTCATCACCACCCAGCCTTCCTTTGGAACAGCACCTACTCTCTGTTTCTGAAGGTGCCTTTCTTCCCCCTTAGGGTGCGATTGTGGCTGTAACAGGTGATGGAGTGAACGACTCGCCTGCCCTGAAGAAGGCTGACATCGGAGTAGCCATGGGCATTGCTGGCTCGGATGTCTCCAAACAAGCGGCTGACATGATTCTCCTGGATGACAACTTTGCCTCTATTGTCACTGGAGTTGAAGAAGGTAAGCAAGGAGGGGGAGATCGGTTCCCCCCCCTCTAAAACAGTCGGATCGAGGGTGGAATTCAGTGGTAGGTACTGTTAAAATCTTACTTCTGGCAGGAAGGTTATACAGCATCAGAATTCAAAGCGGGATTCTATGAATCATGACAACCCGTGTATCCCATACAGTAAGTTACCCAATCTGTAAACAGGAGCCGGCAATTTATGAGTTTAAGATGGCAAATGGTCCTATCAAGTGATCTGCAGTCTAATTACAACATTCCTCTGCAAGAAATCAGTTGCAGAAATCTGCAAGAAATTCAGTGAAGGCTGTTTCTCTTTCTTCCCTGCAGCTGCTTACTGGAGAGAGCACAGCTCCTATATGAGGGGACAGATCTGTATCTGAGGCAGTGTTTCTCAACCTTGGCAACTTTAAGAGGTGTGGACTTTGACTCCCAGAATTCCCCAGCCAGCCATGGCTGGCTGGGGAATTCTGGGAGTCGAAGTCCACACCTCTTAAAGTTGCCAAGGTTGAGAAACACTGGTCTGGGACTTCTTAGCTTGGAGAGACAATGGGGAGGAGGAGACATGATAAATTAGTATAGAAAATCTGGATGCAGTTTTCTCCCTCTTCTACTCTGTTCAGACTTGGGGCCGCCCCTTAAAACTAAACACAGGAAGATACAGGACTGATAAAAGAATTTTTTTTTTTACATAACAGTAGAGTTAAAGGGTGGAACTTTGACCACTGGAAGCGGTGAGGGCCACCAGTTTAGATTGCTTAAAAGGGAACTGAAGAAATTCATGGGGGTGGGGAGCTGGCTATCAATGGCCATGGGCCATTGGCCCAAGATGAGTTTGCATGTCCCATGTGACATCACATGTGCACATGAGATCACTTTGTCCCCCTCCTCCCCACATCCAGGGACTGGTAGGTTGATGGTTGTTTATTATGATCCCGAATCACAAGCACAAACCTTGAAAGTCAACACCTGGGAAATAGTAATGGAAGAGGGCAGTTCTTCTCCTGTTATGTTGATGAGCTTCTGACTGACCACTGTAGAAGACAGAATGCTAGACTAGACAGGCTACGCATGGTTCTTTGGATGTTCTTATGTCCTAAGAGATTGTCAGAAAGAGGGGGGGAAAGGGCATTAGAGAGAATGGGTATTATTCCTCCCCATGTTTGCCTCTTGACCATCACTTCTTTCAGTCCTGCTCTTTATACAGCCCAGCAGGAGGAACACCACCCACTCTAGAAAGAAGGGTTGATTCCTCCTAAAGCATCTGCACTGGCTATCTATTTTCCTTGGATCTCCATGCTGGAGGAGATGACAAATACTTTGTTCTTGCTCAGGGCAGAAATTGTAAAAGCATTCCAGACAGATGTCTATCGAGCTGTGACTCACGTACATCCAATAAAGGAGTACCCATCCCTATCCAAGAGGCTCTGTTCCATGCTCATATTTCCTAATGTTGCTTTCCTCAAATTGCTGCCCTCCAGATGAATTGGAGTTACAACTTCCCTAATTCCTCACCAGCGTGAGTGGTCACAGCAGTACTGTAGTAATTCTGACACATATTAAGTTCTGTCAGTTTGATGATGGTGCTGAGAAATTGGAGGGGTTTAATGCCCAGAAGTCCCAAAAGAAAAAAATTATATATTAGACCAATTTATCTATTTAGTTGAGTGACTGACCCGCTCAGGTACAGCTTCGCTGAGCCCCTGTTCCATTGCTGAACTGTTTCTACTAGAGAATTCTTCCTATTTTCAACTAATATTATAATCTTCCTGGTAACAAAGTTATAGCTACTTGTTCTTCTCCAAGAGACTCCTTCCCAAGATTTGAAAGGAAAGAGGGTAAGAGTTACTAACCCTGTGTTAGGAAAGAAGAGGAGGAGAAGATTGTGCCAATGGTGCAGATATCTGGCTGGCGTTGACTTTGGTGAACCCTGCTTCTCCTGCCCCCCCAGGTATGCCCCATTCTCTCCCCATTATACCCTTTTGTCTCCCTCTCACCAGGACGCCTCATCTTTGACAACCTGAAGAAATCCATTGCCTATACCTTGACCAGCAACATCCCAGAGATTACTCCCTTTTTGCTCTTCATCATGGCCAACATCCCGCTGCCTCTGGGCACCATCACTATCCTCTGCATTGACTTGGGCACTGACATGGTGAGTTCTCTCCCTTACATCCATTTTTCCTCCAACACCAGGTGCTTCAATATTGCTTCCTTTGCTTCCTCTTTGCAACCCTTTTCACAGATCAAAGGATGCTGTCCATAGTTTGCTTCTGTGCCAGGATTCAAAACCCGAGCTTAATCCTTAATTACAAGGGATAGCAAATCCTGGCCTGGACCACTTTTGACTGAAGGTGTTGAGAAACAGAACCACATACTTCTTTGTGGAAATGATCATAATTCTCTGCACGTAGGAAACTTGGACGAGGGCTAGTTTAGAGACCTCTCTCACAACTAAATTTCACGCAGGGAGCCTCTCGTCACCTTCTCACACTTGTTAGGGCTTGGTCCTTCTCAAGGACCTTGGGAACCATAATTCTGAGAACCAAGATTCTCTTGCTACCTTTTGTAGAACTGGGGAGATGCATCTAATGTGCAGCTTAAACTGTGTGAGGTGAGCAGGAAGGCAGAGGCACGGAATCATATTTCTTGCAGAGGTAGACCCTTGCGTATCTCTGAAAAGAAGGAATACGTGATTCAAAAAAAGAAAATAAAAGGATGGGAAAAGAAGACACAGACTTGGAGGAAATGGCCCAAAGCAGCCTGATCTTTCATTCTGGTTCTTTGCCTTTCCTTCAGTGATTAGAATGAGAAAACCCAAATCTTTAAATGTAAGACAAAGCTGTTATCTAGCAAACTGTAAAATCTCCATTCTCTTTTTTCTCTCCAGGTACCTGCCATCTCCTTGGCTTATGAAGCAGCTGAGAGTGACATCATGAAGCGTCAGCCCCGGAACCCCAGGACTGACAAGCTGGTGAATGAACGGCTCATCAGCATGGCATATGGGCAGATTGGTGAGCGAGGCACAGGCAACAGGGTGGGATGACCTCAGAAGTGGACTATAGGAGATGGGAGACGGGCTGGACAAGGTGGGCCTTGTCACAGTAAGGGGATCTGGAGATCCAAATAAAAATGGGCAGTCCTGTGGGGCAAAGGGAGAAATATTGCTGACAGATGAATGGGTTCTGCGGAAGACTCAACCAAATGCACCACTACTCCATGCATCAAACATAGCAAGGCCTTGATGCTGTTTGCATTTATTTGGGAGGAAGTTCTTGGAAATAAGGAGAGAGCCATGCTTGGTGAGCATTTTTAGGGTTGAAGCCTTCACCTTGTTTTCTTCACCTCATTTGGTCTAACACATTTGAAGAGCATGGGGTTGGTGGTTTATAAAGTCTTTCTCTACTGCTATAAAGAGCCAAAAAACCTGAACTTTTCTCCTCAGTGATTAATATAAAACTGCAAGCCTGTAAAATATAAAAGCTTCACTGATCAACACAAACTAAACATTGGATGTGTAGCTTAATAAAACAGGAATAGTAGTAACAATATTTTAGTAACAGTAATAATAATAATGAACACACAAATATTAACAGTGAATCATTATTTATCAAACTATGTTGATCTCTTTGCAGTCATAATAGTTTATACCCAGGGAGATCAAACTGGTGGGACCAGCTTTGTTTCAGCAAATACGGTATTATGTGCATACAGTGCTGTTTGGGATTTTTGAGAAACCAGAACTCGGAACACACAGAATTGCACGGTGGTTAATAAACCCAAATCAATGAGTTCTTGCTCTGCCTTCAAAAGTCTAGTCCTTGGGATCCCCAATCAAAAAAAGGATCAGGCAGCAGATCATAGGAAAGCCTTTCTGAAATCTTACTGAGCGATGGCAACTGGATAGAAAAACACTGGGCTAGTTGGGTAAACAGTCTTCCTACTATGCAGCATTTCTGTGGTATATGTATGGTGGCCCTGTGCATGTGAACCTGAATTGTTAGCCTGGGATTACAACTAGAACAGAATTCATATAAATGCTTCTATCTGTATTAATCTCCCCAGGATGGATGGATTGCATGCTCAATGAGATGAACTAATTTACTTAATGAGCGAGAGTTACCAAGCAGAAAAGTTTTCACTATTGTTGTAGGTCTCATGGGTCCCCAGTGGTAACAACCCGTGCAAGCGGTGGGGCGCATGACTTCCACAGCAACCCGGGGCTGCACCTCAGGTGCAGGTTAGATGCGAAAGCATGGAGGATTTGAAGTTCAAGATAGCTGCACAGAGAGGGGTAGGTTGGAACTGAAGGGCTGGACAGAAGGAGTTCCCCAACCCTCAAATTCTTTTGCAGGAATGATTCAGGCGCTGGGCGGGTTCTTCTCCTACTTTGTGATCTTGGCTGAGAATGGGTTCCTTCCCTCTGTTCTTGTTGGCATCCGTCTTAATTGGGATGACCGGACAGTCAACGATCTGGAGGATTCATATGGGCAGCAGTGGGTAAGTAGAGGAAAGCAGCAGAACCAAGTTAACCATTTGGATCACTTACAGAAAGGAAAGCTGAGATCCAATCCCTGCTTAGTGGCAGTTCTGCTTGAATAAACCATGTAAAGTGGTGCTACATGTTTTAGATGTTCTTGTTCCAGGAGTTTCTCTCTTTATATATCAGAAATTAATTTGATCACTCTTTACACATTGGTACTTGATTTCATTTCTGGTAATTGACCATTGACATTTCCAGTTCTAACTGGTTCCGTGGAAACTTATTTTGCAACGGTGATGCTACAGCAGAACTAGGTCTGGTACCTTTTGAAGACGTTGTTTTCAATACTGTATCAGGACACTGCCTTTTGCTGAAATGTGAACGATTTGATATTGCTGGTGGGAACAGAGCAAGAGAGAGAAAGCTGTTTTAATGTTCTGCCAATGCTAGATTCTAGTCCTAAAATTAACAGAGTAAGAGCCTGTATGATCTAGTTGAATGATGGACACACCAAACAGAACTGGATTTAAACAGCTCTGGATATGGATAGACAGCCATGCAACATTTCTTATCTTCCACCTTTATTTCCATTTCCATGAAATGAGAATAAACAAAAAACCTGTTTAGTAGAGATTTGGGAAATTAGGATAAGTATAAATTTTTTCAAGCATCTAGGAATGATTAGAATTACTGTGTTCCTTTTAACACAAAGGAAAAGCCCGGTTGCCCCCAGAGGGTCCCCTACAGCTGTACCTCTCTTAGTTCTTTCTTGCTGTCTATAGTCTTCATCTACCTTATGCATGATGGATCAATTCCAGCTATAGACTGGAGCATTCTGAATTTTGTACTGCAACAGTAGGAAAGAAAACATCTTGGAATAAGCATGACGAGAGATATTTTTCTAAAGCCTTCTGTGAAACATGTTTGGTTTCACAGGTTGAATAAGACCATACTTAGCCTATGCAGATGAGATTGCTAGGTTTGTAACGGATCTGGTTAAGCCTGTTGCACGAAAACAGTCAAGATGTTGGAGGTCCAACTACCCTTCTCTTTGATTTTTTTAAAGCAACTGTGTAAAGAGGGGAGAAATTAAACCAGGATCAGACTACTAGGAGACAGCAATTTAAAAAACTATACATCCCTCAAGGAGGTAGATTCCAACTGTTGGTATTTAATGAACAGCTTGCTCGTGCAAAGAAAATTGGGTTTGTTCCATGCAAAGCAACTGGCTGACCTTGGCTGATCTTACAAAGTTAAGAAGAGTGAGACCTGGAGGGTCCTTACATGGAAGCCACCAGGGAAAAACAGGGCTGAAGATAAGCTGGAGAAATCAAAGAACATCCCAGAAAAAGACAGTGACAAACCACTTCCCTTCTGTTGCCTAGCAAAAGACAGGGAGGTACCCAGGACTTGACCTTGAATCACAACACCAGTAACTTTGCTGTTACCTGTATGCAGATACAGGGGTATTGATGCTCCTCTCTGCAGCCAAAGAGCACCATGAACCATGCATGTTTTCAATTTAATACCTTCCACACAAGCTGTGTCTTTTTTGGTCTCCATCATTTGCTGGGTGTTGGCCATTGGAAGGGCAACTGAATTTCAGGGCTGGATTTAGACATGGTGAGGCCCTAAGCTGTGGGAAGCTATAGAGGCTCTATTTCGCAAGTGCTAAATGAGAAGGGGGCTGTGTAAGAGCTGGACTTGGCAAGAATGCTGCCCAGATGCCGAACAAACCCGTGATGGGCTGGGTAAGGGCCCTCTTTGAACAAAAGGTGTGAAGGCACACAGAAACAAAGCTTATCTTAATTAACCAGGATCATGTAAGCCATAGAGGAGGACTTAATTAATGGACACTGTCATATATCAGATTATAATAAGACTCCAACAAGCGAACCACATTCTGAAATTTTGAAAGGCTCCTTCAGACTGTGAGGCCCTAAACTGTAGTTTGCTTAGCTCAGTGTTTCTCAACCTTGGCCATGCTGGCTTGGGAATTCTGGGAGTTGAAGCCCACACATCTTAAAGTGGCCAAAGGCTGAGAAATACTGGCTTAGTTTGTCCTTAATTCTGCTTGGTGATTGCTAGACATCCCAGATGTCACTCCAACCAACTTGGAACTGAGCTTTTGCTGAATTAACAGTACAGTTGCAGCAGCTGTAGTGCAGCGTGGGGAGTGATTCTAGGACAGAGGAAGAAAGTAGGCACTTCCATCTCCCCCTTGCACCCCTAATCTCGAACCAAGAGCGCAGGTCCAGTTAGGCAAGAAAGCAAGACGGGGAATCGTGTTTCTAGTTCTGGGGGTGTGTGCAGACAGTTGATTCCCTGTTTGCCTCCTAGACCTACGAGCAACGCAAAGTGGTGGAGTTCACCTGCCATACAGCCTTTTTTGTCAGCATCGTGGTGGTGCAGTGGGCTGACTTGATTATTTGCAAAACCAGAAGGAATTCTGTCTTCCAGCAAGGCATGAGGTATGGCGCCTTGGTTTCTTGTTTGCCAAAGCAAGGACATAAACTCTACCTTCCTCCTTCCAAGAAGGGAAGTCTTTGTCAAATCTTAAGGGCAGGAGTGTCTCCACTATAGCCAGTGAAATCAAATGACTTGACTTATTTATCTATTTATTTATTTAGTCAATACATTTATACGGCCACTCAACTCACACACAGTTGACTCAAGCGACTCAACTTAATTTCCAGAAACTTAAAAAAAAAAATCTAAGCAATACTTCTTTAAAATTGTGTTTTGATGATTTCTTGCCTGCAAAAAACTGGGCGGCAGTAGCAGGCGGCAGTCAGTCTGCTCTCAGCCATTAATTTGTTTGTTTATTGAATTTATATAGGTGCCCATCTCAACCTTGTGACACTAGGTGGCTTACAATACAAAAGACACACACACAAAAAAATGGTAAAATTGTAATTGGCAATTACTGGCAGAAAACAAGTGGGCTGGGCTGTCTGGCCTGTTTTTTGCCAGCAAGCAAGGAACAAGAGGTGCTTTCATGGGGCTTGTGTACAATGACATGACATCACTTTGGACGTCCTGACCTACAGCAGCATCATGATGCGGGCACATAGAGGATGGGCTTGTGCAGTGACATCACTGTGGGGTGGGGCTTGCCATAACTGATCCATCCCACTCTGCTGCAGGCACCTCTGCTTAGCAAACAGTGCAAGTTTGGGATTCAGAAGTTGTGATCTCCAGTTAGGAATCCCTATATGCAAGGATCAGGACTTCTCATTGGGAGTGATAGGCTATTCCACACACGGGTTGGATTTGTGCCTGCATTTTCCAGTGGCTGGGTTCAAACAGCACCTTTAACCTGGTTACTGAATTAACTCCTGTTTTGGATTTGCACAATACCCTAACCCAGAATCTAACCAGTCCAGTGGATTTGTACAAAAAATAAATAAATAAAATAGCCAAGCTTGGTATGCTGAGTGAAGGCAGCCCCTTGTTTTTTTCACGGACTTGGTTAAGCATGTGGTGGGAACTCAGCCATTATGTGCGAGGAGACCGGGATGCTTGTCGGGAGGGACGGCCCATCCGGGTTCTTTGGCGATGGTGATTAGGGCTGTGCAGCAGTGAGCTGATGTTATTTTTTTTCTCTTCACAACCTGCCCGTCCATCCATCCATCCCAATCTCTTCTCCCCTCTTCCCAGAAACAAGATCCTTATTTTTGGTCTTTTTGAGGAGACTGCCTTAGCCGCCTTCCTGTCCTACTGCCCTGGCATGGATGTGGCTCTCAGAATGTATCCTTTGAAGTGAGTACCCACTTTTTATTTTGTTTGGGGGTGGGGGTCTCTCTCTCAGGCCAGTGGCTGGAACCTAAAGGGTTGGTGCCCTCTCAGCCGGGGGCTTCCTCCCTTTCGCCCTCCGCAGCTCTTGTGCTGCACGTCTGCGTTCTCTCCGCAGGCCAAGCTGGTGGTTCTGCGCCTTTCCGTACAGTTTCCTCATCTTTGTCTACGATGAAATCCGTAAACTCATACTGCGCCGTAACCCAGGAGGTGAGAGGGGGCCCGGAAAGCTGGCTGGGGGTGCGAGGGCCTGAATGGGCTGCAGGGTTTGCAGAAATATCCCTTCCCACGTCACAGAAGCTGTCGATCCTGGAGCTTTAAAATAAGGCTTCCTATTTTCAGTACAATATTTGTCCATTTATTGGTCATTTTACAGACAGTCCTAAGCAAAGTATGTTTTTACTTTGAGGAATTCATGAACTAAATGGCTGTTTCTCCCTTGCTGTTCTCTGTGCACTTTGAGTCTTTCCCTTCCCTTCCCTTCCCTTCCCTTCCCTTCCCTTCCTTCTTTCCTTCCCTTTTCTTTCTTTCCTTCCCTTTTTTCCCTTCCTTCCTTCCTTCCTTCCTTCCTTTTCTCTTTCCTTTCCTTTCCTTTTCCTTTCTTTTCCTTTTTTCTCTTCCCTCCCTCCCTCCTTTCCTAATAGTTTTCAAATGCAAATTCTTTGGGGGCAGGCCCAAGGGCATTTTTTCAGCCATGCAAAGCTCTTCCTGGCTGGCTGATGATTATTTTCACAGTCTGTTTCACCATCCTACCTAGATGGGGGTATAAATAAGGAGCAGATGAAACAGACGGGGGTGGGGGAGCGGGATTCTGGATCGTATTTGGAGGGAGGGCCCTAATGCCCATCTGGCACTCATGCTTAATCTATATTCATTTCTTTTACAGGATGGGTGGAGAAAGAAACCTACTACTGAATCTCTTCTTGTGTCCACCGCTGGTTGTCTCCCCTGCTGGGGGGGAATCTTGACCCTCCAAAATTCTGCCTAGCCCTCCCCCCACCCCCCATGATTATGAGAGATTGCAACACCAGGATCATATGCTGGGACAGAGGAACAATGAACCAAGCCCTCCATCCCCATCCCTCTTTCCCAATCCAGGCTGCCCGGAAGGGAAATCCATCCTGTCTCACACTGCATGCATGTCCCAGGCTGGAGGCTGGAGGCAGGGGATGGGACCCACACCCACCTCTCACCCACCTCTGCTCTCTGCCAAATTCTGCCTTGGTTTCCAGAAGCAGGCTGGGGAAGAGGGCCTGTGTGTTGAGAGGGAAGGGGGAAATGCCGTGAAGATGGGGCAATATTTCTTTACCTTTCCTTCAACCCCAACATTTAAATTTCCTTCCAGAGCTGGGATTGAACCCGGGGACCAGCCGCCTTCAAAACAACATGCCTTGGATGTGGGAGCCAAACGGGGTGGGGTTCGGGGTGGGGCAGGGGGCTGATTATGACCTGGTTAGCGCTAGTAAGATGTCTGACCCTGACAGGGGGGAGGCAGATTCCTTCTCCCCCCACCCCACCCGCCGTGCCAATCTGTTCCCTATTTCCTTTCCCCTGTGAGAAGTGTGCGTGCGTGTGTGCGCGTGTATGGGTGATTGTGTGTGCCTGCACAAGTGCAAACAAGGGGGACAGAGGTCAGCCGCGGACTAGCTTTACTGTCCAGCTAAGCTTCCTGGGCGGCCTCTTACTGTTCATTCTTGGAATAAAAGCAGCAGGATTTTTCATTCCTTTTCCCCCTAACCCTTGAGCCTGACTCTGTAGATGTGTAAATGAAACCTCAAGAGGTGGAATCTCTTTCTTTTGCATGTACATTTGCTCTCCTAGGATTGTGACACCAACATAAGCCACCTTCCCTCCAGTGGTCTGCACCCGTCGGAGAGGGCCTTTGGGTTGTTACCTGCCACTGACCAAGGGGAGGGGGGTGACACCAAGGGGAGGGGGTGTGTTCCCACTGGTGCTTAACGTTCCCCCCTCCCCTTGGCGAGCCATGCTCCTGTTTCTTGAGCCTGCTACTTCAGCCATAGCCCCTTCCCGGAAGAGCCCCCCTCACCTAAATTGGGAGGGGGAGGGGAGGGACCCTGGTGGGTTAAGGTGGCTTCATCTCTCTGTGCCTCCTCCACCCTGCATCACACAAACCTTTACGTTCTTTGTAAGGTGGGAGGCAAGGGGAGGGGGGACATAATGTCAGGGTAGGTGTTTTTTGTCCTGTCCCATCTCCCCTTCCCCTTTCGGGATCGTGTCGTCGTGTGAACCAACCAAAACAACAAGAAACCCCAACAGATTTAACAAATAATTAAAGAAGTGGAATATTTAATATGAGATACGTGACCGCCTCATTATATACACTAGGGGTTTGATGCCTATCTGTTGCAAAAAAAAAGGAAAATAAAATGCATGTGAGAGTCCATCCACCTGCAATGCAGAAGGAGATGGTGCACCGAGGCCATAAAATTGTGGGTTGCTCTGTACCAAGGCAGGTGGAACACCGAGCAGAATGTGGGTCTCATTTGAACACAACTCAGCCGTGATCTTTAGGGCTAATGATTTGGACACAGTTCTCAAAAGACCTTGTGTGCAATGAAGAACATGGTGCAAATACTGTTGCTATAGTAATCCAACCTGGAGCCAGCCACTCTTTAAGCGGCCTGCAATCTTGACTCCTGGGGGTGTGCAGAAAGCAAAGATCAAGTTGAAAATCGTATTTATTCAAGAATCCTGTGTGCATCTCAGTGGCCGCGAAGGCAAAAGTGGGTGAAATGGCCGTGGGATCACATTTTGCTGAAGACAACCCAATCTAGTTTAGAGTTGGCTGTAAAGGGGTGGGGGTGGGAATTGGCATCCAACCCAGGAGGAAAGGTTGGAGGGAACTGGCATCGGTAGCCTTATAGCACTTCCCTCTGGGACCTTCTTTGAGATTCTAGCTCAGCTCAGCTCAGCTCCCCTTGAAAGCTAATATCCCCCACCCTTCCTGGTCTAGCACAGTCTCCTGCATTAAGATGCTGCTTAACACAGTTAATGTAATTGGATTGGTTTTCTTCCCCATCTGGCACCCAGGGAGGAGGAGGAGGAGGTCATAAGGCAACTAAAGGATGCAGAGCAAGACAGAGACTGCCATGGTGACAAGGCAGGTGAGGATGCTGAGATGGGCATGGGAAGAATGATGGATATTGTTATCCTACCTGGATTATGCAGTATCCAAGAGGCCTTGCAAATCCTACCCTTCCTGAGGGTTGAAGGCTGCCCGCATTGTCCAAACTCTTGTGCCTCTGAGTAACAGCCAAATATGAAAGCACTCTATAAATGGAGACTTTTGGCATGGAAAGAGTGAAGAAGCAAAAGGGAATGGGGGTGGGGGGGGCAGAGAGGGGAAAAGGGAAGTCTTAATTTTGGAATGCAAGACCAGTGGTCACTAAAGCTATAGAAGCAGGAATGCTTTTAAAAAGCAGGCAATCATTTTAACCTATTCCTGACCTATAACCTACTAAGAAATGTGGCTGAGCAAGAGGAAAAGAGAAAGAATGTCTCCACGTGGGTGCAGATTCCCCCTATTTTTATTAGCCTCAGACCTTCATCTCCTGCTTCAGTCTAAAAATAAGAAACCAGCTACAGGCGCCCTTGTTTGGAAGGATTCAATAAAAATGCCACATTTTGAATTAACTAATCCCACTTGATTCAAAAACAGGCACCATCCAGGATGCCTGCTTTCCCAATTTTGTTGCTTTTTACTAAGAGTGAACTATAACCCCAGAATTCCAAGCTAGCATGCTATCAACTGCCGGGGGTGGGGTGTAGTTCACCACAACTGGTGTACACCTGATTGGGAAAAATCAGCAGTAACTAATTGGAAGCAGGTAAAAGACACAGCCTGTTGCAAAAAGAGGAAAGGGAATTATTATCTTTTGATACTGTTTGGAAATTGCTAATGGAATGGGGGGAGGGCCCATATATATTTCCACCATCACCCACCTTTGGGCTACCACATGTGGACTGAAAAAATCCAGAAGACTACAACAAATCCTTTGCCATCTAGTGGTCATCCCAGGTTTTGCAACCTACTTCTGGCAGCCCCAAGAAAAACTATTAATGGCACGCCATCCTCACAGCAGCTTTTTGCAGCACTGAGTCCCCTTGAAAGGAAATCAGTCTCCACACCTTGTGGCTGCCAATAATTAGGTGCTAGGCAAAGACAACCTTTCTTGTGCCTCTCCTGAATTACTTCCAATAAACTGCTTTGGAGCACCACATGGTTTCATAACAAAGGATTCAGAAACTGAGATTCAAAAAGTCACGAAGCCTACCTTGATGCCAATGGACAGAATGCAATGCATGATGAGACAAGCTCTCCAGGCTTTCGTTAAATACCTCTATCCATCTGTTAAAGCAACTTCTTCCACTTAAAAACCACAGTTTAAAAACTTTCCTAATGTTTTGTTGAAATCTCCTTTCTTGGAACTGAGACTGTGGGTTTGGGCCCTCATCTGATGCAGAAGGCTGGACAATGATTGGTCACATGGGCTAAGTTTACAGAGCGCTAATTAAATACATCAGGAAGGCATCACATTATTAAGCTTCCTCTGAGACATTTCTCTCTCACACACACAGGCTGAGTTTGCACACAGTAGACCTTGTCCGTGACATCCATGAGAAGAATTCTCCTGGAAGCCATGGAGATGTCCTGCTGCAATGAACAGAACAGAATGATCTTATCTGGAACATATTATCTGTTGCCAGAGTATTAGTCATTTGTATGACTACACAGTTTAAGCCTCTTAATTTCCAAAATCGAATGATACTGGATAGGAAATAGAACATGTAACCTAAAGAAAGGCTAAAGCCGAAGCAGAGAGAGAACTTGTAGTTCTAAGTTATTAGAAACTGAAATGGAAAATATAAATACGTATACTAAATCTTTGCAGTAATATTGTAGACTAGAGTAACAGGAGCTTTAAAAAGAACAAGGTTTCTTCTGTACATTTCAAAAAGATTTCCACAAGCTAAGGTGCCTGTTCATCATGTCCCTTGTAAAAAAGCCCTGGTGCCTGAATCTGCTGCTTGAATACCAAAATAGCACAAGTAATTGAAAACAAGAAAACACAGCTTGGACCAAACTCCTCCAAATGTGAGGAACCTGGATTAATTTACTTAGAGGTCATGCAGAGATTCAGCTTTTCCAACCTTGATAGCGTTTGTTTTCCTATACTCCATCTCTAGCAGACAAATGCAGCAGTGATACATGGCTATGATGTGTGATTTTGATTCATCACTGCTGAACAAGCTGCAGACCTTGGAAGGAAGCCTAGTTATTAGGTATAAACTGGATGTAATCCTGTGGGTCACTGCAACCTTGGCTGCACACATTAAACACTCAAAGGAGGTGTGGATTAATGTTACTGTTTCTTTAATGTTACCGATAAGAGACAAAGGAGGCTGGGTTCAAGACGTGTGCATGGAACTCCAGCACCTGGCTACTGGGAAAGCAATGATGGGATCTAAAAACCCACAGAATAACTATTTTAATAGCAGCATTCTATTATATATTCAATGAAAAAGCCCACGATCACTGGGAACAAGAAGTTCAGAGACGGGGAGATACCTGAAAATTAATAAACGTTTGGAGCATTCTCTGAAGGGCAACTTCAACAGGGTAACCACTGGGAGTTTTAAAGACTTGGAGGAAACTGCAATTTAAGATGGCATGTTGACACTGAATGAAATAGCAGCATTATATACATGGGTAATGTAACAACAATGGCGGGGGGACATGGAGGCGCAGGAAGTTCTCTGGCCATTCACACGGGCTCCATCTGTAGCTCATCGGTCTCCGTGGATTCCAATTCATGGAGGGCAGCATGTGAACCAATGACTACCAACGTGGCACCTGCAGAGAACAACAGAAGGCACAGTGGGAAAGGAAGACATGGGGTGACCCATCACCTTCCCTTCTCAGGTTCAGAGTTATAGGAGTCTTTCTCTTGCAGCTCCCAAGGACCTCTTAGGGCAAAAGCTGAGCGAAGAAGGGAAGAAACCAAAGTGGAAAGGAAAGATTCAAACACACAGTGTGGTGGAACAGAATCCCAGATACCAGGATTTATCAACGCTTCAGTTCTCGAGAAGGACAAATGTAAAGTCAAAGTATTCACCGTATTTTCAAAGAGAAGTACATGTTCTCTTCTGCAAGGAAAAAGCAGCAGCAATAGAAAACCAGATCAATTAATTTTACAAGTCAGGTTGTTGCTGCTGCAGCAGCAGCAATTAAAATATCCAAACCCCTGATCGGTTATGGCTGGAGAGAGGGAGTCACATGGGCAAAACTAGGGGCCATCATCAGTAACCAAAAATGGATCCAGCGATCAAACATCCATGGTTCAAAATGTGAGCTAAGACAGATGAGTGCACTGCACCTGGAACAGCGTTTTCCTACTTACTCACCCAGCACCCAAAAGACAGCCGAGCCAGCACCTGCCAGCCAGAAGAAAGGAAAAGACACAGCTCCGGCCAGACTGTATTGATGGGCTGTGCTGAGCTCTCGTCCTAGAGGAAAAGACACTGAGTCAGAATACAGCCAATTGGCCTGCCAGGCTGCGTTTCGATTGTTAAAAAAGAAGGTGGCAGACTTCCATGCTTGCCTGAAGAGATGCTGGCCTTGAGGCCATGGTTTTGCGTTCTGTGGTCTAGGAACTACGTGACAGGGCTGGAGTCTTGCGAAGTGTGGAAATTTGTCCAAGATTGACACTGTTCTTGTTGGTGCACCACCATCTTGTGGCTATTCTGGGAACTGTAGCTTTCAAAGACTTTTGTTGACAAGAGAGTCCTTTCAAGTTAGCTACCTAATGCAGTGTTTCTCAACCCTGGCCACTTGAAGATGTGTGGACTTCAACTCCTAGAATTCCCCAGCCAGCCATGCTGGCTGGGGAATTCTGGGAGCTGAAGTCCACACATCTTTTTAAAATGGCCAAGGCTGAGAAACACTGATGTAATGGATGGATTTAAGAAGAGAATATGCTCTCCTTGTGCCAATACGAGCCATCGCCTTTCTATTTGTGTTGTATAACATTTGGCGCGTTCTCTCTCTCCCGGGATATCTATTTGTCTAGTTATTCCTTAATTCACTATCAGAAATCAGTTTTTCATAAACTTCCTTATTATTTGCTTACTTCTTTTAGGCTCAGTGAGAGGAACCTCCGAATGCAACCCATAGTAGCTTGGAGATAGCCCTGTTCCCTTTCCATACCACGGCAATATGGTTTGGGAGGAAAAAGTCCCAATTAGCACATTTTTCCTGTCTTTGTATGTACCATACCTATATGTGATTTTGCACAAGTTGCAGCTGAGTTAAAAAGAGCTTATCATCCCCTCTTTGTGTGCAACAACTCCTCCAAAGTCACACAGACAATTAATCTTAGGGCAAAACTATCTTCCATTGGTGCCGAGATTTAAGCTTTGACCCTTTTACTGTAATTCACTTGCTACTTTTGTTACAGCCTTTGAGCTAGAAGAACCTTCCTTAATCTGGTGTCCCCCAGATGTTTGGAAATTCAGGTTTCATAATCTGTAGGCATTGGGTAGATTTTATGGGAATTTATCTAGAAAGAGCCAGGATGAGAATCTCTACCTTACTTTCATTTAACCTAACAATTACATTTAATTAATTTAAACTAACAATATAGTTCTGAGTGTCAATAATTTACATCTCCAGTTCAGCCTGCACTACCCTATTCAGATCACAGGGCAGCTGACTTGGAAATTCAGAAAAGATACAGGATATAATCCACTAGCAATTATATGTCAGTATTTCAGAAGGCATTGGGACAGCGTGATTGAATGTTTTTTCATAGTGAACAATTCCTAGCTATGGGAAGCCTACATATCAAAGCTATAGCCTCCTCTTTCCCCTTATGTGCTAGCTTTCAACAAGCAAGGAGGTGTGTGTTTATTTTTTTTAAATTATAGAAGGGCAGACATTAAACAAGAGAAAATAATAGAAATTTATGTTCTAGAAAGAGCATATCATGCATAGAACTCTAGATTAGCTCCAAGCATTGTTTGATGCTATTATTGCACATGGCACCTATGGGAACAAAAGACTGCCACTTACCAAAGAGAACAAGCTGTGACTGCTGGGTCTTCAAGTACATGATGTAACAGGCCCCAAAGAACACAGCAAGTGCAATCAGAAGTAGTGGAGATGTAATGCTAACAGGAGAGAGGAAAGTTCAGTGCAGTTAAATGCATCATGAAACAACATGCAACAGCAAACTAGCTTTCTTGCCAATTTAATGGAATTAAGGTTGAATTAATAAAAACAGGGCTGAATCCATTACAACAAAAAATGGAAGACCTTTGTACATATACACTACTTGAAGAAATATTAGGTGAGTGTATTAATTTCTTTACAGGCCTCCCTAGGTGGTCGCTATTTTCTAAAAGCTCTAAGAACTAAAATCGAATAGTGGAAAGTCTTTGTGACTGGGAACAAAAGGGGGATTATCCACTAAGCTCTGGATGCTCCCTAACATGTCCAGCTACAGGCCACTCAGAATCCTTTTCCTTGATGCCTACTGCAGGCAGAATTTTATCCAAGCAAGCACTGAATGAGTGGCATTGCCAAGAACAAACTAAGAGTCAGGCACCCACAGCAAACTGAGATTACATCAAAATGACAAAATGTGTATGGCAATGTCGTGATGCAAAGCCCACCATATTTACTTGCACGCCAACGTCTGATGCAAGAATGTAAGTCACCATTTTTGATCAAGTTGCCTGTTTTGTTGTTTGACCCCTCCCTATCCCCTGCGCCCAGATGCCCATGAATGGAACACTTCTGCTGATCTGTTTATGTCTTTAACATACAGCATAGTGGACAGGCACAAACTACAGGAGTGAACTTAGGCAACATATTCCCCCTTCATTCTTTTCTAGAATTGTGCCTGCTACCTGCCTGTTCTAGATGCAGCAGGGTGCTAGAATGGTCTTCCAGAAATGCATATTACAGAGTTTGGTTCTGGCTGCCATCTTTTGACCTTTTCAACCCTCCCCTGCCGATGCCCCTGCCTCAGGAAATTTCACTGTGAGATATATGCAGGCCTGTGCATCCTGAGCGCTATTTGCAGCACAGTCAGGAAAATCCCTTCCCCACACAAATAAGCAAAGAAGCAATCAAATCTACTCACAGGCAATACACAATAAGTCCTAGGAAGACAAAGACGTAATTGCTCTGGAAATATTCCACATTGCGTACAAGCCGCTTACACAGCTCCCCAAAATTCCGAGGTTTTCCAAAACGCCTCTGGTCCAGGAAGTTGGCCCAGGGACGAATGGTCGCCCGACGCTTTTCTAGCCATTCCTTAGCTGGGCCTTGGGGCAAGAGTGCTGGGATGTTGATCCTGGAAGGAAGAAGTTAGAAGGCCAGGAGAGAACTAGAAAAGTGTTCTTCAAATACACATGTCAGTTCCGAAGCTCTTTTGAAAGAGCAGCTGTTCCAACTCTGTTGTCCTCAGAGTGTTAGATTACAATTCCTCTTAACATCCAGCCAATACACCTCTTAGCTGTGTTGGCTGGGGAGGATAGGAGTTGAATTCAACGCTTCTGGGGGCACCCAGCTAGGAAAAGCAAAATGATCTTCCCATAACTTACTTGGTGCCCAACACCGCTCCTGTAGTCTCCACCTCAGTGGCTGCATTGAAGAGATGTTCTGGTCCGGTTTTACCAGCCATGGAGCTTCAGGCAAATTCAGGTAAGGCTGAGAAGCTGAAGTGGGATAGAGAGACAGATATGGGAGTCAGGCACAACACTGGTTGGTTGGGGTGGATCAAAACCCACCCTGAATGCCTAATAGCATTATCCAGAGCTACTCAGAAGACCATGTCATAATATATTTTGGGTGCCCTTCGCTATTTTGACCAACAGAGCCTGGAAGCAGGGGCGTTGCAGCAAAGCGGAACAAGTGAATGGCACCCCACAGTGATGTCACTGCACAAGTCCCACCCCTTCCTTAACATGCTTGATATACTGCTGCGTGGCAGGCCTTCCAGAGTGACATCAGTGCAACAAACAGGCCAGTCAGCCCAACCTGCTTGGGGTTTTTTTGGCAATTGCCAATTACCAGCTGAGAACAGACCATTTGCAGCCTGCTGGTAGTCTGTTTTTTTGCTAGCAAGGAGTAATTAAAACATCTTTTTTTATTTCCCTCCCCCCCATTTACTTGGATTTTTCTTTTTTAATAATCTGGGAATCAAATTATGCCAATTTATTGGTTATAGTGCAGATGCCCCTGCTTGGAGGTAAGAGAACCAAGACCTCTTGTCTCATTCATTCATTTATGTAAGGGAGAAGACTTTTTCCCCCCATTGTTTTTATTGGACTATGATTAACAGACAATATCAGGTAACATAAATTAACATAAATCCAAGATGCATAGAGAAAAAAATATAGAAACATTTTAAAAAATCTACAATGTAAATAGACAGGTACTGTACGTGTACAAATTTACCATATATATAAAGTACACCATATTATAGTCTGTTTTCTCTTTTATAAACATCCCTTATCCTTATCTTCTTTCCTTGCCCTGCCTCTCTCCCACAAGCCCACCCTCTTCCGGAAAGAAGCTAACATGGGCCTCTTGCAGGCTTTATCTGGCCAGTGCTGGAAAGCAGATACTGCCTTACACCCATCTTGTGCACAGCTTGGCACAAATGGTCACTTTGCACCTCTCAGGATGAGCCCACCACCCCGTGTGGAGCGTCCAACTCTAGACAAAGCTCATGGATGGGCTTTCCCATGCCACGGCTCAGACAGCATTGGGTGCGTCTCCCACATTTTAGCCACTCTTAGTCCACCCACCAGAAGCAGAGGCAACAGAAAGTGCTCACAAAAGAGCCTTTTTTTTTAAATCCGTTCAATCATGTCCGATTTTGGAGACTGCCTGGACAAGTCCCTGCAGTTTTCTTGGCAAGGTTTTTCGGAAGTGGTTTGCCATTGCCTCCTTCCTAGGGCTGAGAGAGAGGGGCTGGCCAAAGGTCGCTCAACTGGCTCTGTGCCCATGGCGGGACTAGAACTCACGGTCTCCCGGTTCCTAGCCTGGTGCCTTAACAGCTACACCAAACTGGCTCTCGAAAGAGCTTAGCCGCCCCCCAAATCCCTTTCTCCTTCCACGCATCTACGGCCAGGAACAAAAGATGTCCCTCCGATGCTGCGCAGCCCAGCCTCCCCTGCATCCAGGGTTGCCCCTGGCAACAGAACCTCACTTGCTTCTGGCAGGACCCGGTCCAGCTCGCCGGCGGAAGCGATCTGTCTGCGTGGCAAGGAGAGGGCGGGGAGGAACGCGGATGTTTACTTTCCTAGGCGCGAAGCCTACTGGGAAATAGAGTCTTTGTGGTCACTTTCTCGCGGGCTTAGTAATTTGCATAGAAAGCGGCACGTAGTCCGTTTCTGTTCTTTGCTGACGCGTGTTATGAATCATTCCTCTTTGCTCGAAAAAGATTTGTTTTCTTACTATGCATAATATCACGGAGAATAACAGGATCGCGCCTTTTCCAAGCTCTCGGCTTGGAAACTATACTGACTGAGGATGATGGATGGTGTAGTCCTGAACATCTGCAAGGCGAATAGGACTGACAGATTTATCATTACTGCAGCAACTATTACCAATAACATTCCAGTTTGTTTGGTCTGGCGAATCGCATATTTTGGCTCCTGGGATTCCAGCTCCTAAACTGTGTCCTGGTTAAATGGTTACTAGCTTTCAACCTTAAATTCAGAATAAGCACATGATGCATGCGAGGATGCTAGGGAGTGATTCATCTGGGTTGTCAGTTATAATCCTGGTTTATTTTTTATAAGATTCATGCATGGTTAATCCATTAAGTAGTTGGCTTGATTTTGCTTTATGTTGAACAAATTCAGCCAATTGTGATATATTCAGTAAACCATAGTTAGGAAAATCTTATTGTCATTTATTCAGTCAACAAGTGAAACCCTTTTTTATTTCTGTCTCAGAAGACCAGATCACAAATCTGTTAGGCTTTGTCATCCATGTGTTAGTCTATAATAGTGTTTCTCAATTTCATTAGCTTTAAGATGTATGGACTTCAACTCCCAGAATTCCCTAGCATGGTCTATACTGGTAGCAAAAAAAAAATAATACTGGTAGCAGTAAAAAAATGGGAGGAATTTGGTAACTCCTTTTCTAATAAATTTTATTAAAAGGCAGAATCTTTCTTGAACTGCAGCTCCCTTCATCAGATGCAAAAGGTGGCTAGACTGATGTAGGCTGGAAGTTGGGATGAGTTGGGGCCTCAGGAGAAATTGATGACTGGCAGGGCCTGGGAACAGAGGCAGTAGCCACAGTAGAAAACCTTATGCCTCTACTGTATAGTTTTCTGCAAATTTCATGCCAATACAGGTTCAAGGATGGATGGATAGCACTAATGCCATCCTGGGAATCAAAGCATCTCATGCCCTGCTTAAAACCTCCATCTTAATATATGAATACCCCAACAATTATTGCTCATAATGAGATTTATGAGGCATGACTGTAATGAAGTGCAGTTACTTAGGAGTAAACTCCACTGAACTCAGCAATGCTTGCTTCTAACTGCATACTGTACGTTCCAATTAGAAAGGCTTAGACAACAAATTTTCAGCCAGCAGAAATGTAGTTTTTAATTAGATAGACAAATGATCCTGAAAATAAATGTTACCTTTTAGTTGGCAAATGTGAAATTACAAGGCCAAAGAAGACCAGGGGGAAAAAAGCCTCTGCTTATTTTTCTCACACTGTGACTTCTGCTACAGTGACACTAATCTATTAACCCAGCACTAAAACTTGAAATCCATATTATTGTCTTATTCAATTGCAAGAACAAAGAGTGTCATTGCTTTTGCTCTGCAAAGATTTCATATGCATATTTCTCCTATTCCATCATACCACAAATATATATTTGAAATCTGTTATTGCTGGCAGTGACTCTCTGGCAGAATTTTACTCATAATTATCTACCTTACGCTTGCAACTGCAGAAGGCAACATCTGTCCATCCCACCAGAGTAGACAGGGCAGGCTTGCTCCGGATCCCT